>NC_067472.1:23941898-24252408 GCF_947179515.1 Apodemus sylvaticus | reverse complement strand
TAATTTATTTCCCTCCTGGTGCTATACGTGGATCCCAGGGCCTTGTGCATGCTAGGCACACATTCCGGCCCTGAGAACCCAGCCCTAACCGGGAGTGTCTGACTCATTACCTGCCCTTGCATAAAGTCAAAGACATAAAGACATGAACTTTTTATTTACGTTCCCCTTTAACCCCTCGCAGGTATTATTCTGCACTTAAAACAATGGATCAGTTAGAGAACGTGTACTTCCCCCGGGTTAGCCAGTACCGCTTCTGTCAGCTCATGATGGAAACTCTCCCTAAACTCCGGGAAGATATCAAAGACATCTCCATGTCTGATCTCAAGGACTTTCTGGAAAGCATTCGAAAGCATTCTGACAAAATAGGGGAGACAGCCATGAAGCAGGTGAGTGTAACAGTTTGGTTTATCCAGGGAGTCAAGTGTGTCTTGGGGTGCTCAGCTGTGGTCAGGCTTACCTACGAGCCCTGGTCCCCCTCTAGAATGGATTCTGCCAGTACTTTCTGTGGACTTAGAGCTATTTTAAGAATTTAGGTAAAGCCAGTTTAATGGAAGTCCTTGAGTCCCTCACCAGCCCAACTCTTCTTGCCTCCGCACGGTTTTATACTCATGTTTTCTAGCCAGGTGTGCCTTAAAATAAATGTCAGCCCTAGAAGTGGAAGAAATGTTTTGCTAAGGTCCTAACTGTTCCTTTTTAAAGATTGATCTTATTTTTCATTATGTGTTGCACGTGTCTGTGTGTAGGTGTGTGTGTGAGAGTGCCGTGCCTGAGGCAGCCAGAGGTGCTGCATCCCTGAAGACCCTGTGGGAGGTGGTCGGGAGCTGCCTGATGTGTGTGCTGGGAACTGAACTCTAGGCCTCTGCAAGAGCAGCCAGTGCTCTCAACTGCCGAGCCATTTCTCCAACCCCGACAAATTGTCCCTTTTAAAGACATATTAAAAATACAGTCAGAATTAAAACCCACAGTTCAATAATAAGATCAGAAACAAGCATAATAAAAGATAAAATGCAGTGTGGACGTGACAAAAGCCAATAATTGGATCTTAATCTTTTCAAATAAAATTGACAGTCCCTAGTGAGAGTATTTTAAAAGTACAAATCAGGAATTAAAAAGAGGGCATTGCTGCAAATCCTGCACCCACATTTAAATAATTAGAAAATATTGGGGTTGGAGGTGGCTCAGATGGTGAAGGACTTGCGCCTCAAGCCTGAGGACCTGAGTGTGATCCCCAGAACCCACATAAAAAACCCAGACGTGGTGTTTGCTGCAATCTCAGACCTGGGAAGGCAGCTGTGGGCAGAGCACTTGGTCAGCTCCAGGTCCCAGTGAGAGATCTCATCTCAATAAAACAAACCAAGACTTGATTCCTGAGGAAAGAGGCTTAAGTGTGACCCCAAAAGCACGTGCCCCCTCCACTTCTGACACATCTAAGAAAAATCTAATATAAAAAAGGAATATGTTGTAAACAAGTTTTTAAAAATTTTTTAAACACTGCACATGGTAATACACAACTATAAACCCAGCACTTGAGGAACTGAAGCAGAGGTCTCAAGTATCTGGCCAGGCCACGAAGCATAGTGAATTCCACTTCAGCCGGGCTAGACAGCAAGAGTTGACCAAACACAGAAGTAGGTAGATAGGTAGGTGGATGGACGGACGGATGGACAGATGGATAGTAAAGTTGGATCAGCGTTGACTAGAACCAGTTTTGAAATAATATGAATCTTGTTCTCCCGAAAATAGGCACAACAACAGAAGAGCTTCAGTGCTGCTCTGCAGAAGCAAAATAATATGAGGTTTGGGAAAAATATGCATGTAAATAATGACAGGACTCTAGAAGAGAAGAATGACATCGTATTGAAACATGCCCTTGAAGAGGAGGCGGAGAATGACGAGGAGGTACTGGGCTTCTTCCTGCCTTTATTATTGAATGCTTTCTTGTCCCACAAGTGATGTGTCTTCTATGCGCAAATTGATTTATGTTCATCAGCCCATAGTGCACAGTGGATGATCTGAAATATTAGACTATATAATAATAGACAAACAGGATATACTGCAGATTATGTGTTTATAGATAGTAGAACATTGCGGTTTGGCATAATTAGTAGTAAAACTAAATCTATTCTCTCTCTCTCCTTGTTAGTAATGGTATTTGAACTAGCTAAGACAAATTTTTATTTCATAATTTTTTGACTTTGTTATTTGGTCTGACTTACCCTACCCTACCCTACCCTACCCTATCCTATATCATATATGTGTGTAGTAGTTGTTTAATGTGCATATGAATACACAAGAACACATAGATATGAATGCATGTTTGTTCATGTAGATGCCAGAGGTGAATATCAGGTGTGTTCTTAATCATTCTCTTTATCTTAATATTCTTTTAATTTAAATTTAGTGCATGCATGCATGTGTGTGCAGGAGTGTGTGTGTGTGTGTGTACACATACACATGAATGACTTGTGGAAGAATGTGTGTTGTACAGTGGGTGTATGGAGGTCAGAGGACAACTTGGTGGGGCCGATTCTTTCCTTCCATCTCTTACATGGGCTCCAGGGATCAAACCCAGGTGGTCAGGCTTGCGTGACAAGCACTGAGCCATTTAACTGAAGCCACCTCAGGTTTTCTGATTGGCTAGGCTGACTGGGGAATGAGGCCCAGAAACCCACTTGTTCCCTTCTGTGCAGGAATTATAATTGTATGCTACCGCTCCTTAAGTTCTGGGGATCCGAACCCAGTTCCCCGTGCTTTGCGACTGAGCTGTCTTCCCAACGCTCTACCATTTTATTTCAGTTTGTATTGAGGTGCTACAGAATAAGTCCGTTTTAGCCTCTGTTAAACTTAAAATTTTTTAACTAAATATTTGAAAAAGCCATAGAGTGTATTTTGAGCATACCTGCCGTCCAGCTCCTCCCTAACACCCTTTCAACTCTCCCGTCCCTTCCCACCGACTTTGAAGTTCTGTCTTCCTTCCTTCCTTCCTTCCTTTCCCCTCCTCTTCTTCTTCCTCTCCCTTTTTCTTCCTCCTTCCCACTGAATTCAGTTTGTGTTGCCGAGCTAGTCCTGGGGATGGGACCTACCCTGGCCTGTGGTTGACCTACCAGAGATCACACCATCAGTAAAACAAGCAGAATGCCTTCCCCTCCCCCAGCAGCTATCTAATGCCAGTAGCTCCTCAGCTAATAGTGGATTCCATGTGTGCCTTCTGTGCTGGGCCTCTGTCTGCCTGGAGCTTGGGGTTAGCACTGTGAAAGGATCTCCAATTTAGGGGTGAGCACGCCATAGCCTTTTGTTCTTGGGATGTTGAACAATTGAATGGGGGAGGATATCTGTGATTAATTGTCGTCTTTTAAATTTATTTATTTATTTATTTATTTACTTATATTTTATGTGCATCAGTGTTTTGCTTGCATATATGTCTGTATGAGGAACGCAGATCCCCTGAAAATGCAGTTACATTATGTGCTGCCTTGTGGTTGTTGGGAATTGAACCCTGGTCCTCTGGAAGAGCAGTCAGTGCTCTTAACCACTGAGTGATCTCTCCAGCCTTGTTGCTAGCTTTTTTTTTTTTTTTAAATCTCCAACTGTCTAGAAATCTTGAAATTATCTTTAATTTTTTATTTTTCTATCCAAATTTATTCTTTGATCCTATTGTTTCTTAAAATTTTCACTCTGCCACAGTCATCTGCTGAGTCTGCCCTGTGTTATTATTAATATTTTGAAATGTCCACTTTTATAATTTATCTGTGTATGTTTCTCTGTGTGGTTGTGGATGCTCTGGAGGTGGCTGTGCAGTCCAGGTCTGAGGCTGAAGACAGGGAGGTCGCTGTCTGCTCTGGTCACTGGGGCAGGGCCTCTCAGTTGACCTCCGAACTGCTCAGCCGCCCGGCCGGCTAGCTCTGGAGATACCCTGTTCCCACAGTTTGAGAGGAATGCTGGGACTACCCGAGGGCTGCCACACCCATCTGGGGCTGGGATCTGAACTCTGGCCTTCACGCTTGAGTGACAAGGCAAGCAATTTATCCGCTGAGCCTTCTCTCCAGTTCCTGTCCTTTATTTCAAATGAGTGGCTTAAAAGTAGAGCTAAGGACGCAGGCGGCTCAGTGGTGAGGGGCCTGTAGAAGGCCCAATAAACATGTGTTGTAAGGCCGGGCGGTGGTGGTGCATGCCTTTAATCCCAGCACTTGGGAGCCAGAGGCAGGAGGATTTCTGAGTTCGAGGCCAGCCTGGTCTACAGAGTGAGTTCCAGGACAGCCAGGGCTACACAGAGAAACCCTGTCTTAAAAAACCAAGCCAAAACCAAAACAAAAAAAAAAAATGTATTATAAGGAAGAGGGACAACCCATGTTGCATTTCATTCTGAGAAACCCTTGAGTAGCTGAAGTTGCTTTCTGTATAGGTTGTCATCGAAGACTGTTATATTATATTATACTATACTATACTATATTATATTTAGAGGAATATTTAGAGGATGTCTGTGTTCTTTTCTCCTTTGGAGTTGTGGACGGTAGAAACAGACCATTCTGTCCTCAGTTTCCCCAGCCTGCTTTGCACGTCTCTAACTGTTGGTAACGTTAGAGTCATATGCTGGCTCTGAGTCCATTGCTTAGGGTTCTTGGGTTGTTTCCTGTTCTTTGGATCTCTCTTACTATTTCTATATTTTGTGTTCGTATTTTTTCCCTAACAAGTAAGAGTGTAATTCAGGATTTATAAGAATAGAAATATATTCTTTTTATAAAGGGATTCACAAACTTCTGAAGTTTGAGAGATTTTTATACTATTTTTAATGAATTCTGAGAAATAGTTTTTGTCATCACAACATAATGTGAATAATTTCATATATTCTAGAGGCTTCCGTGTATCTTAAAATTGATAATCCTAATTTTAAATAGCATGAGCTTTTTTTTTTTTTTTTTAATGGTACATGGGAAACAGTGAGAGCTTTTAATTTGGAGCAGTGGTGGGAATCACGATTTTGCTACTTCAGATGGAACTTTGTTCAAAGCTAGAGTGTAAACTCAGGAGTTACC
Organism: Apodemus sylvaticus; assembly: GCF_947179515.1. Classification (NCBI taxonomy): domain Eukaryota; kingdom Metazoa; phylum Chordata; class Mammalia; order Rodentia; family Muridae; genus Apodemus; species Apodemus sylvaticus. Next base: position 24,247,375 of record NC_067472.1, on the reverse strand, counting down.
TTTGCGCAAAGCAATACTGAATACGTAGCTATCACAGCCGTGCTCTGAGAGTCTACCCGGCATGATCTGTTTCTAGCTGAGGATGTAGCGCCGTGGTGGTGAGCCTGCCTGGCACCCCCTGGAATCTCCTCACAGTACAGGGCGGAAAACTTATTTTTATTTTTGTAATCTATAATAGTCAGCAACTGTAGTAAACACTTAAGGAATAAGCTATAAAAACACCAAAGTGAAATGAAATGGGGTTGCCTTTCTATGGTATGCCTTCTATGGGAGCATTAAATAAAATCATAAAATAGTCTGTGAATCACTGTCTTTAACTCGGTATTATCTCATAGTTTAACCTATCATTTTTAAAAATAGATTTATTTTTCAGGTCTTAACTGTTCAAGATCTCGTTGATTTTTCCCCTGTTTACCGATGCTTACACATTTATTCTGCTTTGGTGAGTATATGTGTTGATTCTGACCTTGTGTAGACCCAGGGCGATTGTGTACTTTTGATATGCTAAGTGTATCATAGTCTGTACCATCTAGGACTGTGTAAGCACACCCTCTGATGTTCACAGAATGACAACTTTAGTGCATATCTCACAACAGGCCTCCCAGTCTGTGAGACTGTAAGTGGAGGAGTTACCCATTTTAAAATAATCGCTTTACCGAGATGCAGTTTAGGGCTGAGGATATAGCTTCACTTAAGTGTCTTTGTAGCGTGTGTGAATCCCTGGATGTAGAGTTGGATATATTTGGTTCTTTGGTGGTTCTCACAGGTTCGTCTATGTCTCCAGTGTGTGTGATTGCTTTAGCACGGCGCGCAGTGCTAGATTGGTGGTTGTGGATTGCTTTTGTTTGTGCTTATCTTGGAGTTTCCTATTTCTCCCTCCATTTTAGAAGATGCTTTTGCTGGGTACGGAGGATTGGTTGACAGTTTCTTACTCTCAGGGCTTCAAGCAGATTGCTCCAGCCTTCCTCGGCTTTTAGGGTTTTTTGCTGAACGCTGTGAGGTAACTCTGGGTTTGTTTTTGTGACTGAGTTGGCGTTTTCCCCTGTGACTTTCCTCGTTCCTTCTTAGCCTAGAGTCTCAGCATTTTCTCTATAATGTGGCATGGATGGATTCCTTTTTGGTCATGCCGGTTGAGGCCTTCTAGTTTCTCCCATGCTTTGGTATCTGTCTTTTCATGGTTGGAGTTCCTCTTGGCTGGGATTTCCTTGAAAGTGTCCTCTGTGCCTCTGGCTTGCCCTTCAGGTCCTCCTTCACCGTGGCTGTTCAGGCTTGTTCTTCTGACCGTGCTTGAGAATTCGGGAATGTTCTGGGCATATTTAAGTTTTATTTTTTTCTTTATTGCTGTTTGAGGTTTTCTCAACCTTATCTTAATGCCCTGTGCTCTCTGTCCTGCTGCTGTAGTCTGTCTGTCCTGAGCTCCAGTCTGTTCAGGGCCACGTGCTCTCTGGCCTGTCTAGTCTCTTGGCGGCACGTTCCACTAAGTTACTTGATTTATTGAGCTTTTCATCCCGTGAGTTTATGTTTGCTTCTTTCCTGACTTCTGTTTTTTTGATGAAGGCTTCATTCATGCTGCTGATTCGCCAGCCCCAGGTTAACAGCTTCGCCTCACCCGGTGCTTGCCGTAACCGTTTGCTGAGGTCATGGTCCTTGTAAAGACATTCCCATGAAGTATTTGGCACCTCATCCATTCAGATATTTGGATCCATTTTTTTTTAAGGAATTATGGCCTTCTAGAGAAGTCATTCTGTCTTGTGTCATAGCGTTTCCATATCATTTCTGTGCCATGGTTTGTGTATTTGTTGATATTTTTTTCCTCACCACTGTTACTTTATGGAAGTCTTCTTAGTAGATAGCCTTCTGGCTTCATGATCCCCAGTAAAGGACATTTTTTTTTGAACATTATAATCTAATTAAATCACGTATAGAGTTTGAAGTGACAAGCTAATATAGTAAAGTCCTTATTAAGCTGTTCCGTTCCAGCCGTGTGTAGCGTGTACACGCTCGTTCTCTGAGCACTCAGAAGGCCCGGAAGAGAGGGCTGCAAAGGGGAAGCTATGAGGGCTGCCTAGCAAGATAGCGAGGCTTTGTTAAAACAAAACAAAACAAAAAACAAATGGTAGAAAACTTTAGAACTTCATGTCTAATAGCAATAAACATTAAATATTAAAAACCATTGAATTAATAATAAAATGTTAACCTGAAAAAAATTAAGAAAGAAATCAAACATATTTAGTATTATAAAAATGTAAAAGATATTAATTCTGAATACAGATGTGTGTTTTTAATCTACTCATTATCAGAACATAGCACATGTTTATGCTATTTGGATCCATTAAGAACTAATGAGAATAATTTATTCCTGAAGTAAAATAATAATTTTAACACCTAAGTCCTTGTACTCTCTAGAAGAAAATAAACATCAAAACATTTTACATTAGAAAATTCATTTGGACAAAGTATGCTAAGTCAGTAAAGTTGTGTAAGGGCGGTGAGTCGGGCTGTTCAGAAGTGAAGAGTGAGTGTCAGCGGGGTGGGGCGCTCCTTGTACGTGTTCTGTGTAAGTGAGGCCACAACACTTTGTTTTAAAATTCTAGCACTTATATTATGCTTCATGTCTCATCTTCTACATTTGTTCAGACTTTTAATTAAACACTTTCACTTAATGTTTCAGGATTAGATAATCAGTAACATAGCTACTTTGTAGTTCTCCATAGCTGGAGCATAAGAACATTAGAAGGCTTCCCATAGGAGAGACAATTTTTCTGCATTATGAATTTAATTTCAGATGACATTTAAAAGAGTAATGGTTTTGTAGCTACTTATAGAAAATAAATCAACTTTTTCTGCTGAAAATTTTTTTCTATCGTTAAATTTTCTTTTTTGTTGTCGTCGGTGTTGTTTTGGAGTCTTAGATGAAGAGGTGACAGTGACTCCCAACTTTATTTTTAACTGAGAGGATTCTTACTAAGCAGAGAGGCTGCGGTGTATCCGTCTGCGTACTTGTGTTTAGCAAAGCTCGTGTATTTGCTGCATGGTGCTGTGGTAGGGAAGTATGAATTGTTATAGAAAAACTGGAACTGACCTGCGTTGGGACACTAGGGAAAGCTTTCTTCAGGATGAGACATCCGGGAGGGGTCGTGAAAGATGAGTGAACATGTCATAGAGACAATGTGAGCTGGGACCCGCCCACCAGGGAGAGCACATGTCAGAGCTGGAAAGTGGACGACGGATGGGGGCCGTGCCTGGAGAGAGAGGCAGGCTATAGTCTGACAGGCATTTTCCTTATTTAACGACTCTAACTGAGGACCATGTTTTAGTTGGTCCTCCGTGAGAAGCCTGTAAAGGTTAAGTGGTAAATTAGGAAAATGTTTAATTGTTTGAACTTTATTTTCGGTAACTTCCAAATAGAGTTGCTACTTTTGAGCTCTCATGCCAACCCCTTTTTTTTGACCTCCAGTATGAAATGTCATCTGTCATTTACATTCCAGTTTGGAAAAGGAACGTAAATCCTAGAGGATGAGGAGGGAGGGCTGTCTCAGCGGGGGCAGGGAAGGGATGGAGGGAGGTGGGAGGGGCCATCGCGATCATCATTCTCCTGATGTTCTTTAGGGTGATGAAGAAACATTTGAAAATTATTACCGGAAGCAAAGGAAGAAGCAGGCACGCCTGGTTTTGCAGCCTCAGTCAAGCGCGGTGAGTGTGGTTTCCTGTGTCCCGCACAGTGCTTGCACCTGCCTGTCCCTGGCGTTAGTTTTTTGAGGACAAATCACTGCTCATCACATGTAAATATTTATTGAACACCTACTACTTCTAGTCATTGATTTAGGTGCCAAGTATACACTAGTGAGCAAAACTGGGCCAGGCTCTTCTCTCGTGAGTTTACATTCTATAAGGAAAGACAGACACTGAATTAAAAACAGGTAAGCAAGCAGAATGTCAGGGAGTGACAACTTGTTTCTGACAATATGGGAAACTGTACGCTGTGATTCTTTGTCACATTGAATGAAACAACTAAACACAGTGGACGGACTGTTTCTTTGTATTTTTATTTTCAGTTATGTGTATGTGGCTGGGGTAGCAGAGGCCAGGAGAGGGCATTAGATCCCCTGGAACTGGAATAACTGGTGGTTGTCTGTCTCTTCATAGGTGCTGGGAACTGAACTCAGGTCCTCTGTGGGAGCAGCAAGTACCGTTTTTCTAGCCTCAGGATAGACTTTGTAAAAAAAAAAAAAAAGAGAGAAAAGAAATAGATTTTTCTTAAATATATTGAGGATCTGGCAGAAAAGTATAATTAATCCAGAAACTTTGGCTGTGGTGACATTTACATGACTAAATGTGTTTGTAACTCACAGACACTACACATGCAAAACCACCTCAGAACCCCCATCTGCTGTGACCCCAGTGAAGGCAGAGGCCCAGGTAGCTTTGACGAGGAATGAGTGCAGTGTGTGTGCGATAGGAGAGTGAGTTCTGAGTAACACAGGGTCAAGCCTCCAGCCCTGCTCACTGAAGCAGGAAGTCACGGCCTCAGGGCTTGAGAGAACTGGTCACATCACATCCACGTGCAGAGGAAGAAAGCAGTAGATCCAGGCATGCCTGTGCTCTGCTCCCCTTCTTTTAGAGTGAATGAATGAATGAATGAATGAATGTGAATGAAAATCCAGGCCTCAAGTGCCCACTTCTAGAGCAGCTCTTTCCACAATGAAGCACTCAAGACAAATCCTCCCAGAAATGAGCACAGCTAATCAGAGGTAGATGTCTTCTCCCTATGAGGCTCCAGACTGTGTTGTGTTGACAAGAAAAACCAGCCATCACCTAAAACTTGAAAGATACGTGGGCATGTGCATATATGTGCACACATGCATGTGCTCGCCTGCGCGTGTGAATGCATGCATGTATGTGCTGGTATTTATGGGAGCTGGAGGCTAATGTGGAAAATTATCTTCAACCTCTCTTTCACTTTATTCGTTGGGGGCGGGGGTGTCTCTGTTCAAACCCAGAGGTTACTGCTGTAGCTGCTCTTACAGCCACCTTACTCTTCCTCCCGGTGCTAGAATTACTGGTCCACCGGTGTGCTCACGCAGCATTTATATCCATTCTGATCACTTGCCGAGCAAAGTCTTAGCCGCAACTGTCTCCCGAGCCCCACCCCATAATATTACATTCTTCTGGTATTTGACTTGGGTTGTAAATGGCATAAAAGTGTTATGGGTGGCACGTAAAAGGTTTTGGTAGAGGATATGATGTTCTCGTAGCTATTGGAGATCTATCCTCTGATAGTTTGGCGAGAATAGATCACGGTGGGCAAGCCTAGAACCTGGGACGAGGTAGGATGGAGGGGCGTTAGCTCAAATGGAAGGTATGTTGGCTTCAGCCAGTCAGAAGTAGGCTCGGAACGCCTGTTTACCTCTTAACATTTTTATCGTCTCTTTCCTTTTGAATACACATTCCACGAGGGTGGCAGGGTGGCTCAGTGGGTAAAGCTGCTAGTGGCTGATCGGGCTTCTGTGGGGGTGGGAGGAGACAGCCAGCTCCTTCAGGGGTCTCGACTTCCCAGTGCCTACTGCAGCATGTGTCCACACAAATACATGTCATGTGTTCACATGCACAGCAGTGAAACGTTTCGAATGTACAATCCACAGAGAAAGGACTTTTTGTTATTTTCAAGTATATCCCTGATACCTAATTAGTAAGCAGAACTTTGTAGGCTCTCAATAAATATTTATTAATCAAGTTATAGTGACTTAAAACTTTTATGTTACTGTATTTATTGGTTTAAATTGACTTTTTATTTTTCATTTGAAGCATGAAACAGTTGATGGCTATAGAAGATATTTCACTCAAATTGTAGGGTATGTATCTAATATGGAAAACAACTATTTACTAATTTTATTCAAGTTTGTTAAAAGTCAGAAATAATTATTTTCTACTTGCGCTTTCTCCCTTTCCCCTAAACTCATGCTGTGTGGGTAATTGCCATTTTAGGTTCTTTGTTGTGGAAGATCACATTTTACATGTGACCCAAGGATTAGTAACCAGGGCATACACGGATGAACTCTGGAACATGGCCCTCTCAAAGATAATTGCTGTCCTCAGAGCTCACTCAGTAAGTCAGACCAGTTGTGTCAATAATTGTAATTTAATTTGATTTGTATAATATGGAAAACTGCACCTTTATTACTCTGTATTTTTAGGCAATTGCTCAGACTTGTAAGTAGTAATATCAAGGTTTCTTTATGGTTACATGCGGCTATGGTTGTAGCTGACTGGGGCTTCTAGAGACACTTTTACTTGAGAAAATGAGAAATTAGGCTGGTCTCATTAGACTCGACGGACCTCTTCATTAGCTCACCAAGCAACACTGTGAAGAAAGGGTTTTTAATTATGACAGATTATTTTTGTTTCCAAAATCAATTCTACCATTAAAACTCAGCAGAGCTTTTTTGAGAACATTTATAGTTTTAAAAAAAAATTATAATTTTTACAGTTTGAACTCATTTGAAATAATAAACCTCCATATAATGAGAAATCATTTTTAACTGGTAAAAATTAAATGATCAACTACCTTCTTAATGCCCTTAGTGGAAATAACTAGTTTTAGTTGTTTGCCTTCAATAAAGTAGCCTTATACTTAAAATTTTGTATTCAGTTATTATAATTGTTAATTAAGATTTAAAATAGGTGAAAAGGGGAACTTTATGATATTTAGTTTATGAGTATATTATATTTATACTTATTAGGATTATAGATTTATAGATTTTTGATACATTGGCAATAAAACTTTAAAAAATATTTTGGTAATTAAAATATTTTGAGGGTGCTGAGAATGAAATCCAGGGCCTCATGTATGCAAGGAGGTCCTCTTCCACTGAGCTAGCCCAGTCGAAGAATGATATAGTCTATTATGATTTATATTGAAATCAACTCCAAGTACATGCACATATGCCATATTCCTATTAAAACAATGACATTAAATATGAAATTGTAACATAGTAACTATAATATTACATTCAGAATGTATGTGTTAATATAAAACTATAACATAGTAAATGTAATATCACATTCAAAACCTTAAGTGTTATTAAGAGACAGTGAAGACACAGACAGTAGATACAGAACCTTGGGGAGTCTTATGGAAGAGTTGGGAGAAAGATTGGGGGACCCCGAGAGGGCAGGGGCTCCATAGGAAGACCAAAAGGGTCGACTAACCTGGACCCTTGGAGGCTCCCAGAGACTAACTCACCAACCAAAGAGCAGGCCTGGGCAGGACCTAGGCCCCCTGCACATCTGTAGCTGATGAGCAGCTTGATCCCCCAAAAAAGGAGTGGGGTGGGGTGGGATCGTCCCTGGATCTGGTGCCTGCCTCCTGTGGATCCTGTTCTCTTAAATGGACTGCCTTATCTGGCCTCAGTGGGAGAGCATGTGTCGCATCCTGCAGCAACCTAATGTTTCTGGGGGGGGGTAGCAGGAGGAGTAGTGTGTCGGGGGTGTTACCGAGAAGTGGGCTGTCCCTTCTCAGAAGAGGAGAGGGGAAGCTGATATTTGGATGTAAAGTGAATAAATTAAAAATAATTAAATTTAAAAAAAGAGAGACTGAAATAATTGCTCTGTCTTTTTAAAAGTTATTTTTTTTTTTTTGGCAAAGTACTAAGAAAAAATTAAATTGCCATTCTTAAATTGGGAAAGGTAATATATCCTTTTAAGATGGAGAATAGATACATAATGGAACTAGACATGTGTGGTATAATGTAGACCACTGTTAGAGTTTGTAACTAGTTTTTCAAAAATGTAAAGATTTACTGAGATACAAATATCCTTTCTTTCCCATGGAGAACTTGTCTTACATGTTTACATACCGTAGTCTTTTCTTAAATGTCCTGAGGAGAGGAAAGTAGCCTTGGATCTAATTAACCCAGATTCTAAGGACAAAGGTTCAGGTTCTCATGTCTTAGTTTTAACTTCTGTTTTCGGTGTTTTGTGCGTCTTCATTTGCAGTCTTACTGCATTGACCCTGACCTTGTTCTGGAGCTGAAGAATCTCATCGTAATTTTTGCAGATACTTTGCAGGTAGGTGATCACCTAACCTTCAGACAGTGATGATTTTTGAGTATGTAAAGACATACAAAATATAGACTGTGAATTTTATTATATTGTAGATTAAAGGTAGTAAATCAGTAATAATAAATGCTTATGTATAAATATATTGATGTTCTCCTACTGAGAACTATGTACAACACCTCCTTTGCAGTTTTCAACCTTGGATAGAACTCAGGAGAGAAACCTTGTCTTAACAAAAGAAAACAGTCAAACCAAACCAATAAACAACAAAGAGGCTGGACATATGGTTCTGTGGTATATATCTGTAATCTCTGTAGCTGTAGAGGGGCTGAGGCAGGAGGATCTTGAGTTTGAGACCAACTTCAGCCACATAGGGAGCTCTTGGGATCTGGGTAAGGTAATTACTCACAACTGCCAATTGACCCTAGGCTTGCTGAGACGGCTCAGCAGGTCAAGACTAATGACCTGAGTTCCATCCCTGGGGCCCACACAGTGGAAAGAAAAACTGACTCCGGCGAGCTGTCCTCTAACAAGTAAATAAATAAATGTAATAAAAAAATAAAAAAATTAAAATAAAAAATTAAAAGGGTGCAGCTTTAAAATATTTCAGAAATGTTAAATGAAATAAAATAGTGCCTTTCTCAGAATAAATGTATATCATAAGGTTCCAAAGGGACACAGTTATGCAGTATCCCCAGTACATGTGACTGCAGTACCCCCAGTACATGTGACTGCAGTATCCCCAGTACATGTGACTGCAGTACCCCCAGTACATGTGACTGCAGTATCCCCAGTACATGTGACTTCAGTATCCCCCAGTACATGTGACTGCAGTATCCCCCCCAGTACATGTGACTGCAGTATCCCCAGTACATGTGGCTGCAGTATCCCCAGTACATGTGACTGCAGTATCCCCCCCAGTACATGTGACTGCAGTACCCCCCCAGTACATGTGACTGCAGTATCCCCAGTACATGTGACTGCAGTATCCCCCAGTACATGTGACTGCAGTATACCCCCCAGTACATGTGACTGCAGTACCCCCCCAGTACATGTGACTGCAGTATCCCCAGTACATGTGGCTGCAGTATCCCCCAGTACATGTGACTGCAGTATCCCCAGTACATGTGACTGCAGTATCCCCAGTACATGTGACTGCAGTATCCCCAGTACATGTGACTGCAGTATCCCCAGTACATGTGACTGCAGTATCCCCAGTACATGTGACTGCAGTATCCCCCAGTACATGTGACTGCAGTATCCCCCAGTACATGTGACTGCAGTATCCCCCAGTACATGTGACTGCAGTATCCCCCAGTACATGTGACTGCAGTACCCCCAAGTACATGTGACTGCAGTATCCCCCAGTACATGTGACTACAGTATCCCAAGTACATGTGACTGCAGTATCCCCAGTACATGTGACTGCAGTATCCCCCAGTACATGTGACTGCAGTATCCCCCAGTACATGTGACTGCAGTACCCCCAGTACATGTGACTGCAGTACCCCCAGTACATGTGACTGCAGTATCCCCCAGTACATGTGACTGCAGTACCCCCAGTACCTGTGACTGTGCAGTATTCCCCAGTCATGTTATTATGCAATATTCCCAGTTCATGTGACTCCTGAACATTTTTCTTTCTCTTAGAACATTTTTTAAATCTGTAGTTTCAAAAAAAAAATATGCCTTGGGGGCTGGAGAGATGTGCCATCAGTTAAGAGTGCATACTTTCTTTCCAGAGGACATGAGTTTGGTCCCCAGCACTCATGTCAAGTGGCCCAGCTCTAGGGAACCTGGTGCCCCTGGCTCTGTGGGAACCTACACACATATGGCACACACATACAGACACACACATAATTTTAAAAGATAACAGAAGTCATGCTTTGGAAACTGCTGGTATGAGCTATTTGCTTCATCATGGAGTCTTCTCATGGTTGTTTTCTTTCTTCTTGGAGCTAAGGAAACTACTCCACCAGCTTCTTTGTAGATATTGTATTACCTTATATAGTTATTAATTTGAATGGTCTATTTGATACCATAAGAGTGATATGGAATGCCTTGGCTTTTTTGTTCATAAGTTTTGTGATACCTATGCCTCTCATACTGATGTCCTTGCATTAATAAATTTTATTTGGGGCTTCCTTAATTTTAGGGGCCCCTTTGTGAGCAAGTCAGAGAAGCAGTCGTCAGTTTGTCAGTTGCTTGCGAGGGTCTTAAGGAAATAAAGCGATGGGATCATGGAGCACAAAGTTCAGCTCAGTTGGCATCCTGCTGTAATATGCAAGATTTACCGCATTCTAAGCTGGAGCTTGGGTATATATCCTAGTTCCTAGTGCAAACTCCTTATCTCTTTGTAGGCTTGTTACAAACAGTTCTGGGACCAGTGTTTAATTAGAAACAATGAATTCATGAAATTCTTAGGCAAATGGATGGAGCTAGAGAACATCATACTAAGTGAGGTAACCCAGACTCAAAAGGTGAATCATGGTATGCACTCACTAATAAGTGGTTATTAACCTACAAAACTGGAATACCCAAAACATAATCCACACATCAAATGAGGTACAAGAAGAAAGGAGGAGTGGCCCCTGGTTCTGGAAAGACTCAGTGAAACAGTATTCGGCAAAACCAGAACGGGGAAGTGGGAAGGGGTGGGTGGGAGGACAGGGGAAGAGAAGGGGGCTTACGGGACTTTCGGGGAGTGGGGGGGCTAGAAAAGGGGAACTCATTTGAGATGTAAATAAATTATATCGAATAAAAAAAAACAATAAAAAAATAGGTGAATCTGGAGTATTTGATAAATTCCAAGAAACTTTGTAGGAATCAAATAAAAGTTAAAGGTAGTATTTAAGTAACGGAGACATTGGAAGAGCAACAGTGTTGGTTATGTAAAAGTGTCGAGTCAGGTGTGTGGTGTGGAGGTTATGAGGGCCTGGCTGACTTCCTTGGCGGTGTGGAAAGCTGTGGTGTAGGAGTCTGAGGAAAGATGTCCAGATTGTAGTGTGAAACCAGTGAGAAGCTTGACTGCCATCAGTGACTGTTTAAACACACTTGACTCACCCATCTTTTTCTTTGTATCTAGGGTTATGGCTTTCCAGTCAACCGACTCTTTGACCTTTTATTTGAAATAAGAGATCAATACAATGAAACCCTGCTGAAGAAATGGGCTGGTATTTTCAGGTGGGTCTGAGCTGTGGTGCCTTAGGGTAATGAACAAGTTTGTTAAACTCTAGCCAGTTGGTTTTGCATGTAGTAATAAGAATGCTTGTAGTCAGTGTCTGTTGTGGTAAACAGCACACAACATTTATAACCGCAGCCGTGTGAAGCACATGCACAGTGTTGGCACCCCACGGCTTCTCTCCAGAATCCTTGCATCCCAAACAGAAACTCCACCATTAAACAGTAACTCAGTCCATCTTCCTCCAGCCCTGACGACCACTGCCTGATCTTGCCTCTAAATTTCACTACTCTGGAATCTCATGTTAATGGAATCGAGGGACACTTGCTTATTTGTGTCGGCATCAGGTTACTTAGTGAGTCATTGTGGCCCGTTTATGCAGCGTGGGGGCCAGAACCGCATTCCATCTTATATCTAGGTCATATCACATTTTGTGTCTGCCACATTTCCTTTGTAGTGGACCCATCCATGGCCACCACTGACCCCATTTTGTATATTTCAAAAATTTCATTTACATAGGCCGCACTGTACCAGTTTCTTGTATCTAAATGTCTTCACTTAGAATGTGTTTTTAAAAATGTATCCATGTATTTGTGTGTTTCTCAGTGAATCCAAACACAGTAATATGTTTATTCATAATGATGTAATTTGTCTACTAATGAGCTCACAGACATTGAGGACGGTTGTTTTATGGGCTATTTTAATATTGTTGTAAGCACAAGTGTGCCTGTAGTTGAGTACCTGCCTCAGATATTTTGGAGTTTATACTGGATCATATGACAATTTATTTTTCATTCTTCTGCCATACTGTTTTCCATAGTGGATGAACCATTTATAATCTATTTATTTAAACTTTAGTTTTAGTATCTGTAACTTTTCTAGTAAATGCTTAGATATTTATAAGGCTATACATATTTCAAGGTATTTTACATTGACAGACATTTATGCCTTTTAAATCTGGCTTGGGGAGGGTGCTGTTTATATAACATAGCTACTGTAGAAATCCTAAGGAGGACGAGTGCTTTTGTGTAATCACTTTCTTGAATGTCATGGACTCAAGTTTTCGAGTATCTATGGGAGTTTGCATTTCCATTAAAAGAGAAGTATGCCTCCTTTGTGACTAAAACATTTCCCCTTCTCTTTTTCCTGTGTCCTTCCTGTTCTTCCTTCTTTGCTTCTTTCTTTCTTTCAGAAAAAAAAGTCAGTCTCAGTTTCTTACGTATGGGTTGCTACAAATAAGATAGAATTAATATAATACTGTTATTAAAATAAAAATATGTCAGATGATTTCATATGAGCTTAGTACTTACTCCAGCAGTTTTCAAAACTGACAGTTAACCCTCTGAATTCTGTAATAAAAATGCTTCGTAAATCTCCAAGTGGTCTATGAGGTCGAAGATCTGCATTAAGTTTAGCTAAGCAAATCCCTATTTAGCTAAACTTACCATACTAGCATTTATTGTTTTTATTTATTACTCGGGGGAGTTGCAATGCTTCAGATTAAAGGCAGAGCCTCCACAGATGCTAGGCAAATGCTCTGCCACAGACTGCATCTCCAGGCTGTTTGACTTCTATTTTTTAAATATTTTCCATTTGTTTATTTAGTATGTGTGTATGCACACACACGTGTGCACCCATGCGTGTGTAGGAGTTAGTTCTTTCTTGCCACCGCGTGGTTTTGGGAGATCATGCTCAGGTGTCAGGCACCTTTACCCACTGGGCTCTTGCTGGCCCAGGCCTTTTTATTTTGGAACAAGAACCTGCTGAGTTTCCCAGGCTGAGTTCACTGTGTGGTCCGCGTAGGCCTTGAACTTGTTTTCTTGCCATGGCCTTCAGAGGGATGGAGTTGTAGGCTTAATAAGATTTGGGAGCTTTTCTTCCTCAGGGTACTGACACAGATGAGTAACTGACAATATTTGTGTATAACTAACATCAGTTTTTTATATCAAGTATTTGAAATATAGGTGGTACATATGGCTAGAGGCAGTGATCTCTGACATAGCCCTGTAACCTAATGTGATACCTTCATACATATAAAGTCCTATGTTGATGCTGTGCATTTTAAGGTTCCTTTAGAAGTTTTTTTTTTTTTTTTTAACTATGATTGTCTAAGGTCTAGCAGGGTCATTCCTCCCCAAGACTAGGCAAACTGAAATATTTTTCTCACTGAGAAGCTAAAGTGTTTATCCAAATAGAAATAGAATAGATGCCAATAGAATAGAATAGATTTCGTCATTCATACCAATTACAGAGGAAAACAAATAACATTTCAGCTATAATAAATAATTTCCAAATACATTTTAGTGTCTACTTTTAACACCATCCTAAGTAACGCATTTTGCCTAAAATTTTAAGTAGTAGGACTTAAGTTTTACTCATCCCTGCCACTGTCTTCAGATGTCTGACATCTGAAGCCGTGAGCTGACACTTAACAGTAAGATGGGAGAAGTTACACCAGTACTGATAGTCACAGTTTGGCAACTTCCGTGATAGAGTTTATCATCTCACTATTGTTGTTGTATTTTATCTGTGTGTAGTTCAAGTTGTGAGCACCAATGTCTTATTTAATTTAGTTTTTTTAATTTTATACACTGTTTTTTATTTTAATAGACAAATATGAAGTAATATATTTCTGCAAATGTATTTGACATATAGATATATTTATAGAGCACAGATTGTAATAAATCCATGCATTGTGAATGACAAAACCAAACTAATATATCACATATTGGTAAAAAAAACATTTTTATTGATATATTCTTTGGATTATTAAAGGGAATAAAAGAACAAGAAAATATTGGCCATTTCATAATGACTGTAAATTCAACAACCATGTCTCTGACTTCCTTATCATAATGTCAGACATCACATAGGATGCTGAAGAAGAAATCTGCACTGCACCAAGTGCAGTATTCACAGGAGAGTCCTGTGAAGCAGCAGCAGCAGCCTGTCTTACTAGGGAGTATCTCACTGAGATTAAGCCGTTTCATTTGTTTATTTCTTTTTGTCACTACGAAGCCAGTACGTTGGGGAGAAAATTAATAAATTGTCATCCCATTCTTTCACTGTAGTGCAGAATTTAGGTTTAAACTCTCTTGGCAGTTGTGAACTGCAGTCATCCTACTGTGCGACAGTTCTCATAACCTATGTCCCTAGCCGGTACTTTGGCTAACATTTCTCTTTGCTCTCAATCCCCTGTTAACCACCAGTCTACTTTCTCCGTCTGTGAGTCTGACTTTTTCAGGTTCTGTACATAAGTCATAGTATTTGTCTTCTACACCAGGCTTGTTTCATTTAGCATGATATCTTCAAGGTTCTTCTGTGTTAGTGCAAATGATAGAGTTTCCTCATTTTTAAGGAAGAATAAACCATTATGTATGTGAAACATGTTTTCTTTATCCATCTATCATCCATCCATCCATCCATCCATCCATCCATCCATCCATCCATCCAACAGAAACTAAAGCTGACTCCAGATCTTGCACACTGCAGCTATTACAGCTAATGCTGCATACCGTAGCTATTGCAGATAGTGCTGCATACCGTTGCTATTGCAGACAGTGCTGCATTCTGTAGCTATTGCAGACAATGCTGCAGTGGACCTGGGACAGCAGATACCTTGTCACTGTCCTAATCTCATATCCTCTGCACAGATACATGGTGGTGGGGCTGCCGGCTCACGTGGGTGTTCTGGTTTCGGTCCTCTCTGTACTGTTGGTCCTCCACAGTCTTTTCTGTAATGGCAGTGTTAATTTCTATTTCCACCAAAGGAACACAAAGATTTCCTCTCTCCACATCCTTATCAACACATTCATACCTTTCTTTTTCAAACAGTTCTAATAGGCTTGAGATGATATCACATTGTGTCTTAAATTTGCACATTCATTGTGGTTGTTGATATTGGACAGCCTCTCATATGCCTGTACTTTTGCCGTTTGAGTGTCTTGTAAAATAACTATTTAGGGCCTTGCTAGTTTTAATCTTGTGATTGTATGTGTGTGTGTATTGCTGTTGAGTTCTTGGCATTCCTTATTTTTTATGTTAATCCCTTATCAGGCATATCCAGTGTATAGGGATTAACTAATGGGATGGAATTAATGGAGACACCAGTGTGGCCGCATACTCCTTGGCACCTGTGCTTATCCCCCTTAAGCTTTATGTCTCTTCTGTGTACACAGTGTCCTCCTGTAATCTCATCACAGCTTCCATGACCTCTCAGTAAGACTATCCGGGAATGATCTCCACCTACTCTGATAGGTTCTTTACCTTACTCTGTGTGTAACAGACACCATCTTGGAGTAAAGAGTTTTCATTACAGGTCAGAGTTACTACATAGTAGGTATTAATGAATGTCAGTAAATTGATGCTGGGTGTGGTGGCTGGTATACCACTTTAATCCCAGCCTAGGGAGACAGAGGCCAATGGAAAGTCAGTCGGTGGGAAAGCAGGCCAGGACAAGTGGGCTATGACAGCCCTCCAAAGCTCAGTGGGTGGAGTCGTTTGTGTTTTACACAGAAGTCAGAGACTGAGGTACTTCATTTGTGACTATACTTTTTGAACCTGTTGTCTCCAGGGAAGGAAAGGTTGTCACATAGTTCAGACATGCTGACATGCTTTCAACCCAGAACAGTTGGCATCTCTTCCACTTTAAGCCCCGTGGCTAAAACTGAGTAGTCCTGTGGCCTGTCTAACTGCAGGAGGTCTGCCCAGGCAAACAAGCAGCTAGGAAGTGAGCTTTCCAGTTACAGTGACTGAGGCTGAGTGATAAACACGTTGTGCTGGTCATCAAGAACTTGAACTTCTTCAGAGTGTACTGTCTTGAGAGATGCTCTAGACAGGAAAGTAAAAAATGAGGCTCTTTATGTAACCAGAAAGAGGACACTGGCCGCGAACCGTGAGGGATGAGACCTGCTTGATACTGGATTTTAGGATTCTGGGGGATGAATGGTTTCCTGTTATGACTTTTAATGTGACTTGTACTTTTAAACAAAACTGTAGGAACTGGTTTTGTTTTGTTTTGTTTTGTTTTGTTAAGATACTGTTCTACCGTAGTCTAATGGCACAATCCTAAGATTTCAATTTTTCTTGTTTAACAGGGACATTTTTGAAGAAGATAATTACAGCCCCATCCCTATTGGCAGTGAAGAAGAATATAAAGTAGTTATCAGTAAATTCCCCTTTCAGGATCCAGACCTTGAGAAGGTACAAGCTGGTTTTTTACTTAAGGATTAAGAAAAAATAAATCAGTATATTTATTATCATATAAAACTTATATAGAATTACTATATAAATTTAACATTGTAAGTTTAGAATGACTTCATTAGAGGCACAGCTTTTTGATGTCATTTGAAAAAAGCAATTTTAACCTTTATAGATTATGTTATTGTTAGTACTACTACTGCTATTTAGATGAAGTAGGAATTTCTTGGGGATTTGGGGACAGCTAGAAACTAGAAACTGTTGTCCCAAATGGGAGGTGGATTCCCAGCGCAAGTAATACTTGTGCTGTGTGCATTCCCAAGCACGTGTTAGATATTGAGTAGATTGTAGTAATAAGAGCACTGCCTTAGCCAGGGTTTCTGTTGCAGTGATAAAACACCATGATTGTAAGTCGGTTGTGCATCTTCTTCACGGTCCAGCATTGAAGGAAGTCAGAGCAGGAACAGGGACCTGGAGGCAAGAACTGTTGCTGTGGCCACAGAGGAGTGCTGCTTACTGGCTTGCTCCTCATAGCTTGCTCACCTGCTTTCTTATAGAACCCAGGACCACCAGCCCATTGGTGGCAGCATTTCCAGTGACCTTGGCCCTCCCACCTCAATCATCAATCTAGAAAATGCACTCTAGGCATGCCCACAGGCCAGCCTGATGGGGAGGCATTTTCTCTGTTGAGGCTCACTCTTCTAAAATGACTCTAGCTTGTGTCGAGTTAACATTCAAACTAGCCAGCACAAGTATGCTGTGGGCAGAGAATGTCTTTGACATATTTGTCACTGTGAAAGATCTTATTTTGTGGCTTAACACACACACACACACATTTCTATAAGAGTTTATTGGGATTAAATACAAGATATATGAAGGTAGCTATTGTAGATTTCATCGAGAAGAAAGAATATGCAGTTCAGAGTCAAAATGACAAATGTAAGGAACTTTGGAAAACACGCGAGTGCACATGTGCATGTATACATGTACAGAAACATGCATAGTCACACATACCTGTTATCTCTGAGTAGAATCAGATCCCAAAGGAGAAGAATATTATACTTTGCAGCAATGGCGGGAAGTGAGGATTGATACTGAGGTTGTCCTTTGACCTTAACACTTTGCACTGTGAAATGCATTGCCCCATACTTATGCAAATATGCACATATTTATCACATATATATAAAATCTAAAAAAGGAATATATTTTGTATAACAACCACTGTTTATCAATTTTTATTTTTCTTTGTTTTTCCAGCTCTGTGATTTATTAGGGCAAAGCTATAAGTAATAGCAATAATCAAAGAATGGCTGAGTATGAGAAGTGGAACAGGTAGAGAAATGTAAGGAGAGCCAGGGTTGGGCAGGAGGGAGGCGAGATCATTTCGGAAGCAGAAGAGGCCAGCTGTACCAGGTCTTCAAAGAAGCCGGGTGCTGTGAAGAGTCAGAAGCACCCTGACTTAACTAGGTGGTGGTCTAGTGGGGGTACACTCAGACAGAGCAGTGTCCAGTTAGCAGGAAGGTAGACGTGTAGATCAGACGTCCTAAAGTGTAAGTCGTGGGGTGCTTTGGGGTTAAAACTTTGGAGGAAGTTTCCTATTTGGAGATTGAGAATTTTCTAGTGAATATTAGCTGATAAAAATGGTTTAGAAGTAAATCAATTCTCCATAGTTTTTGGTAAAGTGATTAGAATATTTCTGTAAGATATAGTCTGAAACTTGGGATAAACTTGGAATCACGCCTTTAATGAAACTTAAGTGAAAGGAATCTTACCAAGATTCAGCAGTAAGAGTGTTTACTGCACAAGCATGAGGATCTGAATTCGGACTCCCCCATGCACACACACAAAAGCCAGATGAAGCTGTGTGTGTCTGTTACCCTCGTGCTGTTACATTGCAGAGACAGGAGGATTGCTGGTTGCCAGCCGTGCTCCAGAGTCAGTAAGAGAACCGTTCTCAGGGGACTAGGTGGAGAGGGTCGGGGCAGGACGCTTGGGTGCTCCTTTGACTTTGTGTAAACAGACATATCTGCATACATACATTATATACAGCATATGTACCCACTCCACATCACATGCACATATGTGCCCACTCCACATCATATGCACATATGTACATATCAAAGCACAATGAAACAACAATCCCCTGCCCCCATCAGGTCAGGAAACCGGCCTCTTCTTTTCCTGGCCACCCTGACCCTTACGAATAGAAAGAAGCAAGCAGGTTGCCTACGTAGTTCGTATTCATCAGAGCATAGAGTACTGACACGTGCAGCCTGTGCTTGACATAGTCTGCTATGGTCTAAGCAGAGGATTACATGGCTGTGGGGTGTCTGTCTGTCTATCTGTTGAGGCAGGGTTTTTCTCTATAGCCCTGGCTATCCTGGGACTCTGTAGACCAGGCTGTCCTCAAATTCTGACATCCTCCTGACTCTGCCTCCTGAGTGCTGGGGTTAAAGGTCTGTACCACCACCTCTTGTCAATGGCTATGCTTTGAAAATTCAGGATTTGTCTAAAATTAAAAATAGGCTAGACTTGGCTTGGCAGCACGTGCCTGTGATCGTAGCCCTTAGGAATCAAAATCAGGAGGGCCACAGGTTCGAGGCCAGGCAGGCTACCTAGTGAGATCCTATCTCAAAACTGCTACCGACCTAACTAACTAAATAGATGAAAGTTTTAAAAATATATATATAAGAATAATGTAGAAATATAACCATAGAATTTTGTACAATCTTTACATTTACTTGTGAAATTATCTTACATTCATTTTTAATCTTTATAAGAGACTAGAATGTTGTTTTCTAAAAACAAAAACAAACCTCAAATGCAATATTAACTTTGTCTTTTTACAGCAATCTTTCCCAAAGAAGTTTCCCATGTCCCAGTCAGTGCCTCTTATTTATATTCAAGTTAAAGAATTTATTTATGCCAGTCTTAAATTCTCAGAGTCGTTACACCGAAGGTAAGCTCCCTCACATGGAATCTGCTTTCTAGGAAACATTAGCACTTTATTTCTTGACATGAACTGTCATCTCAGTGGAAAGGCTTTTGTATTTGAGTTGTATTAACTATATCTTATTTCTTCAACTTTCTGTTACATTAGTGTTGAGACACATATGCTGTAGATGATTTGTTAGGAAAGTTCTTTGCTCTCGGCATCTAGACTTAACAGTAGTAAATATTGTGCCATATCTTCTTTCCCCATTTATTATTAGTAGTAGTATTTTATTCTGTGAGTAAGGCTGTTTTGCCTGCATGCATGTCTTTGCATAATGTGTATGCCTGGTGCCTAAGGAGGCCAGAAGAGGGTACTGGGTCCCCTGGAACCAGAGTTACATGCAGTTGTGAGCCACCGTGTGGGTGCTGGGAATTGCACTTGAGTCCCCTGGAAGAACAGCTATCGGTCTTAACTGCTGACCCAGCACTTGGACACCTTTGTTCATTATTTCTTATTAAGACATTCAAACCAGGTGTGGTGGCGCACGCCTGTAATCCCAGCACTTGGGAGGCAGAGGTGGGTGGATTTCTGAGTTTGAGGCCAGCCTGGTCTACAGAGTGAGTTCCAGGAAAGCCAGGACCACACAAAGAAACTCTGTCTCAAAAAACTAAAAAAACAAACAAACAAACAAACAAACAAATAAATAAAAACATTCAAAATAAAATTTCAGAAGTAACGACCTTTAACCTTAACTGTATCACTCCCCCCACTCCTGTGCTCCACCCAGTTTAAGTAACCCCTAGTTACTTAAAACCACAGAGCTAAATCTGAAGCATCGCCAGCCGTGATGTTGTATACTTTGGTAATACATACAATTTGAATGTTTTTACAAATATTTATGTCTATGCTAAATGCTAATTCTTAAAATACAGAAATTCATACTCAACACATTGTTAAGTTTGGAGAAATTATAGAAATTTAACATTTTAGAATTAGCTTTTATCGCTTCTCGGCCTTTTGGCTAAGATCAAGTGTAGAATTAGCTTTTATGTAAAGGCTGATAAGATTTTACCCTTGTTTAGGGCAGGAGTTCTAGTGGGATAATTTTGGTTTTCTTTGCTGCTTACTATCCCGCCCCCTGCACTTGGCAATGCTTAGAGACAGTTTTGGTTGTCACAGCTGTGGGTCGGAGTTCTACTTGAAATTAGCTGAGATGCTGCAGCGTAGAGCACGTAGCACTTGCCCTGGCATATGTATGACATCATGATGCCAAGTGGCGAGCACTTACCACTGAGCTGCACAAGCTAAGCCGCTTGTCTTATATTTGAAAAGTATGATTGTATATAGAGTACTTTACAAAGTCACTGTTCTACAGTGGGATTATAATAATGCTTTGTACAAAGTATCTCATTTTTTTATCTTGATTGATTTGATTCGCTTAAATTATGTCATAAATGAACATTCTGCTTTGTGGGAAATGATCCCTTTTAAAATGAAATTGAAGTTTGTAGCTTAATCAGTCACTGCCATTTATAAAGAATATATATATATATATATGTTTATACAGGTACATGATTTATATGTGATATAAAAGGACAAAAAATTACTTAAGTAAGTTATATTACATTCTTGATAATGTTAAGTAATTATATTCTTGGAAAGGTTTATCATGTTAACATTTGTTTTTAGCTCAACAGAAATAGATGATATGCTTAGGAAATCAACAAATCTGCTGCTGACCAGAATTCTGAGTAGCTGTTTACTGAACCTTATTAGAAAACCTCACATAGGTTTGACAGAGGTAAGAAGAAATAATAACCAAGTGTTTTACTATGAAAGAATTGGGGCTGGAGCGATGGCTCAGAGGAAGAGCACACACTGCCTGTGCGGAGGACATGGGTTAGCTTTTCAGCACAAATGTGGCAGCTCATAACCATTTATATAACATCTGGTGTCTGTGAGCCCCAGGCACCCTTCACATGTCTTGTACAGACACCCATGCGGACAAAACACCCATGCACATAAAATAACAAAAAAGTTATAAATTGCTGTAAAATATTATCCTGGAGAGCTAGCTTTGTACTTAAAATTTATTAACGTAAGTAGAGTTTCAAAGAACTGAGAGGGAGGAGCTAGAGAGATGGCTAGGTGGTTAAGGGCACTTGCTGTTCTTGCAGAAGACCTGGGTTCATGTCCAGGCATCTAAATGGCAGATCACAATGTCCTTTACTCCAGCTCCAGGTGTGTGACACCCTGTTCTGGCCTGTGCTCATGGTGTACAAACCTACATGCAAACAGGACACACAGATAAAAAAATCTTAAGAAGAAGAAAGATGCCGGGCAGTGGTGGCACACACCTTTAATCACAGCACTTGGGAGGCAGAGGCAGAGGCAGGCAGATTTCTGAGTTCGAGGCCAGCCTGGTCTACACAGTGAGTTCCAGGACAGCCAGGGATACACAGAGAAACCCTGTCTCAAAAAAAAGAAGGAGGAGGAGGAGGAAGAAGAGGAAGAAGAGGAGGAAGAAGAAAGAAAGAAAGAAAGAAAGAAAGAAAGAAAGAAAGAAAGAAAGAAAGAAGAAAGATGAGGGGAAAGTTTCCCTGGAGAATAGTAGACAGCCGGAGGTCTGAAGGGCATAGACCTCAGACTTACATACAGTTGTGATCTGCATTTTGTACTTGTTAAGTGTATGAGACCTACAGTTTGCCATAGAAAATAATTTAGAAATAGTTGGCTGTGGACTCATAAAGTGTAAATATTTTAAGACAACATAAAATTCTCATGAGCAGTATTTAGGGCAGAGTTTTTTGAAATCAGTTGTATTCTGTCTTGCTGGAATTATACAGAACTAGTACAGAGGCAGGCCAGAAGTAATGACTGAGTTCTTTTTAAAATCCTGCACAGGTGTGACCTGTATTTACTGTGACTTCCATGTCTTTTAGCTGGTGCAAATTATCATAAACACAACACACTTGGAGCAAGCTTGCAAATACCTAGAGGACTTCATCACTAACATTACAAATATTTCTCAAGAAACCGTTCACACTACAAGGCTTTATGGACTTTCTACTTTTAAGGTAAAAATCTGACTAAAACTTGTCATTCAGTTACTGTAGGAAATCTTTAAGACATTAAAGATAGTTTTTATGATATTCTAAACATTGAGCATTACAGGTAATCGATACCTGTGATGACTATCAGTTGTGAGTTCCTCTTGGCAATTAAGGATTTTGTTTAAAGTATTGGTTTTATGTAATAGAGTTTGTTCACGTTTTGACAACAAATGGCAGTGCTGAATTAGACTAACTGAATTTCCATTAATGTTTCATAGTTTAATAATGGTACATGAATATGTGTGTTTGGAAATTAAAAATGAAGTGCAAGGCTTGCTTTCTGGTTCTGATCTGAAGGAAAATAAATGCAAGCCTTCCCTTTGGACGGAAGAGCTCTGTTTGAGGCCATGGGATGGATATGCTGAGATTCATCTCTTCAGGGTGTCTTGAGATGAATGCAAGACTAAGTAACTTCACCTGTGTTTTATAACCCATTTTCTCACTCCATCAATCTTGGGCTGTAAGTGAGACATTGGCTGGGGTAGCTAGCTTTCAGCTGCCGTGATAGGTCCCTGAGGCCCAGTTAAAGCAGCAAAGGCTTAATCTGGGCTTGCAGTTCCTCAGCTGCAATCCAAGGTTCCTCGGCTTCATTGCTTTGGGCTTAAAATGAGGCCAGGCACCATGGTGGTGACCACACGGTGGTGCAGCGGCTCCCCCCACCCCCTGGTAGCGCCAATGAAGCTCTGTGCTGCCAACCTTCCTCCTCCTTCTGCTTTTGTCGCTCAGAGCTCCAGGCTGTGGAGGGTGCCACCCACTCTACCCTCAGGACAGTCCCTCCCCCACTGTTCCCTCAGCTGTTCCATACCAGATGACATCAGCACCTGAGCTCAGATCCCAGAACCCACAAGAAGCTGGGGCAGCAGGGTGTGTAATCCCGCACCCCTACAGCGGCGAGGCAGAGACAGACAAGAGACAGCCTTGTTACTGGGAGCATCAGGCTCTGTTTCCCATGTCACTGTAGGATCTCTGGGATTGCAGATGCGTGCACCCACCCACTCTCTATGGGTGCTGGGGACTTGAACTCTGGCGCTCATGCTTGGGAGCAAGTAGACGCATCTTCCTAGCCTTTAAAAGACACCACTTTGCTGGGCATGGTGGCGTGCGCCTTTGATCCCAGCACTTGGGAGGCAGAGGCAGGCTGATCTCTGAGTTCAAGGCCAGCCTGGTCTGTGGAGCTAGTTCCAGAACACCTAGGGCTACACAGGGAAACCCTGTCTCAAAAAAAAAAAATTAAAAATAAAACACACAATTTTGAGATGACTTATTGCATTGTTCAGAATGTTTTAAGTATTTGAGTCTGTCACTTTTTAATGATAAAGTTATACTCACTGTAAGGAAAGGAGCGGCATGATCTTGTCGCCCTGACTGAACAGGAAACTGCACGACTTTGAAGTTGGCTTCCCTCTATCCCTGTCCATCCCACTGTCACATTCCTCATGACTGACATCGGAATTTACTGTGTGGTCTTCATCTGTTTCCCTCTGTCTTTAGCAGTGCTGCCATCCAATAATCAATTGGATGCTGTTTGCCATGGAATTCCAATTAGAAAGTTCAGAATCGGATCAAATGATCTATGGCATATTGTTTCTTGAGTCAGAGTAAAAACCACCTAATGGGGACTCGCGCTGTGGTGTTCAGCCTTAGCCTTACTGCTATTCTTGAGGTTTCCATAAGGTCCTGGAACTGTTGTTCTAATTCAGTGGTTTTCAACCTGTGGGTCCCTTTGGGGGTCAGATGATCCTCTCACAGGGCTCACAAGTCAGATATCCTGCATGCCAGATGTTTACATTACCATTCATAGCAGTAGTAAACCTACAGTTATAAAATAGCAACAAAATAATTGTATGGGTGGGGGTCACCACAGTATGAGGAACTGTATTGAAGGGTCAAGGCATTAGGAAGGTTGAGAACCACTGATCTAAATGATTAAAATTAATGTAACCCCTTTTGTCCCTAAGTGTTCATAAAGTGTTTCAAGTAAGATACTTGTGTTAGTGACTTGAGCAGAAAAATAAAAGACAAGAAAAGCCAACTCAAACTTTCTTAAACAACAGTGAGCCTGGGTGTGCTGGCCTGCCCCTGGAGTTCTGACTGTGTGGATGCTGAGGCAGGAGGATCATTTGAGCCTGGAAATGGACTAATTTGGGCAACAAACCAAGGCCCCTTTCTAAAAAAGCAACAGAAAAAAAATTACAACAATGGGAAACATTTTTGCTCATTGTGACAGAAACATCCAAGGATTGGACAGATTTCAGCTGTGGTTGACATTGGCTGCCTGTGGGGGCGGGGCAGTCCTCAAGGACCCCGGATCTCTTCCTCTGTTACCTGTGACCTGCACAAGTTTGGCTTCCTCTCCACACTCTATGTGGTGACCAAGTGTCCCTTCTAGGCTCTCCCTGCTCCTAGAGTGATCACCTAGCCACAGCGCCAAACACACTCCCCAGCTGTTCCAGATTCTCTGCGGGCAGCGTGAGAATTTCTAGTTAGCATACCCGCAGGATCCATCCTCGGAGCTGCCGCTAGTCAGCCCTGCCCAGCCGACAGATAGCTGTGGTTGAAGCCAGGATGATTTTTCAAAACATACTTGGGGCCTTTTTAAAGAAGGACCAATAAATGGATACTACAGAGAGTCATAGCTATTTACTAATGATGTTTAGCTGTTACTGCTTAGCTTTTATTCAGAACACAGGTGCTTACAGTCCAGGAGGTGAGGAACCTGTGTATGTTAAAGCTTTCCTCAGGGTTTGTGCCTTTGGTTGTGAAGCCCTGGTAATGGTAGGAGAGCTTTTTCATACATTGCAGTAGAGATCAGTACCCTATGCTAGTTACGGTTCTGCCCCTAGAGGGCACTGTTTCTTTATCAAGCAAAGGAGGAACTTATATTTTACAAGCTGAAGCTTTACATTTTAATGAAGAGTATGAAATAGTGTGTCATTTCATGCTGGGTCAGGGGCAGATGTGCTTCTTGGTGGTTTTACTTGTCTGGATTATAAAATGCTGAGACTCCCTGGTGCTTAGCGACATCGTTCAAATGTCTTTCCTGTTCCTTGTTCTTTCCTCCTCTGCAGTCAGGAGTTTTACTCAGAGCGCTCAGCTTGCTGTTACGCTCTGCGGAAGGCGGTAGCAAACATCTTAAAATATGCTTTTCCGTCATTTAAAGGAAGTCGTGAGGAAAGTTTGTTTTAACTTAGACAGTATAGGAGAAGCTAAGCTTCTCAGGGTCACCAAAGTTCTTGATAGCAGCAGAGACGGGGCAGTGAGTTTTATACTCTCCGCTTTGTTTCTACTTAGCTCCTTGCACCCAAACCAAAATGAAACAAACAGCTATTGCAGTCTTGGTCGCCTTTTCTCTGAACACTAAGTCCAGAAAGCACACACTGTTTTTATTTGAGACAAGGTCTCACTGTGTAGCCCTGGCAACTTGCTCTTGTGTACATCAGTTCTGGGATCAAGGTGTGCAGCGCCACGCCCAGCCCAGAAACCACACTTAGTTACTTCATTTGAGCAGAATGCATGTCATTTATTTTCATATATTTTCTGCCTTCAGATTAAAACTTATTTTTTTTTCTTCGTAGCCTCAAAATGTCTAGGTATTTGGTTCTTTAACTTTTTGTGATTTATTTATTTACTTATTTATTTGGGTTTTTGGATGTGGTTTTTTTTTGAGACAGGGTTTCTCTGTATAGCCCTGGCTGTCCTGGAACTCACTCTGTAGACCAGGCTGGCCTGGAGCTCAGAAATCCGCCTGCCTCTGCCTCCCAGAGTGCTGGGATTACAGGCGTGCGCCACCACCGCCTGGCTTTTTGGTGAATATTTTAATCATCCCATATTTAAAATTTTTCAAGAGAATGTGAACTAATAACCTTCTTTGTTTTATAGTTATAAAACTACAAGATTTTTAAAAAAGGAAACTGTTAATTTTAAAGCTAGATTTAAAGTAAACTCTTAAAAGAACAGCATTTTAGTGTGTGTGTGTGTATATATATATATATATATATAAAATATATTATATATATATATATTTTTTTTTGTATGAGTACACTATAGCTGTCTTCAGACACACCAGAAGAGGGCATCAGATCCCATGACAGTTGGCTGTGAGCCACCATGTGTTTGCTGGAAATTGAACTCAGGCTCTCTGGAAGAGCAGCCAGTGCTCTTAACTGCTGAGCCGTCTCTCCAGTCCCAGAATAGCATTTTTTTTAAAATAAAAATGTTAGTTTTGAGGAGCCTTTTAGAACTACATTTTAATTTTGTGGATGGAGTTACTGCTCAGTGCGGATCGCTGGTCTCTTCCAGCCAAGGATGAGAAAGAGAAGCTTGCTGCATTTCTCCCTCTCCCCGTGCCCGCATCAGGGGCGCCAAGGAAATCCAGGGCTTCGAGGGTAGGCGTGTGAGTGTGTGTGGAGGATGGAGTAGAAGATGGGAATAAAGTCTCCTGAGTTCCCCTGCTCGGTGACAGCAGGAGGGAGTGGCAGGCTAGCGAGGACCCGAGTGCTGGCTCCAGGCTGCTCTGGCAGTGCTGGTCTCTGGGGTTCTGGATTACTCTGCAATGGTTTCATCTGCTTAGGGCCAATCTAAAGGTAAAAAGACATGAAAGAAGGGACTGACTGTGAATAATGCAAACTGATAAACATTTTTATGTCACTCTGAGAAAGCGACTTCCAGGTCATATCGCTAAGGTGCGCTATGGTGTAGTTCTGCGATTCACAAGCATTTGACAGCCTGCCTCTCCCTAATGTAGCAAGGAAAGTTTAAAAAAAAGGGGTGTGTATTGCTGTTATAGCTAATATATAACAAACAAGACTCATCTGTCCATTTACTAATGCTCCATTCCAGAATGTTATTTTGTAATTGTTCAATTGCAAATGATGTCAGGAAATGAAATAGTGTAATTCGGAAAGCTTGATAGTATGATATATTAATTATCTTACCCAGCATCATTACTTCATGAGTGATCTTGCTGATCTTCAGGGATGGCACCTGTTTAAATGAAGACCAATTTCTCTGTAGTACTCTCATGAAGCAGTGGAGGAACTGTGGCCTCTCTCGAGCTTGGCAGAATTGTGCTTGCTTACAGTAAGAATCAAGAGCACAGTGGAGAGGATGTAAGACTCTGACAGGACAGAAAATCCTGGCCTCCCGCCTCATCTCAGGCTTGGAGAGCCTCGTACTGCTGCTAAAAGGCCAGTTACCAGCAGAGTGTGCAGGTGCAAGCCCCTAATCGCAGGGGAAGAGCTTGAGTTTGAGCCAGCCTGGAGCCCAGAGTTGAGCCGTGGGTCCCCAAAAGCAAGTGAGCAAGGGGAGCCTGGTTACACCATGAAGGGTGTTGGGGAGCCCGGTTACACCATGAAGGGTGTTGGGGAGCCCGGTTACACCATGAAGGGTGTTGGGGAGCCCGGTTACACCATGAAGGGTGTTGGGGAGCCTGGTTACACCATGAAGGGTGTTGGGGAGCCTGGTTACACCATGAAGAAGCCAAGGCATGTGGAGAGCCCACCCACCTCAGATGCCAGGGACCCGAGCGAGAGACTCCAGATGGTGCTAGCTTCCAGATCCTGGATCTTGTTCCCCTTCTTTAAGTCATCCCAGGGAGCTCTGACCTTCTAGAGCAAGGTCTTCCCTGTCCTCTAACCAAGGACACTGGGAACTTAGTAATCTGCTCATGGTAAGCCACTGAGTTCCGAGGTACTGTGTTACTCTGTGGTGTTTCGCTGGGACAGCAGCTGACATCTCATGCTTCTTCATGGGCCTCTGTTTCCATATCACCGGGAGCTTGAGGTCTGTGACGCTTGGTTCTGGCTGACAGGGGTCTCTTTTAACTGTACATGCCATCTGTACGAATTTGTTTTTATTTACTCATTCTATGGTTCTTTTCTTTTTTTAAAAAAATATTTTACTTGTTTACATTGTAGCCACTGCCTCACCTTCCAGTCACCCCATACAGTTCCTCATCCCATTCTTCCTCTCTCTTGCCTCCAAGAGGGTGTGCCCCTCTATTCCCCCAACCCCCAGGTCTCCCCCTTTCCTGGGGCCTCAAGTCTCTCCAGGATTAGGCACATCTTCTCCCACCGAGGCCAGACCAGGCAGCCCTTTGCTATATATGTGCCAGGAGACCAGCTGCCTGGTTGATGGCTCAGTCTCTGGGAGCTCCCAGGGGTTCAGGTCTTCCTGTGGGGTCACTCTCCCCTTCAGCTTCTTCAGTCCTTCCCCTAATTCAACCATAGGGGTCCCTGACTTGAGTCCAGGTTGAGTGTGCGTGTCTGTGTCTGCCTCAGTTAGCTCCTGGTAGGGCCTCTCAGAGAACAGCCATGCTGGGCTCCCATCTGTGAGCACATCATAGCATCAGTAATAGTGTCAAGCTTCGGTTCCCCTCCCCCCATGAGCTGGACCCAAAGTTGGGCCAGTCACTGGACCACCTTTCCTTCAGTCCCTTCTCCATTTTTGTCCCTATAGTTCTTTTAGACAGAAACAGTTCTGGGTCAGAAAGTTCGACTGTTGGTTAGTAACCCCATCCCTCCACTTGAGGCCCTGTCTGTCTACTGGAGTGGACTCTTCCAGCTCCCTCTCCCCACTCTTGGGCTTTTGGCTAAGGTCACCCCCATTGAGTTCTGAGAGTCTCTCACCTCCCAGGCCTCTGGGACTTTCTAGAGGGTCCCCCCACCTCCTGCCTCTTTGGTTATTTTCTTTGTGGCATTTTTGTATATGAACTACATCACAAACTTCTCCAGTATACTGTTTTCTCAGCTGCTTGTCCATCATGTACTGTGTGCAAGTACTGTTCTCGGTGCACGCAGCTATGTGAGCAAGGCAGATGAGAACTTCCTTCCTTCATGAAGCTTTCATTTTGGGGGTACTGTTGTTGGTTTGCTTTTGAGCCATCGTCTCCCAGCCTCTGTTCTTAAATCTTTCTGCCCCTTCTTCCCATGGTCCTGAGCCTTGAGGGAGAGGGGTGTGAAACAGATGCCCCTTTATTGCTGAACACACCCAGACACTTATTCTCTGCCCTTACTGTGTTGTGAGGTTTTGCATTAACGGCCATCTACTGCACAAAGAACCTTCTCAGATGATGTCAGTGAGCTGCGTGCATCTAGGCTTGTGTCTTTGAACAGTTCATCTGCACTGTGTCTTTACGCTGATTGATATGTCTGCACTTGACCCTTACGGGTGCCTTTCTCTGTTGCAGAGAACTGGCCACGGCTGTGAAATCTGTGTTTGGCCTTTAAGTTCATCTTTTTTTTTTTTAAATCGATATATTTTTTATTTACATTTCAAATGATTTCCCCTTTTCTGGCTCCCCACTCCCTGAAAGTCCCATAAGCCCTCTTCCCTCCCCCTGTTCTCCCATCCACCCCTTCCCACTTCCCTATTCTGGTATTGCCCTATACTGCTGCACTGAGCCTTTCCAGAACCAGGGGCCACTCCTCCGTTCTTCTTGGACATCATTTGATATGTGGATTATGTCTTGGGTATTCCAAGTTTCTAGGCTAATATCCACTTATCAGTGAGTGCATACCCTGATTGATCTTTTGAGACTGGGTTACCTCACTTAGTATGATGTTCTCCAGCTCCATCCATTTGTCTAAGAATTTCATTAATTCATTGTTTCTAATGGCTGAATAGTACTCCATTGTGTATATATACCACATTTTTTGTATCCATTCCTCTGTTGAGGGACACCTGGGTTCTTTACAGCTTCTGGCTATTATAAACAGGGCTGCTATGAACATAGTGGAGCATGTATCCTTATTACATGCTGGGGAATCCTCTGGGTATATGCCCAGGAGTGGTATAGCAGGGTCCTCTGGAAGTGACAATCCCAGTTTTCTGAGGAACCATCAGACTGATTTCCAGAGTGGTTGTACCAATTTACATTCCCACCAGCAGTGGAGGAGTGTTCCTCTTTCTTCACATCCTCGCCAGCACTTGTTTTCTCCTGACTTTTTGATCTTAGCCATTCTGACTGGTGTAAGGTGAAATCTCAGGGTTGTTTTGATTTGCATTTCCCTAATGACTAATGAAGTTGAGCATTTTTTAAGATGCTTCTCACCCATCCGAAGTTCTTCAGGTGAAAATTCTTTGTTTAGCTCTGTACCCCATTTTTAATAGGGTTATTTGGTTCTCTAGGGTCTAACTTCTTGAGTTCTTTGTATATATTGGATATTAGCCCTCTGTCAGATATAGGGTTGGTGAAGATCTTTTCCCAATTTGTTGGTTGCCAATTTGTCCTTTTGATGGTGTCCTTTGTCTTACAGAAACTTTGTAATTTTATGAGGTCCCATTTGTCAATTCTTGATCTTAGAGCATATGCTATTGGTGTTCTGTTCAGAAACTTTCCCCCTGTACCGATGTCCTCAAGAGTCTTCCCCAGTTTCTTTTCTATTAGCTTCACTATGTCTGGCTTTATGTGGAGGTCCTTGATCCATTTGGAGTTGAGCTTAGTACAAGGAGATAAGGATGGATCAATTCACATTCTTCTGCATGCTGACCTCCAGTTGAACCAGCACCATTTGTTGAAAAGGCTATCTTTTTTCCACTGGATGTTTTCAGCCCCTTTGTTGAAGATCAAGTGGCCATAGGTGTGTGGGTTCATTTCTGGATCTTCAATCCTATTCCATTGATCAGCCTGCCTGTCACTGTACCAATACCATGCAGTTTTTAACACTATTGCTCTGTAGTATTGCTTGAGGTCAGGGATACTGATTCCCCCAGAATTTCTTTTGTTGTTGAGAATAGTTTTAGCTATCCTGGGTTTTTTGTTATTCCGGATGAATTTGAGAATTGCTCTTTCTAACTCTATGAAGAACTGAGTTGGGATTTTGATGGGTATTTGTTGAATCTGTATATTGCTTTTGGCAAAATGGCCATTTTAACTATATTAATCCTGCCAATCCACGAGCATGGCAGATTTTCCCATTTTCTGAGGTCTTCTTCCATTTCCTTCTTCAGAGACTTAAAGTTCTTGTCATACAGATCTTTCACTTGTTTGGTCAGAGTCACACCTAGGTACTTTATATTGTTTGTGGCTATTGTGAAGGGTGTCATTTCCCTAATTTCTTTCTCAGCCTGCTTATCTGTTGAGTATAGGAAGGCTACTGATTTGCTTGAGTTGATTTTATAATCTGCCACTTTGCTGAAGTTGCTTATCAGCTGTAGGAGTTCTCTGGTAGAATTTTTTGGGTCACTTAAGTAGACTATCATATCATCTGCAAATAGTGATAGTTTGACTTCTTCCTTTCCAATTTGAATCCCTTTGACCTCCTTATGTTGTCTAATTGCCCTAGCTAGGACCTCAAGTACAATATTGAAAAGATAAGGAGAGAGGGGGCAGCCTTGTCTAGTCCCTGATTTTAGTGGGATTGCTTGAAGTTTCTCTCCATTTTGTTTGATGTTGGCTACCAGCTTGCTGTATATTGCTTTTACTATGTTTAGGTATGGGCTTTGAATTCTTGTTCTTTACAAGACTTTAAGCATGAAAGGATGCTGAATTTTGTCAAATGCTTTTTCAGCATCCAATAGATCATCTAAACAGTCCCATAACTCCTAAAGAAATAGAAGGGGTCATAGAAAGTCTTCCAACCAAAAAAAAAAAGCACAGGACCAGATGGTTTCAGTGCAGAATTCTATCAGACCTTCAAAGAAGACCTAACACCAATACTCTTCAAACTATTCCACAAAATAGAAACAGAAGGAACACTACCCAACTCCTTCTACGAAGCCACAATTACACTGATACCAAAACCACACAAAGATCCAACAAAGAAAGAGAACTTCAGAACAATTTCCCTTATGAACATCGATGCAAAAATAGTCAATAAAATTCTTGCCAAGCGAATCCAAGAACATATCAAAACGATCATCCACCATGATCAAGTAGGCTTCATCCCAGGGATGCAGGGATGGTTCAGTATACGGAAATCCATCAATGCAATCCACTACATAAACAAACTCAAAGAAAAAAACCACATGGTCATTTCATTGGATGCTGAAAAAGCATTTGACAAAATCCAGCATCCTTTCATGCTAAAAGTCTTGTAAGTTCATCTTCTTGTACTTTTAGGACGTGATGTGTGGCCGGCTGCTGTTGAGTGGGGCGTTCTGCAGGCTTGTGCAGGTCTAGTTGCTGTGCAGTGCTCATCATCGATGTCTTCCATCTGCTACTGAGCCTTTCTAACGAGCCTTTCCCACCTCACTTAATACAGCTTATAAATTTGACTATTTATACTTGCTACTTACTGAGGTCTTTTCCTCATTTTTTAAACCACATTTTTAAGGCTTCCTTTTGTTCTTTGGACACATTTTGAATAGTTTATGTGAAGTTTTGTCTTGTAGGCCTAGTAACTGGGCTTCCTTAAAGATTCTTCTAATGATTACTTTTTCTTCCTTGAAGGGGGCGGGTCATAGGTTTCTATCTATTGCATGTTTTTGTTGATAAGCAGACATTTAAAATGATGTAATGTGGCAACATTGGGATCAGTATCTCATCCATCCTGGGTTTGTACTTCTTCCCATTGCTACTTCATTGCTTTCAGGTTTTTTTTTTTTTTTTTTTCTGGACTGGATTTGTAAGTCTGTTTTTTTTTTGTGTGTGTGTGTGGCCATTAAAGTCTACATGCTTAGCTTAATGGTCAGCTAGCTATTAGATACAGATTTCCCAGAAAGCCTAGAATCATTAAACCCTGTCTTTTGGAAGAGATTCTGTGTGTGCTGGGGCATGCCTTCAAGATGGAGACAGAAGTTAACAATTCTGCTTTAGCTCTTGTTTCCTGCTTCAAGGTCAGTCATAAGTAAGAGCTGTGACCCTCTCCGGCCTTTTCTGAACATGCACACTGGCCCAGACATACATATGGCCTTCCAGTTTCCCAAGAGTATGTCAGAGGCTTTTCCTCGTGTGTTTGTTTTGATTGTTTTTGTTTGTTTTCTTCAGACAGGATCTCATATGTGTCCTTGGCTGACCTGGAACTCGCTGTATAGACCAGGCTGGCATCGAACTCACGGAGATCTGCCTCCTGGGTGCCAGAATTAAAGATGTGGGACACCAAACCCAGCATAAGTTAGAGTTTTAAAAAGATGCCTCTGGGCATGTTGCTTTCCAGGATTTACTTTTTCATTTTTGGTTAACCATTTATGGGTCACAACTATAATCTACCACTGCAGGTCTTCTCTTCATTAAAAAAAAAAAATGTCCCAAATGTTTTGACTACACATGGAGAAAGGCATTTTTGCACCGGAGAAGCCCTCACTTAGGTCAAAAAATTATATCTCTGAAAATGTGGTTGGAGTTTATTTGCATCTATTTTTACATTGTCTTATATATTATACATAACATAGAGATGACCAAGTATACAAGAGAATGTATAGAAGTTATAAGTACATGCTATGCCATTTTATAAGGGACCTGAATTTAGTATTTATAAAGGGAGGAAGATTCTGAAACCAATTCCCCGTGGATCCAGAAAGACAACTCTGTTCCATTTCCTCTGTGAAGGTCCAGCTTACTTTCCCTTAGTGAATCTGTGTGGTCTCTGCACTCTCTGCTTTCTGGGTCTGTTCTTTATAAAGGTCGTTCTTAAGCTGTTAGGAGAACAAGCATGGTGGTTCGTAGTATCAGCTGCACAGAATCTAGGCTTGTCTGGGAGATGGAGCCCTGGGTGTGCCTTGGGGGTTGTCTTATTTGTGTAATTGAGGAAGGAAGGCACGGTGGTGGCACCTCTGCCCGGCTGGGATCTGAGATTATATCGGCAGCGTTAGGCGTCCATGCGTCTCTGTGGTCCCTGCGGATGAGATGTGGCCAGCTCCTGTCGTTCTGACTTCCCCACCGCGATGCGCTAACAATATCATGATGAACAGTGAGCCAGAGCAAGCCCGTTCTCCCCTAAGTTGCTTTTGTCCAGACAGGTTTATCACAGCCACTGGAAGGGGAACGAAGACAAGTCTCATGAAGGCCACAGGCTGTGGGTGAGATCGGAAAGGACAGCAGATAGGAAGCCGGTCAGGTCTGCTTTCCAGTGCCCACAAAAAATGACACCGTTTCTGCATTTTGAATAAATGGCTATAATGTTAAGCCAATGAAGAACTTCAAGTAAAATTTACAAATGTAAGGCCACTTGCTTCTGTAATCGCCTCTCACTGCTGTGTTTTACGCTCTCTCAGGATGCTCGACACGCGGCAGAAGGAGAAATATATACCAAACTGAACCAAAAAATTGATGAATTTGTTCAGCTGGCCGACTATGACTGGACCCTGGCCGAGTCGGACGGGAGGGCAAGCGGCTATTTAATGGACCTTATTAATTTCTTGAGAAGCATCTTTCAAGTGTTCACCCATTTGCCTGTAAGTATAAACAGTTTCAAAAAATTGTAAGTTTACTTTCTAAAATATATTTTACAACTTAATTTTTGGGTCCTTCCTTGTTTAAAACAATCTTTTAATTTTCATATTTCTGTGGGCTTGTCCTACGGCCAGGACTACGAGTCTTCAAGGAATGCCCAGCTTACCCTACGCTCTTGGCTTTGGGTCCTCTTATCCAGAAAGCCAGGGTGGGAACTGCAGGCTGTTCCCCACTTTTCTTTGCGTAGCCTTTGGGTTCCCCGTTTTTTTTCAGCTCCTCTGCCTCCTCTTCATGATTTCAGATGCTCTTCTGTTTCTGTCTGAAGTGTGTCCCTTCTATCTCCCTATTTCTGTGTGTATTGCCTTGCTCAGGGTTCTCCTCGACACAAGCAGGAATGGAGCTAATCATGCGCTTATGATTCACCCTTTTAGGGATGATTTCTTTTTTGAAGATTTTTTTTTTGTGTGTGAATGTGTGTGCGTTTGTGCATATCCTGGAGCCACAGCTATAGTCTGTTGTTAGCTGGCTAGTGTGGGAGCTAAGAACCAAGCATGGGTCTGTATAAGAGCAGCTAGTGACCTTAACCACTGGGATATCTGTCCAGGCCGTGGAGCCTGTTTCTTCTGCAGTTTCAACTGCAACATGTGCCCCAGGTAGAAGGCTCCTGAACGGGATTTGATATACTGCTGTCATTAGCGTCATGTCCACAATATGTATAGATAAAGGGCTGCGTATTATTATTTTGTTCCGACTCCCTTCTTTTCATATACCTACATATTCATTCTCTCTCTCTCTCACACACACACACACACACTCTCTGTCTCTCTCCTCTTTATCTTCTTACCCTCTTTTTCCTTTCTCCCCTTTTCTTCTCCCTATATCTGCAGCTTCAGCTCTCCTCAGATTGCTCTCCCTCTCCCTCTCCCGCTCTCCTTCGTGTCCATTCCCTCACTCCCGCCTCCCCTGTGCCTCCCAGCTGCCGTGCAGCAGCTGTGCAGCAGCTGCGCTGTAGCTGTGCTGTAGCTCTGGTAGTGAGTGACGGGCAGTGACTTTCTCCGCTTTATTCTGTAGCTTTCTGTCTTCTGGAAAGCAGTTCTTTTTCCCCTGTCTTCATCTTCTCTGCTTTTGAATACTTTTTCCATTTAAAAAAATCATATAAGAGTAATATAA
This sequence comes from Apodemus sylvaticus, assembly GCF_947179515.1. Classification (NCBI taxonomy): domain Eukaryota; kingdom Metazoa; phylum Chordata; class Mammalia; order Rodentia; family Muridae; genus Apodemus; species Apodemus sylvaticus. The sequence goes on along the minus strand of NC_067472.1, from coordinate 24,211,388 downwards.
TGAGCTGGGCATGGTGGCACACACCTTTAATCCCAGCACTTGTGAGGCAGAAGCCGGGCGGAGCTCTCTGAGTTCAAGGCTAGCCTGGTCTACAAAGCCAGTCCAGGACAGCCAGGGCTCTGTTAAACAGATAAACCTTGTCTCAAAAAACAAAACAAACAAACAAAGAAGTAAAAAGTACTATAATATGAGCTATAATGAAAGTAGCATGCATTCTATGATTTATAGGATCGTCTTGCTGTTGCCTTGATTCTGTGACTTTGGTATGTTTTCCATTATATCTGTATATACTTTGAAGGATTATGAAAGGTAGTTAAGAAAGTAAGTATGATGGTGACATTATACCAATCAAAACAACATCTATTGCAGGTTACATGTAGGCAGCATTTAGTGGTTGTCTAGGGTTGAGCCCAATCTGAAGGATGAATTTCCGAGCTAGCACAACTGTCAACTCATTAAGTAGAGGCTCTGTTAGGTTGCTTAGCTTAGGAGGTTGGGTTTGCCTGTGTCTTTGCTTGTGTATTTAATGGAAATGCCCAATCTCCTCTCTACTAGAAGTTCAACTTCCACTAATACGAGGTCTGAGTTTCTGTATTAACATGAATTTGAAACACGTTTCTGAGTCAGTCAATATCTTTTTATTTTTGAAAGCTTTTAATGATATCTAAATTATGCAGGTATTTTTGAAGTGTAAATGATGATACATGCCTGTAGCCCCAGCAATTAGGGAGATTATAAATTAGAAAATTTATCTGATTACTATGCCACATAGACTCTATCTCCAAGAGAAAAAAAAAAGGTACGAAAAATAAAGTAGTTGATGTAAAAAATAAGCAGTGCTTTAATTCAGTCCTCTTAAGAAATTGATATTTTGTCAATCACTGAAATTTTAAAAGAAGTCATCAGAGGTTTCTGTGCAGTTAAGTTGTGACCATTAATTGGGTTTTCACCTTGGCCTACTATTCACTTCTTAGGGAACAAAATTATTTAAATAGCTGTTAGGTGTGAGCCTTCCTCCCTTAAGGAATTAGTTTAGCTACATGAATTTTGTTTGAACATAGTGACTTATCCTTTCAGAGCTGCCTCAGAATTGTGTATTCTCTGTAATGTTCTGTTATTTGTGAAGAAATAGAAATTGTACTTCTTTCTAAATTAGAATCATCTGAAGAAAGACTACTTGTTATTTGTCTAGGTTACATGCACGCTATAGACCTAAAATTTCTGGAGCTTAAAATCTGCATTTTATGTACTACTTAAAATTTAATAATAATATTATGATTGTTATTGTTGTTGCTTAAAGTTTGAGACCCAGTGCTGTAGAGCAAAGAACCCTGTCTAAAGTTGGCTTTTGCTAAATTTGCCAATTCAACACCCTGCTAAAGCTCAGGATTTTAATGCTGACAGGCCAGCTTCATTATATGCACAAAAGTTTGTAGAAAGAGTTACCTGATTAATGTGTATGTAAAACTCACCTACAAATCTTCGAAATGAAATGATTGTCACATGCACGCACTGACTGGTGCCTTTTCATTAGCAGCACACAGACTCTACTTGTTGTAGCGCGTATTTAGTTTTGCTGCCTCGGATATCAGTTCTCTTGTAATTAGAATACATTTCCTTTTTTCATTTGATTGCCTTGCTCACTTCCTTCTCAGACTAAGGCAAACATCAGTGATTATGCAGCCATGCCGGTAAGCAGATACAAGCTAAAGTTAGTATGTCAATTAGAAAATGATGAGCTTCCTGCAGGCTTATTTTTCCCAGAGAAAAATAAGTATTTAACTTATAATTATTTTGACATTGCCCTTGATATATTTGCAGTCCGTGGAAACATCAAGTCTGAAGGGAACGTTAACTGTTTTGGTGAGACGGGACTTTCTGGAATTGATTATGAAAGTCAATGGAAATCCATCTTTGGGCAGGGCAGTGCTTGGGGAACCTCTCTGAGGTCCTTGCCCTGAAAACTGATGCTAATGAGAGCATGGCCGACATGGTTTCTTTGTGAGGATTGTATGAAATCATAGCACGGTGTTTAGAAGAATACCTGGCATCTAACTGAGTCTCAGGAACTAGCAGTTGTTACACCATCTACTCTGAAGACTTTATGCTCTTCCTGAATGCGTACCACCATACACTGTGAGAATTAGCCAAAGGAGTGTACAAGCTTATACAGTGCGTGAGTGCATGTGATAAGTGAATCCATGCGACACATGGGTGCGCACTAGTCATGAGTCCATGTGTTGTGTGACAAAACTTTTCCTGGAAGATGCAACACACAACAGCATCTACTCACCCCAGGAATGGAGGCCTCGCCGATCTGAATATGGATTTTTATGGGTCTGAGGTCATTTAGGGATTCTCTAGTCTGACCGTGAATCAATTATAACAAAGAAGATACTTTTATTCAGATGCTGGTGCCAGGTCTACATGCCGCACTGGGATTCCCCAAGGCAGTGGCTCACCACCCCAGTCAAGGGTGTATAAAGGCAAAGAGCAAAAGTTATACAGTTTGCTGTCTTGAAAGCTGGAGGTCAAGCCGGGCAGTGGTGGCGCACACCCTTAATCCCAGCACTTGGGAGACAGAGGCAGGCGGATTTCTGAGTTTGAAGGCAGCCTGGTCTGCAGAGAGTTCCAGGATAGCCAGGGCTTTACAGAGAGACCCTGTGTGGGGGAGTGGGGGAAGGGAGAAGAAAAAAAGTAAGCTGAGGGTCCTCCCATGCAAAATAGGCTTTTGTTTACAGAAGCAGAAACAGCAGTAACAAAGTAACTCCTGGCAGCCCTTAACATTTGGAAGTCTAATTTTGCTTTATAGTTCTCTTAAGTGAAGAGATTTTAAACTTCTAAACATAAAGTTAGCCCTCACATTCCCTCCTTGAGTTATACTCAGAATCAAATTCTTGACTCTTTGGTGGGTACCTGTTCATATTGGGACCTAATCACAATCAGCTTAATAGTTCCTAATCGTGAGTCTATGTATCTGGTTACAGCATTGATAATGCAGGGGGCAACAGTAAGCCACAGGCCCTGTGACAACTGACAGAATTACTAGTCAGGACGCATCTGAGAATGAGAATGGGAACCTTTAGGAGGTGGGGTTGGGTTGTTGTTGTTTGGTTTTTCCATTTAGGGCCTTTACCCATTCTGTTTGGTTTTTCCAGAGCACAGACAAGTTATCTAATGATTTCCGAATGGTTTACATAGAAACAACAGCTTTCCTCTAAAGTTATACAGTAACCTCTTTGCTCCCTATCATGTTGTAAGACTACCTCAGGTATGTGTGGTGATGGACCTGTTCTTCTAATTTTGCAATAGAATTTTCTAATGCAAATAGATTGCGGGTTATTTGAAATCCTAAGTTTTATAGTTGACATGGGCCATTGCTGTGCCTATTGCCTCTAGAGTGGCTGGTGCAGTGGTTCCTAACCCTAAGCTTGTCCCATGATGCACTTGATCTGAGAGTGATGTATCCAGGTGCAGACATAGTCTACACTGGCAGCAGTGGGGTGGTCAGGATGATGGGGTGTGGTCTTTTCCAGCAGGGTCACAGCGTCCTTTGGATCTAATAGTCCAGCCCTTTGCTGAGGATAAGGGGTAACAAGCTCTCTTCCGTAACTGCTTCTCAGCTGAGACTTGTCAAGATTCTTGAAGGCTGGAATGCCGGTCAAAGGCAAGGGTCAGGCAGTGGGGTTTATTCATCAGAAGCATCTGGTTTGCCGACCCAGAAGGAGAGGCAGGGGAAATCACTTTGGCTAGATGGTTACATCAGCTTTCAGCAAGTCTGGGGCTTGTAGCTGTTTGGAAAAGTTTGTAGTTCACAGCTGATTTCGGGATGGTGTCTGTCAGCTGAGTGGAAATCTGCTGAGATGACTGGGGACAGAAGTTAAGTTTTAGGAACTTAAAGGAACACTTCCCATTTAGAACTTCCGCCTCGGGAATAAGCAGTGGGTGGGAGCTTAGGCTTTGGTCGACAGCAGTAATTATCTGCAGTCCATTTGACCCACGGGTAGATCCCAATCACAGCATCCTGAAGCTTACATGAATTTAAAGTTTACAAAAAGAGATAAAAGTTTTAAGCTATATTAGCATTAGCATTCTTTGTAATCTATACAGAAATCCATATTGTAGAAAAAGCAATAGACTATACCTTTGAGTCATAGTAAAAGTTTAGGGACCCAAAAAATGATTTTTGGTTTTAAGAGCGTTAATACACTTTCCTCTGTCCAGGGGGGTGGGTATGTACAGATGGGTCAGAGGATGTTTTTATCATGATGAGAAGCACCTTTGAGTCTATACTTAGAAAACAACCAAAGGAAATTTAAAATTTTGAGCTTGTGACTACTACAGTAGTCAGTTCTTTACAAGAGCCAGATTAATAGCTAATCTGAGCTCCATGATTAATATGTTAAGACTCTGAACCTTTGAAGTGTCAACATTGTCTTTAGGTTTTATTATTTTTTTAATTATTTTCTCAGACCCTTACAACTTTCCTAAGCCTTTTGTTTTTTTTCCAGTCATTTAAGTGAGACACAGTGGTTGATTCCTGAGAGCAGTCATTGCAAAACAAGTCTTTTAAATAGAAGAATAGTAAAAAGGTTACATTGAAACCTGTTCAATGAGTTTGCCTCTCTTTACTAGGAGACCTATTAGCTCTAGAAAAAAATGGCCTGATTTTCACATACAAAGCAGCTGCTGCTAAATAAGCTACATTTAGCCATTTACACACCACTGGAGATCCGAGGATAAATCTGAGCAGAAAGTATAAACCAGATGACCTCTGTAAAACAACAGAGACCTGCTACCTGACCAATAAATAATCCTGAGCTCCTCCCGGAAAATTCCAGCCTAGTGACTTTAGTTTGCAGCAGTCACACAGGAGAGCATTAACTCTTTGATGGCCATACAGGGCTGCATCAGCCCTCAACTGCTAAACCCAAAAGATCGGAGAGACTTTCCTGTGGGTGAGGAACTGGCCTATTTTGGTAAGGCAAAGAGGGAGCTTCAATCCTTCAGTGTCTTGTTTGTCCAGTCTTGGCGGGGTCCTGGAGGCAGGTGAGGTGTGGGGAAGTTTCATTCAATGGTTAGTTAGCATTACCAAAGTCCAGAAGGAGTCCTAGTCTTTGGAAGAGATCTGTGGAATGCTGATAGGAACTATCACTTCCGTCTTTCTTTGGAAGCTTTTTTCATTGAACACTTTAAATGCAAACCTCTAAAGAATTTTTGTGGGACATCTATTAAACGTATCTGAATTTAAATAAACTTTACTTGGTTTGTTTTTAGTTACTTAATTTAGGCTTAACATTGAAACAATATACAGAAGGTTAAATGAAGCTTATCCTTGTCACTTATGTTCTTAGTATGACTACTGGCACAGTCCTAAGCAAATCAAAGAATTTGATCCTTTTTAAAGTGACTATTAACCTGCATATCTTAATTATAGCCTTAAAATTACAATCCAAAATAATCAAATCCAAATACCAAAATAAAACTTCAAGTCATAAACATAGCCCATAGAGAGATTGATAATCTTTTGTTTGTTTGTTTGTTTTGTTTTCAAGACAGGGTTTCTCTGTATAGCTGTGGCTGGCCTCGAACTCAGAAATCCATCTGCCTCTGCCTTCCAAGTGCTGGGTTAAAGGCATGCACCACCGATTGCCCGGCTAATCTTGTTTCTTTATTTATTTTTGGTCTTTTTATAGTGTATCATTATAGCGTATCACAATTAATTGTATGACTTGGTTTATCCAAATAGCTAAAGCTTAACAAAGTTAGCAAAGTCAAAGAGGCAAAATACATAATTTCACATCAGTTTCTGTTAGCCTAAACAGACTACAGGTAAGGAGAGACATTCCACAGACTCTTGCCAAACTGCTTGGGCCACTGTCTTGCTATATTATAAAATAGTTATATCTTAGTTGGCGGTGCTCATAGCTGTGGTACTGACTCCTTAGCTTCTCCTCTCTTTCCCACACTTTTAATTTTTCTTCTAACACTTTTTATTCAGCTTACCCTGTTTCTCAAGCCTGTTATTTTTGTTTTGTTTTTTTAAAGACAGGGTTTCTTTGTGTAGCCTAGCTGTCCTAGAACTGACTCTGTACACAGGGCTGACCTTGGACTTACAGAGATCCACCTGCCCAGTTGAGCCTCTGTTATTCTTTATCTAGAATAAATTAGATCTCTGCCATCTTAGTCTATCCAAAACCCTGACCAGATCCCATCTCATGACATTTTACCTGTTGGTCTCTTTTTTCATATCATGCTTTCAACCTGAAGGAAGACCCGGCTACAGATACCAGTCCCTGAAAGTGACTCTCAGGTTGGTATCAAAACCCGGTCAAAGGCAAGCAGCCCTAAGCTGAGAGGTAGCCTGGGCAGTTTTGTTTTGTTTTGTTTGTTGAGACATCTTTCTGGAGCTTCACGTGGTTCTGCTTCTGGCTGCATTGTCCGTCTTAAAGGTTTTAAACAGATTTTTCAGGTCTAAGTCCTCTGGGTCTGGCTCTGGAGTATTTGTTAAGAGTAATTATTAGATCTCTGTCAGGAGTTTCTACCCTGCCTTAGATCATTCAATTCCCAGATAAAAGACACACACCCTTTATATTTTTAATAAGCCTTTGATGCACTAGAGATGGGCAGATAGCTGTCCTCTAAGCTGTTAGAATCTACTTTCCCATCAACGGCCCTGAGTTACAACTCGCCACGTTTCATCTGGGCAGCTCTTCACTCCAGTCAGCCAGTCCTCGTGGCCATGTGTTCAGTATTCACTTACGCCAGGGTGTCTTCTCCTCTCAAGGCTTTCTCCTCCTCCTCTTTCCTCGTGGTCTCCTCAGACTCCAAGCCAAGGAACTGAGCTCCACCTGCCTCTCTTGTGCCCAGTTATAGGCTGCCTGCGTCTTTATTCAACCAGTAGTTAGAATTTACGAAGCAAGGGCACACAGAGTGTCACTTTGTGCACTCTCTCACCCCTCAGGCAGCCAGGGCTAGTGTTTAGCATCATAATACATAGCAGCCGACCAAACCTCCATATGCAATCTGTTAGCTCAGTTATGTATCTGGCTGTAGTGAAAACTAGAATTGGCAGAATTACTAGAATCTTTGCATATATCAAACTAGTGACATTTGTAGGTTCAATGAATTTTGGAAGTATTCAAGGACATTTGATTTTTGGATTAATTTATGACCTTATTCTGAGATAAAGCTGACCTCCAGAAGACCTGTTATTTAGCCTTTTTTTTTTTTTTTTAAAGAGCAAGAGCTATTGAACACAGTAGACAAATCCTCATTTTGTCACCTTCATGATTGAGGACTAAAAATTACTACATTTTAAATCATCATAGTCTTTTCAATGTTGTTTTTTATTTTCTTCATAAGCATTGTTTTTATGATTTTCCCCGCTTATATGTTATTCTCAGGACAAGAATCACTAAATAAAAATCCATCCCAATCTTATGTATCATGAAGACCTGCTGTTATTTAAAAACATCAGTTTTCCTTCAATAGGAGTTGAGTCCAAGTTACACATGCAGTATGCTGTAGCAAATTAAGATTATCTATGTATGGGTTGGAGAAATGCCTCAGTGGTTAAGAGCACCACCTGCTCTTCCGAAGGTCCTGAGTTCAATTCCCAGCAACCACATGGTGGCTCACAACCATTTGCAATGAGATCAGATGCCCCCTTCTGGTATGTTTAAAGACAGCTACAGTGTACTTACATATAATAAGTAAATAAATCTTTGAAGAAAAAGATTATGTATAAATTTCTAACCTTCAACCCTCCTGCTATAAGTTTTAAGTAAACTTTTGTTACAGATTTTATAGAATTTTAATGATATCCAATAAACATACAATTTTGAGGTACAGAAAGTTTATTTAACAGTCTTACAAATCTTAGATAAGATTTATACTTTAGCAAAGTTTTAGGGTGTTAAGCCAAAACCAGAGTATGAGATGATGTCACACAGTCAGGTGGCCCACCTGACACAAGACAGAGATTTTGGAGGAAACCTTTGGACAAACATGCTTGGGTATAGAGGGGGAGCCATAACCCAGCTCCAGAGCCAGCTTTTTGTTAAAGTAGAACAGCATAAAATAACATTTTAATATTTTCCATACCTAAAAGACACCTGAATTCACTAACTAGAGGGTAGGAACCAGAGTAAGCTGCAAACAAAAACTGCTTAGCAATAAGAAATGTTTGAGCCCTGGCTATCGCTAGGGGCTCCAGCAGGAAGGAGCTGAGATGCACCAGCCAGGGTGGAGTGTGTGCAGAGTTGTGCATGCCACAGCTAGTCTGTTCCTTCACTCTCTCTCGTACCTGCTCCCAACTCTGGTCTGGCTCCCAGATTCCACACCTGCAACTATCTTACAGACATATCAGAAAGCACAGATCCATCAAGCTTCAAAAGACAAAACATCCACACAGTCAGTGGAGACCAGACAAAAACAAACATTTGGTAGCTACCTGCCTTCAAATACTCAACAGCTGATTTGCCTCTTGGCTTTTCCCACAAGGGCCAGTGGTATCCCAGTGGACTCGGGGATTAACACTGCATCTATCCACCAGTCCCACAAATGTGAGCTATAGACAATCAGGATCCTGGCTTATACCTCTGGAAGTTTTTTGATGCCCCTTTCTCACAATCTAGGTGTTGAGAACTTTCAGTAGTTCCCTTCAAAGGCTGGGCCTATCTAGTTTCTCTGTTCCTAATACACTGGGAACCCTCAGGGATTCAACACTCGTGTGAAGTCTAAGCATTAAAAGTTGGTGTCTCCCTTTGAACTCTGGGCCTGTGTGATTACTTAGCTCACAGTATACCTGAAAGTCTCCAGGGCCCCAAGCCAGAAAAAGATGGTGGATATGGCTGAACACCCAAATCCCAGACAAGCCCCCAAACATCACAGGTCTGGGATCATTCAGATCCACTAATCTGACTTTGAATAAATTTTAACAAAGAAGAGGCTTTTATTCATACATTGAACCCAGGTTTACACCCAGGACTTGGGATTCCTGATTTTAGCACCCAGCCACTTCAGTCGGGGGTTTACAAAGGTAAATAAAGTTTCTTTGTTTCTTTGTTTCTTTTCTTTCTCTCTTTCTCTCTTTCTTTCTCTCTTTCTCTCTTTCTCTCTTTCTTTCTTTCTTTCTTTCTTTCTTTCTTTCTTTCTTTCTTTCTTTCTTTCTTTCTTTCTTTCTCTTTTTTTGTGCAAGCAGGAAATCATCTCATTCAAAATAAGCTTATGTTTACAGAAGCAGAAACAAATACAAAATTAACCCTTAACAGCCTTTAATATTTCGTGGTCTGCTATTGCTTTCTAGATCTCTTAAGCACAGAGATTTTAAGTTTTTAAACATAAAGTTATCAATCAGCATAACTTTAGCCATCTGCTGGTTTCTGCTTCTTCTAGGAGCTGGTCTGGTTACAAATGTCCTCTTTGCAGCTTGGATCTTCTGAGGCTCTTCTTTGCTGCTTGTCTTGTCAGAGAGTTACTCTCCACAGCTTGTCTTGTCTACTCTTGCAAGAAGGGGCCTAGGGAATCTAGTCAGTTTCAGGGACTTCCTGAAGCTATTTTGAGTTGTTGACCTTCCTACCTAAGGAAACTGTTATGTATTTCCTTCTTATCCCTACCCAGGGCTGTTCTTATGAATTGCCTTAACTCTTACTTTTAAAAGTAGCTTTATTGAAGTTTTTATTTTTACAGTATTTGTCCTTTCTATGTCTAGTTGTGTGTCCTTGACAGAATAAGAGTTAATACATTTTCAGATAGCGAAATTTCTTAAGGGAACAATTTAATTTAGCATGTAAAATATAAATGTTTCTATCATGTATTCTCCCTTGTCTTTTGTCCCTGTCTCCTGATGGGTCTGTACCACTTCTCTTTCCTTACCTCTGTTTGTGACCCACATGTATTTTCTAAAGCATGGCCTAATCTTAGTTTCCAAACTGGCATTTATTTATTGTGTCTGGACCTGTCTATATTAGCTTCATATATAGCTAAAACCTGCCCGGATCTTTCCCAGAATTCTATCTGATGCCACCTCTTCACACAGCTTTTGCTGATTGCACTTAATAACTTAAGTAACATAAGGTTACTTTCCCCTCTCTTTACCCCTCCCTTTCATATTTTTTTTTTTTTTTTTTTTTTTTTTTTTTTTTTTTTTGGTTTTTCGAGATAGTGTTTCTCTGTATAGCCCTGGCTGTCCTGGAACTCACTCTGTAGACCAGGCTGACCTCAAACTCAGAAATCCACCTGCCTCTGCCTACCAAGTGCTGGGATTAAAGGTGTGCACCACCACTACCCGGCTCACATTTTGTTTTTTATGTGCTGTTTGTAGACTCTATTTTTTCTTGTTAGAATTCTATCCACTTAGGAAGAAATGTTCACCTTTGTATTTTCTGTCATATTTAATACAGAGTTGTTAGTAAGCATTTTTTAATTAACTGTAAGAGAAATAGTGGAGACATGGATTACACTAAATTCTTTCTGCAGGCTGGCCAGTGCTAGAGTTGGAACCTGTGTCAGGAAAACAAACCAAGCCGGCCAGTGGTGGTGCACACCTTTAATCCCAGCACTTGGGAGGCAGAGGCAGGTGGATTTCTGAGTTCGAGGCCAGTCTGGTCTACAGTGTGAGTTCCAGGACAGCTAGGGCTACACAGAGAAACCCTGTCTCAAGAAACCCTGTCTCGAAAAACCACAAAAAAAAAAAAAAAAAAAAAAAGAAAGAAAGAAAGAAAGAAAACAAACCAAAATAGAAAATGCATTTCAAAACTGTGTATGCATTTTCCTTTATGTGAAGGATATGAATGATCCATTTGTTGGTATTTATGTGCAAACTTGAAACATCTTAAGGACATGACAAATTATTTTCTTTTTTAGAATGTGCCTTAAGTTTATTATGTAAAAACTTCATATTTTTTTCTTTCTTACTCTTTTTGTTCCTTAAATACTTTTACTTTTCAGTGACTTTCTGCTCCTCCTCAGAATATATTTTCAATGATATTCTGATAGGATAGACAGCATGTGCTCTGCCTCAGACACACTTAGTACACATGGGATCACTGTAGGCCCCGATGACCACTTTGTTTTAGACAATCTCATAGAGACATTGGGCATTTATAACACAAACCGTATCGTAGGAATGCGTACAATGGTATGCCTGTGCAGCATCCCTGGAAGACACATGACAATTCTAAGCACACTAAATTCATGGAGCTATTTCAGTGTCCTTGGGAATGGTGAGCTGTCCATCTGCCTGTGGCTGTAGTCTACTTGAACTTCTGTGCTGAGGGTTATTTTGTTGTTTGTTTCTTTTGTTATTTTCCAGTGTTTGCTGAGGGTTGTGATGGTACAAGATGGGCAGGAAACTGTTTCCACCTCAATTTCTGTGCATCCCCAGCACTTCTTTAATATGTGAAGGGTGCTCTGCTCTTTACCCAGGGCCTGTAGGCCTTTAATTCCCCGTGCCTGTCCTGATGATGCTGAATCACTTTTGCCAAAACAGTGTGTTTGGAGAGGGTTTTTTTCATGTTTGTTTTGATTGAAAAGAATACTTTTTTCATTTAGCATTTTTTCCGTGCACTTCAGCAATGCCTATCTCTTTGTATGGTTTTCATAATTTTCCATTTTCCCAAGATGCATATCATATAATAGCAAAGGTTTGCCAGTTGAAAATTCACATTGAGACCATGAGCTAAGTATACATTGGTTGCTGATGTCTCAAAACACTAAATGCTTAAGTTGTAAGTGTATATGATGGCATTCTCAATTACTTCCCAGATGTTAAACTCTATAGAAAATATAATTCTGAATTGCTCCTGGTCAGAACTTTATTAGAAAATGTGGTAGCAATAGTGGAAAGATGTATTAAATCAAATAGCCAGGAGGGTTTTCTAGGAAGGCAGTGGATTAGGATAGGTCTGAAGACGTGGCTATACGGAACCAGTGAGAAGAATGTAAGTGAACATAATTAGAGCAGACTCTTGGTCTTCAGACTGAGTGTCTGCATGTGCACTGAGGGGTCTGTAGCACTCTGTAGCAAAAACCCTTTCCGTTTAGTTTTTTGAGATAGGATGTTGCTGTACAGCACAGACTGGCCTTGAACTCCTCTTTCCCTTTTGTCTCCTATAGGACCCTAGGTTTTATCCGTATAAGATTAGAAAAAAGCTTTTTGGCTGGGAGTGGGCATGCCTACAATCTCAGTACTTGGGAGGTAGAGGAAGAACAATCAGGAGATCAGGGTTCCTGGCTAGACTGGGTTATAGTCTCCTCGCACAAACAAATGACAGGTTTAGACGTGGGATAATAACTCTGTTTTACTGTCTTTCCTTTTGTGCAGGAATCATCAGGTGGTATAGGAAAATTGTTTCATAGTTTTAACTCTAATGTCTTTTATGTAAATCATTGTCATGGACAGTAGCATTGAGGTTAAAAGCCTCTGTTGATGGCTTGGAAACAAAAAAGAAGCAATTGGCAGATATGCTGGGTGTCTGTAAGGACCTCCTCCTCATATGAACGGTATTCCACATCATGCTGAAGGCTATTCTTAGGGGGAACAAAAATAAATTACACGGATCATCCTACCTGACTTGGGTGGGCACAAACATATGTATGTGTGAGTGTGTGTGTGAGTGTGTATTTACTGATGATTGAACTTGGGGCATTGCCCGTGGTAGGCAAACACTCTGCTGTTGAGTTTTTGTTCTGAGACACAACCTTGCCAACTTGCCCAGGGAGGCCGTGATCCTCCTGTTCAGTCTCCAGAGAGACAGGATTCTAGGCCTCTGCCACCAGGCCCAGCTTTTTTTTTTTTTTTTTTAATGTGTTTGGTTTTTTGATACATTTTTACTCTTCTTTGATACATCACTTATTTATTTTTTATGTGGCTATTTTGCCTGTGTGTATGTCTGTGCACCACACCCTTGCCTCTCCAGCCCTCATTTACACTTTTACGATTGGGTCATCTTAGATATTCAGATTTGCTCTGGTGTAAGTGACTGGTAGTATCCACCCTAGCTCTAGCTAGGGCTTAGACTAGCACTGTTACCTGGCTGGAAATCTGCTGTCACCCGGAATAAGCATCTGCCAGCATCCTTAAGTTTGGGGATACTATTATGCAGTATAAGTTGGTTTTTTTGTTTTGTTTTGCTTTGTTTTGTTTTGTTTATCCTAAAGTCAGGGTTTCTCTGTGTAACCCCGTCTGTACTGGAACTTGCTTTGTAGAACAGACTTGAACTCAGAGATCTGCCTGCCTCTGCCTCCCAAGTGCTAGGATTAAAGGCATGCACCACCACTGCCTGGTTATACACTCATGTGTACGTGTACACACACACACACACACACACACACACACACACTGCAAAATGTAATTGAAAACCATAGACCTTACTGGAGTCACTTTGTGTCACCTGCTACAAAGCCACACAGTTTATGGAGAGGCTGGGCCTCTGACTGCCTAACTCCTCGGCTGTGATTTTCTTCTTACCATGCCATTCCACAGGTTCTGTCATTCAGATGTGTTCCTCAGCAAATGAAACCTTATCGCACTGGGCTCTCAGCAAATCTTAAACAGCTAACTTAGGTGAGCATGGTGGTTTATATCTGAATCCCCAACAGTGGTGGAAGTAAAAGGATCGGCCAGCTCAGCTGTGTCTCCTCAGCTGTGGATTGAGGCTAGCTTGGGCTATATGAAACCCTGTTTTTAGAAACCAAAAAAGAAAGAAATTGGTGGGGGAGGGAGTCGTAGGACCTTAGAGAACAGGAAGAGAAGTTAAGGGAGAAAGTAAAGAAAGGTTGAAACCTAAACAGACATTTCTGAATGACTGCCCTGTGCCTTTTTTGTTTCATTTTCTGAGAGACAGGGTTTTCTGTAGTCCGGGCTTTTCTAGAACTTGTTAGCTAGCTAAGGATGGTCTTGAACTTCAGATTTTCCCACCTCTGCCTTCTCAGTAGTGGTATTATAGTTATGCATTTAGCTCGTATTATATTTTCAGTAAGAGACCCCTGCATAGCTAGAGCTCCCTTTCAGACCCTGGATTGGGCCCAAACCACACTCAAACACCTTTTTTTTTTTTTTTTTTTTTTTTCTCAGAGAGATCCTTTATTAGGCAGGCAAGAAAAGTTAAAGTGGCTGCTTTCTGACTCAGGCAGAAAAACAGCAGCAAATGACCTTAACTTTTAAAAAGAGAAAACAGGAGGTCTGGGTTAGAGTGGGCTAGGGTGCAGTGGTGTATCCTGGTTGGGCATGTTAATTAGAGCAGCCGAAAGGTCCTTGATTGCTAGACTTCAATACTTTGATAGCTGGACCTTGGAAGTCGGCCTCAGGGGGAGGAAGTAGCCAAATAAGGGAATAGACCCAGGCAGCTAGCTTGATTTTTCTATTTTTTTTTTCTTTTTTTTAGATATATGTATTATGTATGCAGTGGCCTGCCTGTATGTATGCCTGCAGGCCAGAAGAGGGCACCAGATCTCATTTCAGATAGTTGTGAGTCACCATGTGGTTGCTGGGAATTGAACTCAGGACCTCTGGAAGAGCAGTCAGTGCTCTTAACCTCTGAGCCATCTCTCCAGCCCCCAGGTGGCTAGCTTTAGGAATGTAATTTAATGCTTTTTTTTTTTTTTTAACTGTTTCTTTTTTTTTATTTTTTTATTCGATATAATTTATTTACATTTCAAATGATTTCCCCTTTTCTAGCCCCCCACTCCCCGAAAGTCCCGTAAGCCCCCTTCTCTTCCCCTGTCCTCCCACCCACCCCTTCCCACTTCCCCGTTCTGGTTTTGCCGGATACTGTTTCACTGAGTCTTTCCAGAACCAGGGGCCACTCCTCCTTTCTTCTTGTATCTCATTTGATGTGTGGATTATGTTTTGGGTATTCCAGTTTTCTAGGTTAATAACCACTTATTAGTGAGTGCATACCATGATTCACCTTTTGGGTCTGGGTTACCTCACTTAGTATGATGTTCTCTAGCTCCATCCATTTGCCTAAGAATTTCATGAATTCATTGTTTCTAATGGCTGAATAGTACTCCATTGTGTAGATATACCACATTTTTTGCATCCACTCTTCTGTTGAGGGATACTTGGGTTCTTTCCAGCATCTGGCAATTATAAATAGGACTGCTATGAACATAACAAGGCAGAAGGACTGGGGTGAAAAGGCAAGGCTAGCCTGCCCCATGCTGGCCAGATTCCTTTCAACTGTGCCTGTGTAAATATGTTGGCATGGGTTGACATGTGGCTAATTCACTGAAGAGTATATGGGACTTACCTCAATAATATAACCTAGTAGGGACTCTGGCACTTCAGGCATTTTAAACTGTAGCATCACTGTAAGATACTGAACTCACATTTCATATGTTGCTGGAACCCTGGGCTATATGCCTGCACAGAGAAATGCAGACATGGCCCAGTTCTGGAACAGTTTCTGCTTTGATAATAGTTTCTGGTGTGTTTTAATTTCTCAGCCCGCTTTTGATGCATTGGCCATACTGCAGGTCAACTGCAGGGAGAATTAAGTAAATCTTTACATCTTTTGTTTTTTAATATTTGCCGAGAGAGAAGAGTTTTAGGACCACATTAATTAATCAAATAAATCTCCTATTTGAGGCGTGAGACTCTCAACACTTGGAAGGTAGAAGATCAGAACTTCAGACCCTCCTTGGATATGTACTGGTTTGGAGGCTAGCCAGGGCTACAGGTGTCCTGGTCTAAAATAAATAAATAAACATACAGTAAATCCAAACCAAGCCAAAACAACAAAAATACAATCCCCATTTAAATATCTGTTTTGTAGCCCAGAAATCCATAGCTTGGGAACAGGAGGAATTTCTTCTAAACTTTAACCTTTCAGGACTCCTTTAATGTGTCCTTTTCTCTCTCTGCAACTGCCAATGATAGCAGCAAAGATGCCTGCCAGAAAGCTAATGCATAGCTGTGATGTGCCACTAAAATCCATTCAAAGGCTGCTAAACACTTGCCAAGTGAGATGAGCAGAGACTGGGGTACAGAAGTTAGAAACATGTGCTACAGGTGATCACCTGGGGAAGCTTCGTTTCAGTTTTAAGAGAATCGTGTTAGTTTTATTCATATCTCTCCTCACCCCAAAGAGCATCTCCGAGGCAGTCTGGACTCTGCGTGACTGGTGAGCATTTGAGTGGAGGAAAGGGTTTTAAAAGCCTGAGAGGAGAGAGTGAGCATTGGTAGTTGATTGTGGGAACTGGGGTGAGCGATGTAACCATTTCCTTCAGGGATAGAACCAGATGAAGACATGAAGTTGAGAGAAACAGGGGTGTGCAGGGCTGAGTGTGTAGAGTGGGGATGTTTGGATGAACTGAGCGTGTCTTGGCACAATTTCAAACATCTGTCTTCAAGGTGGTATTAAAGTCATTATTGAAACTCACTAGAGAAAGCCATCTTGATAGTTAAACCTTTATAACTCCCCCATTCCGTATTATTGGGAATTTGAGACATTTAGTGTGTTCACTTAGGAAATGCTCTAAAACCCATCTTGATGGCTAAAAGGACCTTGTGCATTATGATGTCATCTCGAGGGGATTTTAATATTCTATACTATTTCAGGGCCTTTTTCTTTAATAACATTTTTTGCAATTGAGCAAGATGTACTTTCACATAGCCAAACGTGCCAGTGGTTCTTCTTTTGAAATAAGGTTTCTCTGTGTATCCCTGGCTATCATGGAACTCTGTAGACCAGGCTGGCCTCAAACTCAGAAATCTGCCTGCCTCTGTCTCCTAAGTGCTAGGATTAAAGGCGTGCGCCACCACTGCCCAGCCAGGTCAGTAGTTCTTAATTGTACAAATAGAAGGAAGAATTATAGAGTTCTTGAAGTAAATGTTTCCCTTTGAATTATCTCTTTATATTTTAATTTAAAAAATTTATTTATTTACTTATTTACTTATTTACTTATTTATTTATTTATTTATTTATTTATTTTCCTGAGACAGGGTTTCTCTGTGTAGCCCTGGCTGTCCTGGAACTCACTTTGTACACCAGGCTGGCCTTGAACTCAGAAATCCACCTGCTTCTGCCTCCCAAGTACTGGGATTAAAGGCATGCGCCACCACTGTCCAACCCAAAAAATTTATTTCTAATTTTAATATTTAGACCACATTCTTTCAGTGTATACATTTTTAAAAGATAATGCACTGTAGCTCTTTAGGGCATTTTCCAGTTCATCAAAAACACTTTTCCTTTCTTTCTGCATCTGAAAAAGCTTACTTCATAGTCTGGTAACTCAAGTTTCTGTAGCAAACTAAGAGTTTTAGCTTGTTTGTTTAAAATAGGAACTTGCTGTTGAACTGAAGTGACTGTAAAGAGCCGGGCCAGAGTGAAGAGGTTCACTTAGCAAATCCACTACTCCTTTGCTTTCTTTTTTACTCCAAGCCCTTTAAAACAAAACCTGATACTGATTTAAAGAATAACACAGTATACAGTATATTTGCCCCTTTGTATTTTTATATAAGGTTAAAAAGTAGTTCTTCAAGGTTAACGTGTGTGTGTGTGTGTGTGTGTGTGTGTGTGTGTGTGAGAGAGAGAGAGAGAGAGAGAGAGAGAGAGAGAGAGAGAGAGAAGATTAAAAAAAGGAAAATGGATCCTTTTGGGGTTGTTAGGGATGAGTAGATCATTATAGAAAGAATGGTTGTGGTTTCAAGAATTTTACATCATCTGTATTTGTGAGGATGAAAGCAGCTTTGAAAAACACTTTCAAACGGTCACTGTTTAAATAAAAACTTTCTTAGTAGATGTGTGAAATAAGAGACTGGTGAGACAAATACAGACTTCAGATGAGAATTTGAAATGCCAAATTAGTTTTTGAGATGTCAGTGTTTTGCCCACTATGATATTAGACCTATGAAAACATTACTTCAAAACCAAAACAGTTTGAGCCATAATCTAATAAAATGTGTTGTGTTTGTATGGGTTTCTTATTTTATATTTCAAAAGAAACAGTATTTTTAGCCCAATCTGCAATAGTAAATTATTTTGGAAATTTGGCTTGACATACAAACAGATGTGTTGCCTTGATTTCTTTCAGCTGAGGTTAGAGGTTTATTGTTCTGTGATTGGCACTGAAAGCCTTATTTCACAGCTTGCAGTAAGGAGCTGTTGGGTAGAGAGTGGTGTGTCCCACAAACGAGATTCAGAAAGTGTCAATCAAGCTCTTACACAGGTTATTCAGAGAATGAGTCTTCTTATTGATTTCACTAAACGTAGCCTCATGCTGTCATTGATTGGCACAGCCTGGCAGGGAGGATGGATGAATCTGTCACCGGCTAGTTAATTGTGTTGTTGAGCTCAGTCTGACATCAGGTCTTTGACTCCTAAGTGGCTCAATACAAAACAAATTAGCAGATTGTAGTCATATTTCTCCTTCTATATGCTCTGACTTTGCTGAATGCAGTCCATAAATCATATTGACTGACACACAAGCAGACGATGAAAGGTGCTTTGGAGACGTGTGTCCAGAAAGCAGCCCCGAGAAGGTGCATGCAAGGATGCTTATGGCCGACCCTGTGGGAATTTCCTAGGAGCCAAATGTCTCTTTGCCACAATTGTTCTCAGAAGAAAAGCTTTGGGGTAATGCAAAAAGGATCTAATATGTCAGCAGATTCTCTTTTACGAGTCCCTTTGAAATATAAGAAGTTTGTCTAAGGGTTTTCTCTCTCGGCAAGTTGTTTTTCAGAAAAAAAAATGCGAAAGTGTGGCGAAAAAACATAGTTACCTTTTTTAAAGTTTACTTATTGAACTTTGAGTTGTTAAAGAGAGAAAAAAGAGCTGCTAATGTTGCAAGTAGTTTTTTTGATCAGGGCAGAAAATATGTTTGGTTGCTTAAACTGTATTAAATGTGCACTGTTTTGTCGATTATTTTGGCTGTGTTATCCTGTTCATGTCTATTAAAATCTACTTTTTAAAGACGATTATGAAAGTGTCTAAATTTTTGTCTTAGGATGATGAATTATTATGAGAATCAATGTTCCTAGTTGTAATAGTGTTCTGAGACGTGTGTTTGGTTTATTAAAAAGGGCCAAGGTTCTTAGGCATGAGATATCAGTTGCAAATGTGTTTTTGAATGTGTAAATATTGAAGACATTAAAATTCTTCTATATAAAATATGTAGATAAAATTTAAGAATGTTCCTATGCATTCTGAAATTAGGCAGTCGACATCTCGAGAATAGCATATGTTCTTATAAAGCATGTTTCATAAAATTTCAAAATTGTGAACCTTTGATAGTATTAAGTTTGATATCTTAAAAGGGATAATTCATTTTATTTAAAAACATTTATAAAATTATTTATTCTGTCAGTCTTTAAAATGCTTATCTTTGATAACAACAAGCCTGTATTCAATATTCCTAATCAAAAGAAATTTAATGTTAAGATTTGCTGTTATAAATATTATTTAACTAGAAAATAAGTTTGCATATGCTTTTTTATTGCCTGCTTCTACCAGATTTATGAAATAGCTTAAACTCTTGCCATTGTTGGCTCCAGTGCTATTGGGCATCTATTTGTCCCTCTGAACCTATGTTAAAATAATACCACTTATGACGTATGGCATACTTATGTACAAAAGAAGCTAAATAATTTTTTGATGATTTATCGATCTGCTTTTTCAGTTAGTACATTGTCAAGGAATGATATAATAGGACCATAGAGCTGGACTGATGGGGAGGGTCACTGGGCTAAAATGAACTAGTGTTCCTTTAAGTCAACACATTTTCATGAAGTTTTTACAAGCCTATCACCCTGAAATTAAAGGATGTCTATTGATTTCTCTTTTCTCGGCTTTTATCCCCTCCCATTCATATTGATAGTGTTCTGCCTGGAGACTGGAGATGCGGGGCCCACAGGCTGGCTCCTCTTGGGTTTGGGGGCTTTTGAACATGCTGGGTTTTCATTGTTTGCTGCATTCCTTTTTTGGTAATTCATCAGTATCTGTCAAATTTATTGTTTGCATTGGCTTTTATCTCTGCAGTTTTTGATTGAGAAACTGACACTGCATATCAGATATTTTGTTTTCTGCTATGCATAGTGCCTAAATGCTAAGAACCCATCCATAAGCAGTTTGGTTCTTAGAATAGAATGTCTTAGACTAGAATTTTTATTGTGTAATTTAAAGAACAAATATCCTAGTAAGTTATGAACTGTATTTGTTGTTCTTGTGGCCTTTCCCACTAACTCTGCATAAGCACTTTTGCACTAGTACACTGTAGCATGTATGTTTGGAAGATAGATTTCGATCATTTTCGTCTCCCAATTTAACTTTGTGATTAGTAGGAAGAAAGAAAACACAGTTACCAACTATCACTGGGTAAATATTTGTTAATTAAAATAAGGCAAAACATGGCATGTCCCCTGAAAGTCATTATTTTCCTAACCATAAATCCTAGATCTTTGACTCCCACCGTGGGAATCAGCCCATCGCCTAATTATAATCGTTTGCAGGCAGCCACCCTAGAAGGATTACGCTGGGAAACTTTGACCTAAAAGAGTTTATGTAAACTCTGTTAAACATCTGCTTGAGTTAGAGATAGGGTGGGTGCAGGGGCACAGGCCTTGAAGGCCAGTGTTCAGGAAGTAGAGGCAGGAAGGTAGATCTCTGGGTGTTCAAGGCCAGTCTGGTGTACATAGTGAGTTCCGAGGCAGCCAGAGCTACATAAGACACCTTCTCTCTCTCTCTCTCTCTCTCTCTCTCTCTCTCTCTCTCTCTCTCTCTCTCTCACACACACACACACACACAAGATTCAGCTGTGCAATCTGTAGGGCAAACATTAAAAACTTGGTGTTTTAAGAAAATTGAAGTAAGGCTGTCAGTCAATTTCATATCATGTATCTCAGTGAAAGAAAATCTCGAGTATCAGTTTCCGTAGTTAGGTAGCTTGCATTTGATTGAGTAGAAATAAAGCTCAAGTGGAAGGGACCGGCAACCCTTCCCATGGTAACTGTGACTGTACCACAGACCAGCATGCGGAGTGGAGGCGAGGACTCCAACTCTAGGGGGGTTGATTTGTAGGTAGAGTTTAAGTAGTAATAACAGCAAGAGCTCAAATTACACAGTTGACTTCCTTTGTTCTGTCTTAGCTGAACATACAAAGGAGAATAAACTGCTTTGTCAGTATTGTGATTCAGTGTAATAAATGCCATAGTTTCATGTGCATTTAAAAATGTTACATTGTTTCAAGAGATCTGAAATAAGTCCTCAAAATTTATAATTTTCCTTGTGCAGTTAGCACTTTTAGTAGTAATATTGTGTCCTGAGAAAGATGAGCTTTAGTTCTCTGTAGAATACAGAACCGGAAAAGCCAACAGTCAATATTATACCAGTAAGAAGAGTGCCAGGTGTAAAGCCTTGTGATAGATATTTTCCCATCTGTTTCCAGGTTTGCTTGTTTACGTTTTGTGTTTGTTTGCTTTTGCCTAGGGGAAGGTTGCCCAGACTGCTTGCATGTCGGCCTGCCAACATCTGTCCACATCCTTAATGCAGATGCTGCTGGACAGTGAGTTAAAGCAGGTCAGCATGGGAGCCGTGCAGCAGTTTAACCTCGATGTCATACAGTGCGAACGTAAGTACACACTGTCCAGCTCCCGCGCCTTCTCCACAAACCTACAGTTAAATGCTATGGGAGGCTGTCTGTAGTAGGTCAGCTTGAAAAGAAGGAAGACAGCCCAAGGGCACTGGACTTTTTTTGGCAGCTTTAGAAGTAAAGCTAACTCCTTCCTAGGAAGAAAGATATCTCAGCTTCACATAACAGCCTCAAAGAGGTTCACTGAAGTGCTGCTCTACATCAAGGTAACTAAAGAAGTGCTTTCTTCCCTCTGGTCATTCTTGCCTCTCTGGGACTCTCCTAATGCCTGCTATAAGTGAATGAAACAGTCCCCGGCCTGTCACTTTTACTTTTTCTGAACGTGTAGGTTATTGCTGAGAGACCTTGCATACCAGTGGCGCCCTGCAGTCTGTTCCTCATTCCTACACTGTTTTCCAGCCTTGACAACTGCAGTTGTTTTTCCACATCGCTGTGTTCAGATGATGCATTTTGCATCTTCTGTGGTCTCGGGTTGATGTTCACGAATGAGCCTTAGAACTCCTAGGATTAGCCTTGTGACACAGGCTTCAGACACGGGGTTTTATCAAACCGGCAGTCTAACTCGCTGCCTGAAAACTTTGAGTCATTTTCAGGCAGCATTCTTGATGAATGGGTCCCTGGTTGACCATGAATGGTTAAATGATGAAGAGCCCTGGTTGACAAAGGGCTTGGACATCTCCATTGACCATTAAGAATCACTGAGGCACGAGACAGATTACAAACAAGTTTCTGGGGGAAAAGTTACAATAATATAATTACTTAAAAAACTAAAAAGATGTCAGTGGTCTTCAACTAAAATAGAAATAGCATATTTTTCCAGCAATAAGTATAAAGTATTTGTGCATCTACTATGTATAATGTATTCTGCTGGGGCGGGGGGGGGGGGGGGGGGGGGGGGGAAGGTCTGCTTTTTACTTGAAAGTGATTCTAACTTTATTTTACCAGAAACCTTTTGTTTTTATCAAAGTAAAATTCTTATTTGTAAAATATCTATTTTGTATTTATAAAAGTATTTGACTCCAAACCTTAGAACTTCCTAAGTTCACATCAGTTATTATTCTCCTCCTACAGATTATCTGCCCCTCCCCCCCCTCCATTCTTTCTTTTCCCCCTTCTTTTTTTTTTTTTGAGACAGGGTTTCTCTGTGTAGCTCTGGCAGTCCTGCAACTCACTCTGTAGACCAGGCTGGCCTCAAACTCAGAAATCCGCCTGCCTCTGCCTCCCAAGTGCTGGGGTTAAAGGCTTGTGCCACCACCACCTGGCTTTTTTCCCCTTCTCTTCATTTCTTTCTTTATTTTTAATTTGACTTTAATTAACATACAAAGTAGTAGATTTCCTTACAGCATTTTTATGCACACCGAGCTTTGGTGGAGTACTCTACCTCAGCCCCTCCTCACCCTCCCCTTCTGCTTGTACCCTTTGACCCCAGCATTTCATTTTCCATGTCCTTTTCTTGTGCTGAGAACCAAACCAAAGGTCTGGTTCAATTCTAAACACATGTTCTACCCCTGAGCAACACCCCAACTTAAACTGGTTTCTTACAGTTTTTAAGAAGTTGTGTTTTGAGATCATTACAGTCTGATATTGCTTATGTCAATATTTTATATACATATTGCTTGATTCATTTTTTATTTTATCTTTAGTATGGCTTCAAAATAACTAGGTATTTGGCCAGCTAGCTGATTCACTAGGTAAAGGCAGTTTCTGCCAAGCCTGAGTTTATTCTGAGAACCCACATGGTAGAAGGAGGAAACTAAGTCCTGCAAGTTGCCCTCTGACCTCTGCATGTGTGCTGTGGTGTAAACATGTGCTCACCTTTGTGTATGCACACACAATAAATAAATACAACAAAACTTTAATGATAATCAGCAGTTGAACATCTTGTTGGGTTAGGTTGTGCCTTGTTACATATATTGCTGAATGATAGACATTGCTGTTTGTGTAGGCAGGTTTCTGGTATCTTTTTGTTTTGTTTTGTTTTGTCTTGTTTTTCCGAGACAGGGTTTCTCTGTGTAGTCCTGGCTGTCCTGGAACTCACTCTGTAGACCAAGCTGGCCTCGAACTCAGAAATCCGCCTGCCTCTGCCTCCCAAGGACTTGCATAGTCCTTCTCCAAGTCCACCTTCCTCTTCTCTTTTGAGAAGGGGAAGCCCCCCTCTGGTGTTACCCACTCTCCCACTAGCCAAGACCGTCCATTTAGAGGCAGGCAGGCACCAGACTCAGGGATAGCCCCTGCTCCTGTTGTTGGGGACCCACATGAAGACCAAGCTGCTCATCTGCTACATGTGTGCAGAGGGCCTGGGTGCAGCTGTTCTCACTTTTTCATTGGTGGTTCAGTCTCTGGGAGCCCGCAGGGGTCCAGGTGAGTTGATCTTCCTGTGGTGGATTCTCTATCTTCTTCAGGTCCCTCAGTCCTTCTCCCAACTCTTCCAGAAGATGCCCAGAGCTTCATCTAAGTTTGTGTGTGAGTCTCTGTATCTCCTTCCATTGGCTGCTGGGAGGAGCCTCTCAGAGGACTTATGCTAGGTTCCTGTCTGCAAGCATATCAGAGTGTCATTAATAGTATCAGTGGTTGGTTCTTGTCCATGGGATGGGTCTCAATTTGGGGCAGCCATTGCTTGGCCATTCCCTCAGTCTCTGCTCTATTTGTGTCCCTGAACATCTTATAGGAAGGATACATTTTGGGTCAAAGGTTTTGTGGTGGGTTGCTGTCCTTATCCCTCTTCTGGGAGTCCTGCCCGGCTACAGAAAGTAGCTACTTCCCACTATAGTCGACAGACCCGAAGAAGCCAAATAACAAGGAGGGTCCAGGGGAGGATGGTTGAATCTTGCTTAGAAGGGGAAACAAAATAGATATCGGAGGTTGATGGGAGGGAACTAGATGGGGAGGGATGGGGAAGGGGTGAGGAGCTAATAGGTAGGGAGAGCAGGGGAGAGAGAGAGAGAAGGGAAATGGGGGGAGGGCAATCCATAGGATGTTCCAGAGACACATCCTATGATGGGGGTGGGGTGGAGGCCCCAGGAGGTCTATGGGGCAGCTCTAGCTGATGGTGTCTCTGTTTTCTTAACTCCCTGTGGAGGACTATAGAAAAGCATGGGCTGTGCCCCCATCCCAGGCCTTGCCACTCTAGGACATTTTCTACCTCTAGCCGGCCCTTTGGGCAGTTACTAAAGGCACCATTTGAATCTCTCAGAGAAAACCAAGAAAGGAAATGCAATCTGGCATCCTGTGCAAGAGGGACAAACCTTACTCTATTGAGCTGAGTCTCTGTCCCCAGAGACGTGGGAGGGAGGGAGGGACTTGCTTTAAGATTTTGCCTTTGATTGTCCCTCCCTTTTCAAGTTTATCATGCATGACTGCTGTAATCATTACATTTTTCTTGTTTTTTTTTTCTTTTTGGGCATTTTCTTTTAAACTTAACTAGTTTCTGTATGTGTGCGTACACATGTGTGTGTTTGTGATGGCATGCATGTGGCGTTCAGAAGACATTACAGGAGTTAGTTCTCTCCTTCTACCCTGTGGGTTTCAGGGATCAAACTCAGGTCATCAGGTTTGGTTGCAAGGGCCTTTGCTGCTACACCATTCCCCTGATGCCCTGTAACTGCTACTCCTTAATACAGTATCACATATTCAGTACTTACTGAACAAATAGAGATGACCTTTGTGTTTATTTTACTACCTCCAATGTTAAATATTCTTTTCCAAAGTGTATCTCTTAACTTTAAACAGTGAATTTATAGTATAAATAATGTTGAACTCTCTCATACTTTTTCTGGTAGAAAAAAATATACACTCTCTCCCATCCACTGGCAAGTTTGGGATTGTTGTGTGTATTAATCACGTGAAAGCAAAACTTTCTCTAATACTGTAAGTATGTTAAGAGAATTAAAAAAATTAGTTCTTAAAAAAATAAGTTCTTATGTTTTAAGTAATCATTTTTCAAGTCTAGGGAAATGTAGTTTTAAAATATAAAGCTTATTTTCGGTTTTCTGCATATTGGGACAGGGGAAGAAAAAAGGTAGAGAGGAAGAGGAGTTTAGCCAGATGAGGAAGGGGAGGCTAGAAGGCTTGATGAGCTGTGCCCATCTTAGCATCATGGCATTCGCCTGGCGTATGAAGCGGAAATGCCGGCGGTCAGATGAAGAATTCTTGAAGTCAGTCGCTGGGCTTCCCCACCCAATGGTCATGGCACACAGACTTTCACACTCCTCCATGCTGAGGTCATCCGGCCCTGGAGACAAGAGCAAACTAACTGTACGCTGTGTGTAGAATGATCCCGCTGTAGAGTAGTCCAGCCCCGCCTTGAACATCCGATTGGAAGGGTTAACTGTATTTCAGAGAATGTGTTTCTATGATGAGACACATGTTGATGGGTTACATTGACCTGAAACCACTTGCTTTCTGAACTTCTCTTAAGTGAGAATTTGAGTCTTAGAGCTAGAGTGCCCACTGGTCTATGTTGTGTCCTTTTGTAAGAAATGTTCTCACCAAAAGGAAAATGTCCCCCTAGAGCTGTCTTTATGGACATTAGAGAAAGTTTGCCCTTTCTACTTGGAGCCAACTCCTTCCACAGCCCATGGCTGTTCAGGTGAGATACAAACTAGATTTCTGTTGCCTGCATCCTCCTGCCTCCTCATTTGGTCATATGTGTAGAAGAAGATGTGCCACAATTTTTCTGTGGCATATCTGCTTAGAGTCATGCACCAAAACTTTCATCCTCAAGTTAATTCTATAAAAAGTCTCTTTATCCCCTAACATTCTGTCCATTAATTTAGCTCTCTACACTGCGTTGCATTGTCTGATGCTATAGTTTAGGGATACCACTATAAACATGTAGTCAGGCTGTCATGCACACCCTTCTGTATGCTATATTTTCTTAACCTAAACTGCAGGGCATAGTGTCATATACTTATAATCCTGGCACTTGGAAGTCTGAGGCAGGGGGATTGCCATAAGTTCAAGGCCAGCTTAGGCTACATGGTGAGAGCCCTCCAGTGTTTTAAAAATAAACTATAAAGAAGCTCAAACTAGTCTTTCCTATTGTCTAAAATGTACTTTGAAATAACCAAAGATATGGCATTCTAAAATCTAGTAGTGATGGGTCTGGGAAGCTGGCACAGTTTCCGAGCACGAGGACCTCAGTTCTTATTGCCAGCACCCATGGGGAAAGCTGGACACAGTGGTACACAACTACAGTCCTTGGTAGAATCCAGAGACAGGTGGATCCTGCAGCTTATTTTATAGCCGTACTAGCAGAATCAGTGAGTTCCAAGTTCCTTGAGAAACAAAGTCTTGGAAATAAAATGGAAAATATGTGTTTTTCTGTGTGTGTGTCGTATATGTGAGTGGAGGTCAAAGCAAAACTCATGGGAGTTATTTCCGTCCTCCCTCCATGCCCAGAGATCAGCCTCAAGTTGCCAGGCCTGGTGGCAAGTATGTTTACCACTGAACCATCTCTCCAGCCTTACTGAAGCTCTAAATCAAGACTTGATAGAATCTGTATTACAAAAAGTTAACCTTAATGTCATGGAAATTAAAGTGGATGCCCAGAGAGGCTGAAAGCAGGGAGACAATGCTAAAAGACTTAAGCTTTTCCTTTTCGAAGATAAACAGAACCTGATATTAGAAAGTAGAAATAAAAACTCAGGAAAATTGATTGCAGACATTGTGGAAAGGGGGATATATGAAATTAGTGAATCAATTGAATGTGATTGGATTAAGATGATTAGAGTTAGAGACATACACAGTGGAGAGACCTACAGAATACATGTTGTAGTTAAAGGGGGGTATGAAGGGGGCAAAAGAAGATATTTGTGTATATAGGATGGATTAATGAAATTCTATGCCCCCCATGGCAGCTTTATGAAAGTTGCACAGTGTGTGTTTATTTGTTGAAGAGACAAACAATAAAGCAGCCGTCTCTGTCTAAGGTCACTTGAGGCAGTCTACAAGGCCGCCTGGCCGTGCTGCACTTCAAATCCACACATTTAACTCTTTAATGTAAACATACCTGATGGTTATTCCTCTTTGAACACCTGGTATATTGCAGAGCTGTGGATAAATGGCCGTTTGCTGTTCGGAGCTAAACAGCCAGGGTTTCCTGGTTCCCTGGTGGGACCAGCTTCCCCCATCTGGTCATTTTTCTTTGAAACTTGTTCTGCTTTTTTACTACCTTTTGTGGCAACCCTGAGTCAAATCTGATTTTAAAATGTTCAGGTCCAGGAATGTGGAACTGTGTGTGGACTTAGGAAGAGTGCTTTCCTCCCTCTTTCTAGTGGTCTTACTCGGTAGCTCAGGCTGGCCCTGCCCTCAGTTCCAGTTTGGACTCTGCCATTTGATTATCAAGACGCCTCAGAATTTCCTCTAAAACACAGAATTTAGAGTTTAGGATTTCCCAGATTATCCTCCGAGAGGCCAGAAACTTTCAGGCAGATGGAGAACGCAGAGTACTGAGGCCATATGTTAACTGGTCCCTTCATATTTAGGAGGTACGTGGCATGTAGAAGATACAGCACTAAACAAGATAGAATGGTGGCACCCTTACTCCAGCGAGGAGGCAAAACCTCATTAACGATTATTTAAAAAACTGTTGAATTCTGTAAAAGTAGTTGATACTTTTGAGAAAACAGACATTTAAATATGAAATCTCATGAAGTATCTAGTAGGGTCAGCGCATGTCTGTGGTGGGCGTGTTTGCTTATCTTGATTATAACCACAGTACTGGCATCGCTCCATATTTAGTTAGGAAGATAACCAGGGATGCATACGTGGGAAATGCGGAGCTGAGTGTCCCTGAGAGCCGCAGTGAGTGTCTGAACCCTTTCCAGAACAAGATACATTTCTTCTTGATTGGGGCTGATTTGCCATGCTTTTCATAGGTGTTCTAAATCTGTACATATATTCTGCTTCATGTTTATTAGTATGTTATGCCTCAGTGTAGGTACCTTGCAGATAGAGGCATATTGAAGAATAGCTATATCCTCTTACTAAATTGTTAGAAAAGTGTCTCAGAAATCCTTTGCACTACTGACAAAATACAGGATATTACCAAAGCATCGGGAAACCAGATTCTACTCCATATTAAAAAAAATCCAGACTAGATATAGGATATATATGTTCTAGATTTAGATTATATATTCATATTTTCATAATTCTACATACATATCTCATGAGCTTATGATCTATTAAGAGTTTAATATCTGAAATACCTAGGTATTAGAGAAGCACTGTATCAGTCTGGGCAGTGGTGCTGCACACCTTTAATCCCAGCACTCAAGAAGCAGAGGCAGGCAGAGCTCTGAGTTTGAGGCCAGCCTGGTCTGCAGAGGGAGTTCCAGGACTACAGTTCCAGAGCAACACAGAGAAACTCTTGTCTTGAAAACTGCCTCCCAAAAAAAAAGAAAGAAAAGGAGGAAAAAAAGAAAAGGACTGGAGGGAGGGAGGGAGGGAGGGAGGGAGGGAGGGGGAAGGAGTGAGGGAGGGAAAGCTGTGTATCAGAGCGTGGCCCCTCCTTCTCTTGTACTGAACCCTCAACAGGGCCTGTGCTTACTCAGCTAGCGCTCTCCCACTGAGCTGCAGTCCCTGGCCTTTTCTGCTTTGAGACAGCATCTCACTAAATTGTCAGCCTGGCCTCAAACTTCTAGACCCCTGCTGGGATTACAGGTGTGCCAGCATGGTGGCCGGCTTGACGTCTGCTCTGATGGTTCAGTCATTGGGGTATGGATAAATCTCCAGGCAGTTCATCATTTTGGATAAAGACTTAACACACCTAAAAGCTAAACAGAACAAAGCAAACAAACAAAACCCACTAGCGGCAGAAATCTTTGTATATTTTTGGTTTTCCTGGTGGAGGCCATGGTCTTAGGACCTGATTTTAACCTTGGTGCTGATCCTCGTATTCAAATAAGGGTATTGAGAGCAAGTCATGGGCTGATGTAAGCAGACTACTTCAGTGTCAGCAACAGTTGCTGAATGTTGCTATGTTGTTTGGGTACCAGATTTCTTCCACACTAATAGGGCTCCAAATGTTGGTTGAGGGTACCTTGCGTAGGTTTATGTCCAAGAAGTGGAGATGTCTAGATATCATCACTGTGTATCAGATGGGATGATAAATATCGTTAAGGCTCTCATCTCTCTGCTGCCAACCACTTGTAATCTAATACAAGTCAGGCGAATGCTGACTCCTGACACCCCACTGCGGCTTCTGTGTGAGGAAACCACTAGAGGGCGCCATTAGTCACTCCGTACAATGCATCCACACAGGTACCTGGCCTACCCAAAGT
This sequence comes from Apodemus sylvaticus, assembly GCF_947179515.1. Taxonomy (NCBI): domain Eukaryota; kingdom Metazoa; phylum Chordata; class Mammalia; order Rodentia; family Muridae; genus Apodemus; species Apodemus sylvaticus. The sequence goes on along the minus strand of NC_067472.1, from coordinate 24,181,512 downwards.
CTGATCTCAAATCAGCTATTTTAATTTCAGCTTTACCAAGAGATGTGCATCTGTGCATGCATGTGCATGCACACACATAGATAAAATGTAAGAGAAACATTTTCATAAAATTTGACATTTTTTTTAAAGAGAAAGGGAATAAAAACTGGGGTTGACAAGTTGACCTGCAAATTGCCCTCTGGCTTACATGTATGCTCAGTCATCACACGTGCACACACATAGAGACACACATGTACTAATAATGAATGTAAAAATAAAGTCAACTTAGGGGCAACAAAAATTATGTTTGGGTTGCTTGTTTGTTTTAGTTTTAGTTTTGTTTTGTTTGCATAGCCCTGGCTGTCCTAGAACTCAGTATGTAGACCAGGCAGGCCTGGAACTCAAAAGATCCCAAGTGCTGACTGGTATATCATCACCTTCTGGCTTAAGATTATGAAAGGAGATATTTAGAATAGCCTTCTTAAATTTTTTTTAAAGATTTGTTTATTTATTATATGTAAGTACACTGACACTGTCTTCAGACACTCCAGAAGAGGGCGTCAGATCTCATTATGGATGGTTGTGAGCCACCATGTAGTTGCAGGGATTTTGAACTCAGGACCTTCAGAAGATCAGTCAGTGCTCTTAACCTCTGAGCCATCTCTCCAGCCTCTTCTTAAATGTTTTAAAGCTTAAAATCTATTAAATGCTTTTGAAAGGCCAGAATCATTATATGTCTTTTGAAAACACCTTTACAGGAACAGAGATGGCCCCACAGTAGGGGCAAGCACTGATTGTTGTTATTACTAACTGATGGCCTCAGGCAGAGCAAGGGAACCCTCAAGGATGGCAGACAGTCTGGCTGAGCTGAGGAGTTTAATCCATCGGGGATGTCCAAGTGTTTAAAAGACAGGACTGTTCTTCAGGGGTCCTGAGTCATTGATGGCCAAGAATTGTCCAGTGCGTGGTCTTCCACCCAGCATTTGTTTAATATTTCCTCTACACCAGACACAGATATCTAAAGCTAAAAACAAAAAACAAAAAACAAAAACTCTGCTTTCTGAGAATTTTTGTTCAATGGAAAAAAAGAGCTCAAAATTTCAGTTTTGTTGAAAAATGCATTAGAAATATTCTCTTACCCACTCAGTTATCCGGTGTCTATACCCCAAGTATGATAGGATTTTGTGTTTACACCACATGTGGCTATTGAATTTAAATTAGTATGGAATAAAACTATCTAGTCTGTGCTATATTTAAAAGTCATTTCCATCATCGCAGGAGGTTCTGTTGGACCACATTTTCCTAGATTGAATCAACAGTCTAGGTAATATGTTAACTACAGGTGGAATTTATTGCTCATTTCTTTTCCCACTGTTTACTTATTAAACTTTGATCGAATGTTTATTATTGGGTGGTAGGGAAGAGAGTATGCTCCTTACCATTGGGGAGTTCTGGTTTCCTGGGAGAACCCAGACAGATAAACAATGAGAAGGCAGCAGAGTGGGCAGTGTGGTAGGATTCACACAGGAAGTTCCAGTAAAAACACAGAGGGAACAGCTTACAGTCTGCAGGGATAATGGGTGTCTTCCCCAGAAGGTGATGATTGAATTGAGGGATAAGTAAGAGTTACACAGGTGGGAGGAAAGAAGACTGCTCCAGGCAGGAGGATCAAAGGCATTGTGAAGAGAGCCTGTTGTGTGCAAGGAAACGTGGGGAACCTTGTTTGGAAAGAGTTTCAGGAAAGTCTTCAGAGCTGAGGCCAGAGACTAGGCAAAGGCCACTTATAAAAGACCTAAGTCTTGTTTACTGTGCGGGTGACAGCCATTGAATGCTAAACTTTGAAATGCTGGAGGAACAGTTACATCTGACATAAACCACACTGGAATAAGAGCAAAGAGAAGCAGCCCAGAGAGCAGATGAAGTATTTAGTGATCCAAGCAAGATGGCGATAGCTTGAGCTAAGAGAGAAATGGCCGAAACTCAGGAAAGACTGTAGGGTTGACTGTATTTGTGTTTTAAACAAACAAATGACAAAGTATGAAGCTGCCAGTCAAATTAAGTAGCCTATTATTACAAATGTCCTCTGTGTTGTGTGATTTGAGGTTGCTAAATCACTTTCTATCTCTAAGAGATATTTGAGGAAAAAGCCCTGAGAGTTAAGTCACCTTCTGTTCCTAAGAAATATTTGAGGAAAAAGCCCAGAGAGTTATGAACTGCTGGCGTGCTTTGCCTGCAGTCGTGAAATCCCCTTGAGGAAAGGACGCAGTCACGAAGGCTGACGACTGGATCAGTGGATCAAGTACCCAGATGCCCAGTTAGCTGTGTGGCCCTAGACAACTCATTTCACTTTTAATTTTTCTATGCTAGAAAACGAAGGGCTGGGCAGCTTTTAACCTGAGCTGACTGTGGGGACGTTCAGAGTGGGTATCTCTTGGCTTGAAGATTTCACAAGCCAAGGATGGATTTCATCCATGTGTCCCGTTTGCCAAAACCAGTTGTCATAATGATCAAGGCAGATGGCAGATGAGAAAGTGCTTTATGAACTGTAAGACGCTATACAAATTTATGATATTATAATTTCAACACTAAGCTTTTGGGCTTAATGCCAAGCCAGTAAACATTTAACTGTCATGTCTTAAACAGGAATTGAAGGGGAAGGAAAAGAAGAAATTCATTCTTTTTTTAAATGACTTCTGGTGCTAGGAATCTTATCAGGGCCTTGTATACCCAGAGAACTGCTCCACCACTGATCTAACTCCCCTGTCCTGATTGCTTTCTGTGTAGAAACATTCTGGCAGCCAGAAGTGATGGCATACACCCATGATCCCCACATCTGGGGGGCTGAGGCAGGAGGACCATGGGTTTGAGAACTAAGTACATTCGGATTGCAGGCATAATTGAAATTACGCTGCCTTCCGTGCCTTATAGGTAAAGTTAATGTGATTTATAGAAAGGGATTATGTGATCCTAGACGGTTTTCTAAAGTTAGAAGATGTTCTTTTTTTTAAAGGATTTTTATTTTGGGGAGTGTGCATAAGTGTTTCATCTGTCTGTCTGTCTGTCTGTGCACCATGTACATGCCTGGTGCCATGGAGATCAGAAGAGGGGACCCGACCCCTGGAACGAGAGTTTCAGATGATTGTGAGACACCATGTGAGCATTGTGAACTGAGTCTTGGTCCTCTGCAGGATCAACAAGTGCTCCTAACCTGTGGGCCGTCTCTCCACCCTCTTAGAAGACCCTTACTTTTAAGAGGCATTGCAACTTCTCTTATCATTCTTCAATTAAAATCTAATAGGCCTAGAGAAACTCAGTTATCTGGGACTTAGGAAGGCGAGGGGGCGTTGCCACTGTGTGTGGCACATGCTGCTTTCCATGGTGGGAAGTAGGGCTGATAGGAGAATATTGTGCTGTCAAGGGTGAAGTGGCTAGATCTTATTATTAAAAACTGCTCTTCTGGTACTAGAGGGCCCAAGAAAGATGATTCAGCATCTGTTTTCTATCTTCACCTGGACCCTAGCAGAGGACCAGGAAGTTTGTGTGTTGGGAGAGTGGCAGCACATCTCGGTTAATTATATTCTAAAACTACACATCAAAGGGATTTAACACCCATTAACTAGCCAGGTCCATTTGCAGTGCAGTACCATAGCATGGGAGGCTGAGGCTGGAGGATCACTTGAGCCCAGTATGGACAATATAAGGCAGCACTGTCTACATGGGGGGGGGGGGAGGAGAAGGAGGGAGGAGGATGGAGGAAGAAGAGGAGGAGGAAAAGAAAGGAAAGAAGGAAGGAAGGGAGAAAAAAGAAAGAAAGAAAGAAAGAAAGAAAGAAAGAAAGAAAGAAAGAAAGAAAGAAAGAAGAAAAGAAAAATAGGATACACTTATATGGGCAAGAAGGGCAGAAAGACACAGAGAGATACAGACAGACAGACAGACAATCAGATGGGTGAGCCATGGTTTGTGGGAGAGGCCCTGTCTGTATTTTGCTTGCCCTTACTGTGAGCCTAGCCTGTAGCTGGTCAACCGACAGAATAAACAGACAATTCTGAGTTTTTTAATACAAAGAGAGGGGGGGAAAGATTTTTAGTGCTGTTCTAGAGAATTATGAAAAACTTTTGGTGGTCTGTTCAAAACAGTAAAAGAAAGACTGATACATTCAAGCTTTTCTGAATGCGCTGCAGTCTCTCATGGCTTTAATATCAATCCTCACCCCTTGCTCCCTCCCTCACCCCTTCTTCTTCTTATTCCTTTGTTTCCTGAGCTGGTAAATCGGCTAGCTGGTCATTTCCTTTCTTCCTTTGTCTTTCTTCTCATTTTCAAGAACTCACTGAGGCCTTGAATTATTGTCAGTGTTCCTGCTTCAGCCCCCTAAGTCGTTAGGCTGTTAGGATTAAAATTCTTAAAGCACAAAAAGTATTGAAAAATACCTTGAATTTTAAAAAATTGTCTTAAGATGTTCTTTCACTTTGAAGAAAAAAATGACTAAAGTGACATAAGCAGACGTTCTTGAATTCGTCCTGATGTTGCTGCTGAGATGTTGTACCTGTGCTCTGCTTGTGAGGCTGACTTCTTACCGTGTGTGTGGGGGGGGGGGGGAGCGGGGGGATCATTGTTAGCTAGACTGCTAGACGTGTGATTTCTACAGTGTCTGCTGTGTAACTAAGCCGATGTTTTGAAATGCATTTACACCCGTGGAATTGGTAGTTCAAAGTGCTTCTGTAACCGCTCACCCAAGGCCACAAAGAGTCAAACACTTTACTTTGATTGAAGTATATTACTACTCCTGAACCCTGTGTAGGATAACCCTTCTATATTTATTTTGGCTAAGGGTTACAGATTAAATGGTAGGCTAGAAGGTTAAAATTATTAGAATAGTTGTGGTAATGCGTTCAGAGAGCATATTCAGTAGAAATTGAAGGTCGTAAGTGGTCTTTGAATCGGTTGTATATAAACATTACAGTGTGTTTGTAATGAGTAGAAATGTAGCGATTGTATACTTAAATATTTTTCAATCTTGTTCTAATTCCTTTTTATTTTCTAAACTTTTAAACATTAGTGTTTGCCAGCTCTGAGCCTGTGCCAGGATTCCAAGGGGACACCCTGCAGCTGGCCTTCATTGACCTTAGACAGGTAAGCTGTGCTGATGCTCTCCACTGCATCTCCTGCCTTGTGTTAGTTTATTCTTAGTGGTACCACAATGCTTGTTTGTTCTTTAGAAGGTGCTTCTTCCGATGGCTGTGCACCTGGCAGACTCTGAACTTGCATTCCTATGGTGTCTCAACTTTATGGAGTATTTCCACAATGAGAATTTCTTGGAAATATTTTTTAATAATTTCGTGGTCGTACGTAACAATCAGTAGTAGTGACATTATTGTTACAATTCAAATTAAATGCAAATTAATTATCACTAGAAAATCATCCCTTGTTTAACATTTCATTAATGGTAATGTTTATAAGTTTTGTATATCACCAGAAAAAGGTTTTTAAAAAATAGTTATTCATTCTTATGTATTTTTCTCTGGTAAAAATATTCTAAGTCTAGTAACAAATGTGAACTTCTGTTTCTGCCTCTTACTCAGTTTTCAATGTTGACATTTCCGGTCTGTTGTGTTCTTTATTTTCTTTCCCTTTTCCATCTCCTCTGTGTGTTTTCTTCTTAGTCCTCTCTTCCTCTTTCTTCTCCTTTTTCTTTTTCTTTCTTAATCCTAGGATTAAAGAGCTTAGTAAAACTGGGGAGTCAGGGGGATCCCTTAGAGGGTCCAGGAGTGTTGGATTGACAGAGACTGCTATCCTTGTCAGGGACCATATGGAGACCAAACTAAAACAAAGGTATTGTGCTAGTGCGCCAACAGTGCCCTTCCCTGTGGGGACGGAGGTGACCCGTGGTGAAGTTCCACCCTTGTTATGAACAGGCCCTTACCACACGATGCTTGCAGTAAGACCTAGTTGAGCATGAATGTTTGGGGTTAGAGCTCTTTTTGCTATTCTCGTGCAGTCAGAGTGGAGAATGCATATTGATGCTTGTATATTCGTTGTTTGGTGAGCAAGTGTGATTGAGGTAGATACAATGTAGTGTGAGGTAATTCTGTGAGTGGAGATTAAGGGTTCTTGGGAGAAGACAGGAGCTTACCATGAGTCCTGGGGAAGAGAACACTACTTCACTACTTCAAGTCAGGGTTACAGGGCCGAGAAAGCACTTTCTCTAAAGCACTAACTTTCACTGCAGACAATCAATGTTTAGGTCTTATGCCAACATGGACCATGTTCTGGGCAATGTGAATCTATAGACAGCTGTGCTAGGTTGGGAAGAGTAGCAGAAAACCAGGAAGTTAGGCTGAGCACCTGCTCCCGAGGACCAGGGGAGATGCTACTGCAGTGGGTCCTTTTGAGGGACTTCTGTTGCTTACATTTGGTCTCTGAGAAAGGTTATCTAATACAGCAAGCTGGAAATAGGTTTCTCTATGTGTTCGTTTCTCTGGGAGGTTAAGACCACTCATTTACTAGGTACGCTTCTGTGTTGGAAGGACTTGAATGTTCTTCAACCCAGAGGACAGGACCCACGGGTGAGTCCCCTAACTATGAGTGATCTCTTCACAGAGATTTCCCATTTCATCTGAAGGTAAATGGTGCTAACTAGTTTATACAGTAACTGGTTTGTAGTCTATAGGATTATGAATAAGGCCACACAGCTTACAGAACTGAAGATAGATTGTTCCGAAGGGGATGAGGATGGAGCTTAGCTGATAGTTGAGGTCCTAGGTTTAAAAAACAAACAACCACAACCAGGCAAGGGAGCGAGGTGATATGCTCCTGTAATCTTAGCTAGAGCCTGGCTCAGCAACAAACACCCTCTTCAAACCAAACCACCACTAACCAAAACAGGCTCTCCTGTTACTGCCCGGCATACTGCCCTCTGCATTGTGCTGAGCAAACTGTGCTTTCTCCTCAAAAAAGAATCCATTCTTTTATTTGCATAGATGTATTTGACTCCAGTTACCTCCTTCTTTCAAAGAGCCATTTTTGACAGCATAGAAGACCACTTTCTAAGGCATGTAGCTCCCTAGGGGATTGCATTTATATTTACAAATATTAATTAACATAAGTCATGATTGAATATGCTTTTAAAATATGTGCATCTAGAAGACTTGAAGTCCTAGTTGGCTTCCCCCTTTTAAATTTGAGAGATGTTCAGGTGGATTTTAGAGACCTATGATGAATATGCATAATCATGAGACCCGTATGTATAGAGAATTGTTAAGATGCCCACTTTCCAGGAGAGCTGTGAAGCAGCCACCACTGCTGTACCACTTGGTGGTCAATATTCAGTAGAAGAGATGAATGCGGAGAAATCTCCAATAAGCTAGTTTATTTGTTAAATTTTTTTCTAGTCTTAAAGGGGAATTAAATTTTGTTCTCTATTAATGTTGAAATTTAGTGATTCACTATTCCTATACTATTATGCTCTAAAATGAAAAGAAACAACTAATTCTTGCTTTTGGCTGCTATGTGACTTTCAGCTATGTGATATATGTTAAATTTTATGATTTCAGTGGCTTAGATTTAATCAGTTCAAAAAGGTAGTCGTATTTGCATTTAAAATTAATTTGCAATCACGCTATAAAATGTGTAATATGAGGATTGGCAAAAACCCAAAATTGATCTTGAAATCGAAAGTCTCCCATGAGATGATCCATGTTCATTCTCCCCAATGTTATTGATTATTTAAATACGAATGCCTTAAAGGCTTGATAGTACTTTTATGTCTGACATTATAAATAAGTACTATAGTATTTTACATTTTTGTGAAGGAGTTTGTCACCAAACATAAAGAGGTGCAAGCACCTTTGTTTACATTTTAGTTGAGTTTCTGCACTTCTTCTTTTACCCCTCTGGTCTGTGATCCATTTCTCTCTTAATAGGGTAGCTGACAGTTCTTTTCAAGTGTACTTAGAAAGGCAAGGAACTCTTTTCATAGTATGTATAAGGGGTCGTGCTTCTGGATTTTAGCCTGAATTTGATACTGCTTCATGAATTGCTGGGTATGAAAGATTAGGAAGTAGGTCCAATGGTCACATTTTACCTGCCCACCCGGACTTTGCCCTGAGGTCAAACTCCTGATCTTTGCTGCACTGAGTGGAGGAGTTGATGACAAGTGGGAGCTGATGCAGAAGGAAAGTTAAACCAAATCAAAGCTGAGGGCGAGCGAGCTGCGGCTCAGAAGAGACAGAGCATCAGGCTGCCCTCCGCTAAGGAAAAGGAAATAGCTGACCTGCGAGTGAAAAGACTTTATCATCCTGCCAATCACAGACTTGCTAATGGAAGCCAGTTATCTCAACAACATCTTAAGACCCACGAGCCTAACAGACAAGGCAGGGGATTAGCAGTCCTGGTGCTGCCATGGGGGTGCCGGCCCCAGTCAATTTAAACAAGCCATTTAAACACAATTTGTACATATAGTTTTCTTACAAATAAAAGTTGTCATCTTCCTGTCTGAAATTAAGACACAAAATGAGTGGTATTTTATATACTTATAGGTCTCACCATTTTTTTTTTATTCAAAGGCCACTTTACAAAAACATTAAGTGGACTTAAATATGTGACATTATTTTGACAATATATAAATGCTTCAAGATTTGAAAGCTACTTTACTATAAGATTGTGTGTCTACTATATAGTACCGAGAGGCAATCCATACTTAGTACGGTAGCAATATTTTACCAAATATCACTGGAAAATGTAATACCTCATACAGGGTAGCTAACATTGTATTTTAATCACAAAACTTAAAATTTTCCCACTGTGATTAAAACGTTGAAAATATCCAGTCTGTGTGGGTTCTGTGCATATCTCTCACAGTGGGGCGTCCCTGGCCTCCTGATCCTGGAATTAAATCTTACTCAATGGGTGCGGTATAGCTTTGCATTGAGTTGCTTCAGCTGGTAAGATACAGCTTCCTTTGATGTTTTGACTCTCCTTTGGATAATATGTGCAGTTTTAAATTGGTTGGGTGGTAGAGCGGGAAGATGGGGTTGTACCTAGCAAAACAATCTCTTGCCTCAAAAACAAAAAAAAAAACCAAATAAACAAAATGCTTTTGAGCACTATTTCCTGAAGTGTCTTCCTGGGAACATTGATTTCTTATGATGAAATATTTCTTCAAAAAAGATTTCCAAGCTGGGAGTAGAACTCAGTTGCAGGATGCTTGCCTCGGATGGATGAGACCCTAGGCTGGGCACCAGCACTGGGAAAGAGAAATACTTCCGACCCACATCAGCTCGAGAGGCACAAGAAACACTTTACCCTTTAATTATTCCTTTAGAGACCAACTTGGTCCATTAGAATTTTAAAGATAAAAATTCTGCAGCAGCCTAGCGCTTTCTAAGCACTTTGCAGAACTTTCGCCTTGCTCATTTTGCGATGTATTACATAAAACATCTATGGAAAGGCTGCCTTAAGGATGATTCCACAGATGTCTATCGCTGACTGGGGCCAACATATTTCTAAACTAATGACTTGGTCAGAAATATGAACTAGATTTATTGTTCCAGAAAGCTTAAGTGAGTTACTATGATGACAGACTCAGAGCGCTCAGAACTTTGGAGCCCCCAAAAGAATACAGTCATTAGTTTTGGTTGCCATCATAGCTGGATGAGAAGGCCGCACCGCGCATGTGCACTTTCATGCTCTTAGGTTGTGGCACACAGAGAAATCAAGCCGAACTGAGCTGATAGCCTCCGCCGCTGGCCGCCTGTGTGGTAGGTACCTTGAGGTGCGGTGCCTGTAGGCTACTGGGAAAGAAAGGTTCTCAGCTGTATTCCCCTAGGAACCCTGTGAGCTACAATACCAACCTTCCAGGCAAGAGGTGTCCTCTGCTACAACGGGGCAAGAGCATTTGCTGGCGAGGGGCAGTAACTAACCACGTTTGGAGTTTTGGCTGCTGTTTCGGAGGACCTGGGATTAATTCCCAGCACCTACATGGCTGTTCTCTTGTTTAACTCCAGTTTCGTGGGTCTGATGTCCTCTTATGGTCTCTGTAGGTAGCTAAGGATCCTATTTTAATCATGCACATACAAAAAACAAACTTTACAATTTTGCCATTTTGATGAAAACATTAAACATTTCCAAGCTTCTGAGCACATTTCTCACAACAAATTGAATGTGTGTGGCTTATCCCTGTGTGTCAGAGAGGGCACTGGATCCCTGAAACTTTGTGTTAGTTTAAAATATTTTGTTCTTATTTAAAAATGTGTGTTCTGTACTGTACTGACTGATTTTGTGTGTCAACTTGACACAGGCTGGAGTTATCACAGAGAAAGGAGCTTCAGTTGGGGAAGTGCCTCCATGAGATCCAGCTGTGGGGCATTTTCTCAATTAGGGATCTAGGGAGGACCCATTGTGGGTAGTGCCATCCCTGGGCTGATATTCTTGGGTTCTATAAGAGAGCAGGCTGAGCAAGCCAGGGGAAGCAAGTCAGTAAGGAATATCCCTCCATGGCCTCTGCATCAGCTCCTGCTTCCTGACCTGCTTGAGTTCCAGTCCTGACTTCCTTTGGCGATGAACAGCAATGTGCAAAGTGTAAGCTGAATAAACCCTTTCCTCTCCAACTTGGTTCTTGGTCATGATGTTTGTGCAGGAATAAAAACTCTAAGACCTGTACAATTAGTCAGATATGCTATTTTCTTCTCTAAATAATTCTAGGCCATAAAATTATGATTTTCCTTCTCCTCTAGGATTAGGTCCTGTTTTCAAGTGCTTGGTTTGAGGCAACAAGGGAAAAGGACTAGGTATTGGTTTGAATCGTGTTTTGAGGGATTTTAGAGGGAATATGAATTGCATAAAATATATCTAGATCTCTTAGCCCCTTTCTTTTTACTTTTACTAGTATTAGTATTGGTGTTTTGCATGTATATATGTGTGTGCACCACATACATGCCTGGTGCCCAGCAAGGCCAGAAGAGGGCATTGAACCCCTGAAACTGGACTCAAGATGCTTGTGAGCTGCCTTGTAGGTTCTGGGACTCAGACCCAAGTCCTCTGGAAGAGTAGCCGTTGCTCTTAACCTCTGAGCCATCTCACCAGACCCTAACAGTATCTTTCAAATGTATACCTTTACGTTATCTTAGTTAAGGTGTCTGTTACTATGATAAAGCACTATGACCAAAGGCAACTTGGGGAGGAAAGTATTTTACTTACACTTCCACATCACAGTCCATCACTGAAGGAAGTCAGGGGAGAACTCAAATAGGAAAGGAACCTGGAGGGAGGGGCTGATGCCGAGGCCGAGGAGGGGGTGTTATTCACTGGCTCGCCCCTCATGGCTTCTTCAGCCTGCTTTCCACTAGCACCCAGTACCACCAGCCTAGAGGTGGCCCCGCCCACAGTAAACTGGGCACTCCTGCCAATCATTAGTCAGGAAAGTGCACCCAGGCTTGCCCATCTGGTGGGGGCATTTTCTCAACTGAGGGTCCCACTTTTACAACGTCTCTAGCTTATGTAAAGTCTCATAAATCAGTATATATCCAGGAAAATCGTGGGTATCTGCTGACTTTTTCCAGTGTGACGTTTTCATGTCATGAATGAAGGTTTGGCCCTTGCTTCTCACTCACTGCGCCTCAAGGCAGTTGCGTGTGACCCTTCCCCCTCAGACCACTGTCATTTCAGATGCTACTTATCTTTGGCCTGGTTTTGAACTTTGTGTGAGACTGTATGACGTGCCTTTTGATTCTCTGCATCAGCGTTGCGTGTGTGCAGTGTGTGCTTGCTGTCATGTGCAGCTGTGGTTTGCTCATTCTCTCTGCTGTGCAGTTTGTCCTTGTACAGATGCTTCTACCGATCCATACATTCTGTTATTGGCAGGCCTATGATTGATTCGGTACTTGCTTTCATAAGTAGTACAGACAGATACGTTGTTTTGTAGGCAGTGCACATATGCACACATTTCTGCGGAGGCATTTGTCTAGGAGTCACTGAGCCACGGAGTGCACAGATGTGAACAGTTTTAGTGGGGCCTGGAGAGGGCTTTTCTTACGCAGTTGTGCTAGTTCACTTTCCAGCCTGTGGCACAGAAGTCGTTCACTCATTGGTCATCACTTGATACTGTCTGCTGCTGCTTCCTTTATAACCACTCCCAGGACTGCACAGATACATCACTAAATTCTTCTCAAAGCCAGCATTATTCTGATATTGTGCTGGTTACTTTTACATCAACTTGACTCAAGCTGGCATTATCTGAGAGGAGGGAACCCCAAGAGGAAAATGTCTCCATGAGATCAGGCTACGGGCAAGCCCCAATATGAGGGGCTCAGCCCATTGTGGGTGGTGCCAGCCCCTAGGCTGGGGTGCTGGGCTCCATGAAGAGCAAGCCACTAAGCAGCACCCCTTAGCCTCCACATCAGTTCCTGCCTCCAGGTTCCTGCCTTGTTTGAGTTCCTGCCCTGACTGCCTTTGATGATTAACTGTGATATGGAAAAAAGCAACTTGCTTTTTATTACAGTGTTTCATTATAGCAGTATAAACCCTAACTAAGACAGATATAAAAATTAGGTGAGGACATAACAAAAAATAAAAAGAAAGAAACTATAGACCAGTTTCCCTGATAAACATAGATGTAAAATTTTCAGATATTATGTTTGAAAATTGAATTTAAACACATATTATTAAAAACATATACCACAAACAAAATAGTTTTTTTCCAGGGATGCAAGATTGGTCCACCATCAATAAATGTGTAATAAAGCATATCAATAAACTCAAGGACAGAAAGCATCTGAGCATTTCAATCATTAAAGAAAAAGCCTTTGTCAGGTGGTGGTGGCGCACGCCTGTAATCCCAGCACTCTGGGAGGCAGAGGCAAGCGGATTTCTGAGTTCAAGGCCAGCCTGGTCTACAGAGTGAGTTCTAGGACAGCCAGGGCTGTACAGAGAAACCCTGTCTTGAAAAAACCAAATCCAAAAAACAAAAAGAAAAAAAAAGAAAGAAAGAAAGAAAAAGCCTTTAACAAAGTTCAACTTCCTTTCATGATAAAAAAAAATAATCTAAATAAGCCAGGCAGTAGTGGTGTGTACTTTTAATCAAAGTCCTCGGGAAGCAAGAGCAGGTGGATCTCTGAATTCAAGGCTAGCCTGATCTACACCCTACAAAGTAAGTTTCCAGATAGCCAAGACTACAGAAATCAATCAGACAAACGAATTAGGACTGGAAGGAACGTAACTCAATGCTATAAAGGGCTACATATGATACACTGACAGCCAACCTTATACTAAATGGGGAAAACTGAGTGTATGTATGTCTTCTCTTTAATATTTAAAGTTTAATTCTCCCTAAAATTGAAAGTCCCCTAAAAAAGGATGCCCACTCTTTCTACTCAGTCTAGCACGTGACATTTTAGCCAGAATGATAAGCCAGAGAAGAAGAGAACCTAAGAAGCCATTGCTTCTGCTCGCAGATGATATTACTCTGTACACTAAATCACTAAGGGCTGCGTCAGAAAACGCTTAGACCTGATACAATGCTTTCAGGGAAGTAGCATAATATAAAATTGGCATATGGAAATCAGTAGCATTTTAGTAGCTTTTTTATATCCCAGTAGTAAGCTTGCCAGACAAAAGGTCAGAAGAAAGAAAGGTCAGGAGATGGGGGCAGGGGAAGGCACAGGACGACAAACCCACCCACCTTAAACAGGACAACAAACCCACCCACCTTAAACTAACTAAAGAGGAAACGGACTCCTGCGGTGAAAACATAAGAAGCTGAAGAAAGAAACTGAAGAAGGGACAGAGACCTTCCATACTCACGGGTAGGCAGAATTAATTTTATGAAATATTGCCAAAAATGATTACATTTGGTTCAGTCCCCACCAGAATGTCAGTGATATTCTTCATGGGAATAGAGAACAATTATAAAATCGTATGGAAGCAACAAAAATCACCAAAAAGCCAAACTTAATCCTTAGTAGAAAGAGAAGTGCCTAACTGGGCAGTGGCGGCACACGCCTGTAATCCCAGCACTCTGGGAGGCTGAGGCAGGCAGATTTCTGAGTTCAAGGCCAGCCTGGTCTACAGAGTGAGTTCCAGGACAGCCAGGGCTACACAGAGAAACCCTGTCTTGAAAAAACCAAATCCCCCCCCCCAAAAAAAAAGAAAGAGAAGTGCTGGAGATATGCCAATCCCTAATCTCAAACTACATCACAGAGACACAGTACGAGACAGCATAGCACAGCACTGGCACAAAAATCTGACGTGTAGTGGGAGAGAAAAGAGAATTCAGAAACAAGTGCACAGAGCCACAGCCACTGAAATTCCACAAGGGGCAAAAACAGCCTCTGGGGAGAGGAAAACTGCTTTAACAAACGGTGTTGGGAAAACTGGATTTCTTCATGTCTGCAAATGAACGAGGCCTATACTGCGCACTTGTGCATGAATCAGTGTGCTGTCAGAGCCCTTCGTGTGACACAGGACTTTGAGGCTACCAGAGGAAGCATGAGAGACTGAGGATGGGGACCTAGGTAAGGACTTCCAGGACAGGACTCCAGAGCCCAGGAGATGACTGCAAGGCCTGACAAATGCGACCACATGAAACTGCAGAGCTTCTGCACAGCCAAGGAAATAACCACCACAGTGAAGAGCTACTTTACGTAGTGGGGAAAATACTTGCCAATTAATGTCAGTGAGTGATACTTAGTGTTTATAAAGAACTTCAAAACTCAAGCTCCAAGGGCTGATGAGATGTCCCAGCAGGTAAAGGCACTCGTCCTAGAAGCTTGTTGCGTTTGATCATTAGAGCACACACACACACACACACACACACACACACACACACACACGCACGCGCGCACACACACACACGCACGCGCGCGCACACACACACACGCACGCGCGCGCACACACACACACACACACACACACATGCACGCTCGCTCGCATACAACTAAAAACTAAATCATCAACTAAAAACTAAATCATCCAATCAGCAAATTGGAATACCAAATTTTATAAGCAGTTTTTAAGTAAAAACAAAACAAAAAACAAATGACGAGTAAACATTTAAAATATTCCATATCCTTAGCCATTAGAGCAGTGGGTCTCAACCCTAATGCTGTGACACTTTAATACAGTTCTTCATGTTGTGGTGATCCCCCAACCACAAAATAATTTTTTTTGCTACTTTATAACTGTAATATTGCTACTGTTATGAATCAAAATGTAAATATCTGATATCCTGGATATCTGATATGCAACCCCTGTGAAAGGGTTTATTGATGCTCCCAAAGGGGTCATGACCCACAGGTTGAGAACCACTGCATTAGAACACTGTAAATTAAAACTGCTTAAAGAACTTTACTTCCCTTTTCAATAAATAAAAAATAAAAAAATAAAAAAATAAAAAGACAAAAAGAACTGCCCTGGCCCTGTAGGACTCACAGAGACTGACCCACTGCCACCCAGGGAGCCTGCGGGGCGCTGCCCTAGGCCCTCTGCACATATGTAGCAGTTGTGCAGCTTGGTCTTCATGTGGGACTCCTAACAAAGAGCAGGGGCTGCCTCTGACTCTGCTGCCTGCCTTGGGACCCTTTCCTTTATCCCCTACTGGGCTGCCTCTTCTAGTTTCAATAGGAGAAGGTGGCCTAGTCTTACTGCAACTTGATCTGTCAAGGTTGATGGATGCCCAAGGGAGGCCTCTCCTTTTCTGAAGAGAAAGGGAGGAGTGGATGTGGGGGAGGGGAAGGCTGGAAAGAGAGGAGGGTAAGGAAACTGTGGTCAGGATGTAAATGAATTAATTATACATACCTTTCAACAAAACTGCTTGAGCATTTTTTTTAAAGATTCTATTACACCCCAACTAGAGTGGTTAGCATTGTGATGACAAAGAGTGACAAATGCTGACAGGGCTTTAGGTCAAAAAGGAAGCCTTACACGTGGCTGGTGGGCACGGTACTGGCACAGCCGCCATGGAAATCTCACAAAAGTAAACTCAGAACTACCATGTGAGCTACTCTTTGCTATATGCTGAAGAACTCCAAAGCCAACATACCACAGAGATACTTGCACTCTTCACAGGGGCCAGGAAATGGAGCCAGCCTAGATGCCTATTAATAAAGGAGCAGATAAAATTGTGTGTGTGTGTGTCTGTAATGAAATATTATATATTCATAAAGAAAAGTAAAAATCAGATTTGCAAGAAAATAAATGGAATCAAATATAATGAAGCAAAATAAATTTACCTAGAAAGATAAATGGTACATGTTTTCCTTCATATGTATAGGAGTGGGTGGAGGCCATGGGACTAGAAAGGGGATTAAATGGGTGCCAGCACCCTGGAGGCGCACCTCCCTTCCACTGCTTTGCTGTCTTAGCATGAGGAACAGAAGGAGGGTAGTGGGACACATGGGACATGAAAACTGAAGCTGGGGCTACAGAGGAAGGAAAGAAGCCAGCCAGAGGGGGCTGAGAGTAAAGGGCAGGGGAGGAGATATAGAAGGACAAAGAGTAAGTGACAAATAGCCACACAACGAGACCATTGCTTTGCATGCCAACGTGAAAGCATTAATTTTGGAAGAGTGCTGAGCAGGGACTGAATACAAAATGCGTGTAAAGCAGCATTCTGAAACGTGGTTTGGGAAATGACTTGTGAAGACCAGGCTGTGTCAAACCAGGGCCAGCACCCGGGAGGCCTCCCTCGCTCCCTCCCTCAGCTTCCCTGAGTTAGCAGGTCAGTAGAGGCTTGGGCAAACCTACCTGCTCTCCCAGACTCATTTGGATGTAAATTTTTCTGTGTGCTGAGAAGCAGTGTTTTACAGTGGCACAGTTTGAAAACAGACTTACCTAAACAACTGTTACATACAGGTCTCTAGAACCTCTCACCACTGAGGCTCACAGTGCTGGGACTGGTGCACTTGACCCTTAGCTCCAGCACTCCATCTGAGGCAGAGGCAGGCAGAGCTCTAGACCAGCCTAATACATGGTGAGTTCTAGGACATCCAGAGCTGTATAGAGAGACCCTGTCTTGAACAAAGAAAAAAACAAAAACAAAAATCCAGTTATAATTGTAACTAGATGTGTTTTTAAAGTGAGAGGTGAACTTTTCAAGTATTAAAGTGCAAATAATACGGAAAGGATGAAAATGTTTTTCAAAAACAATTTGTTGAACTTCCGTTTTCTAAGCATTCAGATGGTTTTACGATAGGCAGTAATTGCTGCAGGATTAATGCCGCTTTGGAGCAGCCCCCCAGGCAGGCAATTACACACAATAACTCGTTTTTAAGAACCTCAAAGTGGCAGCGCAGGATTGCTTGTGAAGAATGATGAGATTTAAGTGGGAAATTAAAATCCAAGTCCACGTACCCTTCAAATCCCAAAAGATTTCAGACTCTTCCCTGAATCACCAGACTGCTGTTATTAAACTACATTACACATGCTCAGAGAGAAATAAAGAATATGTTCGTTAGTATGTTACGTGTTTTCCCATACTAATATTCTTCATATATTATAAATGAAATGGAAAAATGGGTCAGATAGATGTTTTTAGAAAATGATCAAGGTGGTTTTATATTTTTCTCATCATTAAAAAGAATGTCATATATTGTTAAAAAGAGAATCTGAAGTGATTTTTTTTTGAGGGTAATTACATATTATTGCCGAATTTAGATCCTTAAAACAAAACCAGAACTTCCAGGAAGAAACAGTACTGCTCTCTGAGGGTGTCATAAAGAGGATGAAAAAGCAGCTAAACATGTTGAGAACTTCCAGACGTTCTTTGTCCCGTTGGCTTCTTTTGCATGTTAACTTAGCTGCCTTAGCTGCCGACACCTAAAGATGGAGCAAGAGGAGACAGAGCTTTGTTAGCGGATCTCTATACCTATCCCAACTCCTCTTGCCCTCCGTCAGCAAGCAGCCCTCCCCAAGCCCACCAAAACCTCAGCTAATTTCAGTAGGACATAGCCAGTCTCTGCAAGGTTCTTCCTCACTTGGCAGATTTGTGTTGTTCACATGACAACAGTGGACATTGTTTTGCTTTGTTTCAAGACAGGGCTTCTCTCTGTAGCCTTGGCTGTCCTGGAACTTGCTATGTAGCCTGTGCTGGCCTCAGTCTTGTGAGTGTTGCCATTATAGTCATGTGCCCCGACGCCAAAGGCTTCGCCCGTCTGACAGCTCTCTGTCTTACTGCTTTACCGAGTCTATTGGGAATGGTTTGTGAATTGCTATTGCTTTATTACTTTAGCTTTTATCTCATGGAGAGAATCGGTTGTAAGTTGGATCACATTAGAGAGTTCTTTGCATGCCTTTTGGCCATGGATTCTAACCTGGAAATGATGAATTGCTTTTAGTAGGTTCATACAGAATTTTTTGTGTATCTTCTTTCCGAGCAGAAAGCGTAATGTCTCTATGCCAGAGGAAAAATGTTTGACCTAAACGTTATAACTGACTACTGTTACTCTAGTGTAGTGGTTCTCAACCTGTAACTCACAACCCCTTTTAGTCAAACGACCCTTTCACAGGGGTCACATATCAAATGTCCTGCATATCAGATATTTACATTATGATTCATAACAGTAACAAAATTATAGTTATAGAGGAACAATGAAATAATTTATGGTGGGAGGGTCACCACAACATGAGGAACTACATTAGAGGGTCACGGCATTAGGAAGGTTGAGAACCACTGCTCTAGAGGCACTAAAGGCTGGTCAGATTAATCAAGATCACCAAGAACTGCTCTAGTTTCAGATGTTTCTTCATGTGTTTACAGACAGATGTTAGAGTACATGCCCTGACCGCTGTTCAAGTGCTGGGAAACGCATGGTGACTAAGACAGGCAGAAATGCTGTTCTCATTGTTTCTACTGTTTTCAGAATTGCATCTTAGAAGGAGAGACACAACAGATAACGATGATTTCAAATAGCTTTAGATGGAAGGTCAAAGAGCTTCCTGGTGGTGTGAGGAATTAAAATGTATCCATGTCATGGTGACTGGAGGTGAAGTGGGCAGCTCAGATGTGTTGATCTTTCAGGAAGCAACCTTTGAGCAGGTACCTGAATGAACTGGGGAGATGAGCAGATGTAGAAAGTGCAGTCTTAAGATGTGCCAAGAACAAACAATGGTAATAGCTGTGGCTAGTATGTAACGAGCCGAGCAAAGAGGTGCAGATGGTGCAGGAGGATTCCCAGCACAGAATAGCCATGCAGCACCTTGGAAAGGGGTCAGGGATAGTAAGTGTGGTGGGGAATGAGCCAGGGAGCTTGAATGGGTATCTTGTTCTAGTTGACACTTTGAAAGATTATTCTGATTGCTTTAAGAAGAGTAGATATTTTAAAAAGACAACATTAGAATCAGAAATATCAATTAAGATTGCTTTGGTAGTCTCAGATTCAGGTGTTTGAAGTGGTGTTGGATATTGTTAATGTGATTGGCACAGTGATGTCCTCATATAGACTCAGAATTGTTATATCTTAAGTATTGCATACAGTTGAGTTTGTCTTGGAACAACTGGGTTGCTTTTATCTCAGGAATCCTGCATTTTCTAATTAAGTCCGTTTTTGAGCTTAAAAACATGGGTATGTAGTATAGCATCATTTGCATCCTGGATACTCTTCCCTCCCGCCTCACTTTCCCTAGGTTTTCTTGGTTACTTCATTGTGTTGGTTTTGTGCCTACCTTTGTAAGTTGCCATAAAGCCCTTTGGAACAATGTGGTTTATTGTTACAGGAATCCTAAAATGTTTTGCAGTCAGAAGTACTACATATAGATGGATTTTCTTTACCTGTTTACTAAATAAATCTTTCTTGATTTCCTCAAATAGCCAAGCAGTAAAGAAGTACAGGAGCTAGTAGACGCGAGCCGGGGCAGTGGTGGGGGTGTGTGCTGTAACCGCAGCACTCAGAGGCACACTGAAAGGCTGTGAGTTTGAGTGTTATCCTGGCTAAAGGACAAAAGCTTGAGGAGTATGTGCCGGTGAGACTACTGTTGAACAGGACTGCAGACACTAATGGGCTCCCACCTCACTTGAAAAGTGTGGCGTGGGGCCTTGGAAAGCAGTTTCCTGCACTGTGTCCACTGTTCGCTTTAATAGGAAAGGTTGTATGGTTTACTTCTGGGAGAGGTTTCTTTCCTGACATGGTTGTCATTGTTACAGTTGGTGACTTGTGTGGCACTTATGGAGGCCATCAGTTGAGTATCAGCTGCCATCACCCTGTACCTAGTATATTTCATCAGAACAGTGGCAGTATGGTGGCTCTGCTGAAAATAATGGACAACTATTTGGACCTGGCCTTTCCACCAATGCTTGAGAAAGGACGCCCCTAGTTCTTTTTATCTCTCTTGCCTACTCTCTTCTACTTTTCTATACATAGACCATACCCCCAAATCACTACAGGTTGTAAATTCTAGGAAAGAGCTTTTGTCAATCAACCAGAAAAAATAGGCGACCCCTGTAACTTTGCAAGACTCAAATTGCATTTGACTCAAACAACCCTGGAATCTGTCTTGGGACATGAACAAATCTTGGAAGTTGTGAAGGAAGTATTTGGCCAGAATTCTTGCCATGGAGACTGGGTGTCTGCCAAGATTTCACTTTGAAATTTCTGTCTTCTGTTTCTAGTCTTAAGGCATCATACCATACCATTCTTTTGCCACTAGTCTATTTTATTCTTTTATGAAGAAGTCACTTTTAAATAACAATTATTTCCACTATAATTAAACAAATCTCCTTTTGTTTGCATTATTTTTGTTACCATATTGTATATATACCCTGCTTGCTTAAACTTGCCCACATAATTCCTTCACAGGAACTCTATTTAGGAGTTTCAAAGTCTTCGACTTCTTAAAGTATTAACGAGATTTGCCGAAGTTGTAGTATCCGCACACTTGACTCGCTCCAGCAGCAGGACAGTAAGCTTGTCCACACAGCTCCTCCAGCAGGCTGGCTCTTCTTTAGACAACTCTAAATTCATCTGAAGTGCCAGAGACTTAAAGGAAGAGGTATTGTGGTTTATTCCTGAATAAAACAAGACCAGACATCTCAGAGAGTTTCCCTTAAGGTCCAGATGTGAGGAAGGTGTGCTGCCCTTTGGGAACCTTAGATCATGAAGGCTCAGTCTGAACCTCAGTGGCTTTTACCGTTCTCTTCTTTGTGTTCTGGTGCTGTAACCATAGATGGTGGTTTATGTTTAAATATGTAGGTGGCTTGTGCTCATACCTTCAGTTATTAATAACATTTTGGACTCAGGTTTTTAAATATTATTTTAAGAATTAAGTTGAAGTTGCTTTATGGTGTGGGGAATTATTCTTTAAAATAAAGCATATTTTTTCTCTTTCTCCATTGAAGACTGAACCAAGGGCTTTGTACATACTAGACATATGCTTTACCTATGTCTCCAGCCTAGTTTCTCATTTTAAAATAATTACACACCCATAAGAAGTATAGGACCCCAGTACACTTCACCTGGCTTTCCCAGTGACAGCTATCATGTGATTATCGGGACCAGGGAAGTGTTTAAAACATACCAAACAAATCTCCTTTCTCCCCTTCTCTACAGTCTGTCAGAGTAACTAGTCTGTTTCCTTCGGAACCCTTAGTTATTCACACATACATGTGAGTTCACTTAAGTTCATGCATATAATGACACTTCGTTTTGAGATCTGCTCTCACTGTGTGTAGCCCAAGCTGGCCTTGGGTATGATCTTCCTACCGCAGCCTCCTGAGTGTTGGGATGACAGCCTTGTGCCATCACACCAGGCTTAGTTATTTTCTTCTTGCAGAGTGGCTGGGGTCATTTGTGTTACATTATAACTAACATTTTAAACGCAACATGCTGCTGCCTTATGTTGATAAATATGGATCCACTTGATTCACTGATTTATCCATCCCTCTCTGTAGTATGAACACACCATAATTTATCGAAGCATGTGTCCTTGTTGTTAGACATGATAGAATCTCAAGATTTTCACTATAAGTAATACCACAGAAAACATCCTTATATAGTAAGCAGTTGTGGTTATTTTTGTAGGCATTTAGAAGTAATATTTCTATATACTGTCGAAACCATGCTACTCATTTTAAAAGAGGTACTCAGTAATATGACAAGAAAAATTAACAAATATGTGGGAAAAAAGATGCACCACATAAATATATAGTTGGGCAGACATAGACCGTTTTCTTATTTATGATGTAAGCATTATAATTCTTCATTGTGGCATGAGTTTTTGTTTGATTGATTTGTTTGGCTTTTGTTGTTGTTGTTTTGGTGGGGAAACAGTGCTCTCAGGATACAGACATGGCAGGCAAGCACTCTCTCCTAAACTATACTCCCTAGCTGGCTTGATTGATTTCTAGGTAAACTTTCAACATACCTCCACAGAACGACAGTTATTAAGGCAGTATATAAAATATAGTCTCGGATGTAAATGGATCAACAATATTCTTACTGTTTTTTTTTTCCACTGAAAGAAATAGCCTAAAGTTCCTAGAACAGTCTGCCACAGTAAAAGGTAGAAATATCCTGGACTTTGATGACTATTATATATGTTATTATAATTATTAAATATTAACCCAGTAGTCACAGTATTGGACAAGGTGGGGGGAGGGGAGGGGAGCACTCCCTGAGATAGGGTTTTTCTGTCCTGGAACTTACTTTATAGACCAGGTTAGAATAAGAGCTCTTCTGCCTCTGCTGCCCAAGTGCTAGAATTAAAGTACCACTAACACCTTACAGGAAAGTCTTTTAGAAATGAATTCACTTTGGGGTCAAAATTTCTAGTATTCATTTATAAGTACTTTCTAGGGCTAGTGAATGACCGCTGTGTTCAAAGTTAGATATCTCAGAGAGCTGCTCAGACTCCACTAGCATTTTGTTTTGTTTTGTTTTGTTTGAGACAGGATCTCACTGTGTAGCCAAGGCTGGCCTGGAACTTGATTTGAAGACCAGGCTGGCCTTGAACTCCCAGAGATCTGCCTGCCTCTGCCTCCCAAGTAGTGCTGGGATCAAAGGGCTGCACCTCTATTCCTGCCCCACTGCTGGCACTTGAAAAACATGTGTTCCTTCTCATCTATGCTGGTGTGTGAGTGAGTGTGTGTGAGTGAATGTGTGTGTGTGTGTGTGTGTGTGTGTGAAAGAGAGAGGGAGAAGGGGGGCATTGTGAAAGAGCTTTTGATTAATGATGTTTAGGGAGAGAGGGGGGATTGAGACAAAGGCCAGGCTAACCTCAAACTCAGCAATCCCCCTGCCTCAGCACATTCAGATACACATACTTTGGAAACTCTCGCAGTTTCTCTGTGGGATGCGGTTGGACACTGCCTTTTCAGGCCTCATTCCCTGTGCATCCCTCACGTTTGCTGATTGAAATAGCTGATTATTCTGTGTAAGTGATTTCTCTCCCAACTCTGGTTATCCACTTCTTTTGGCCTCCTGATCTTTTTCTTGTGTGAAGTATATGTTATTTCCTTTTGTTTCTTCTGTGCCCTTGCCATCTGAAATCCCCCATTCTGATGGAAAATGGCCCTAGCCATTAGCAGTTTGGCCGAAAGATTTCTTTTCTTCCTCTTCCTATTGTTGTGAGCACCCTACCTAGGGCTAGCTTTCTTCCTGTAACTTGCTCTCCTGCACCTCTTGTCTTTCACCCCTGTTGCCAGCAGTCCCTTGCTTTTAACTTCTACAGTGACTCTGTTTATACTCATGTGCCCTTCTTTTCTTCATTCTGAGGTGATAGCCATTTTTAATGAGTTCCTGGCACTCCTAGAAAGTGTAACTTGTCTACCTCTCTCATAGTTGAGTTTGAGGCCAGCCTAGTCTACAGGGCTAGTTCCTGGGAAGCCAGGGCAAAAACAGCCAGGGAAGACAGGGGAAAAAGAAAAAAACACAAATGAACAAACAAACAATCAAACAGACAAAAACAAATGGATGAACAACACAACAAAATGAACCACACTAGAAACACAGATGGACATGTCTTTGTCTTTTCCTAATGTCACAATTCATTGAGTAAATTCAAAAGCCATGCCAATTTTGTAGGGTACAGTTTACCAGGTACTCTCAGTTTCCATAGATAGGAGCTGCAAGCACAAGATCTTTTATTCCAGTCTTAATCACTAATATGAGCTCAGGTCACCCCTCTGCTTCTACCTCCCAAGTGCTGGGATTAAAGGCATGAGTCCCCACTGCATGGCATGAAGTACACTCTGAACAGTTCCCAGACTGTGTGTAGTGTGGGGAGTTATCAAACAAGGGTAGACGAATTTTAAGGAAATGGGACCCAGAGAGGTACCCAGTTGAACATCTGTAGTGTACATGCTTTGTGTGTGTGTGTGTGTGTGTGTGTGTGTGTGTGTGTGTGTGTGTGTGTGTGTAGACCTTTCTGGAGGCGGCAGAGGCAGAAAGCTAAACAGAAGCAAAGGAAATGACTGCTGTGGTTAGATAAGGTAGTAACAAGCCTGGGTGAAGAGGTGCTGGATGCACACAGAGCCGGGCTTTAGGACCTTAAGGTTCAGTTGAGCTGCAGAGTTGAAGTACAGGTAGACAGGAGGCCATAGAGGTAAAGACCATGGACCACGGACGGTTGGATGGATGGATAACTAGAGTAGGCTAGATTAGCAGTCTGTGAAGCTCCACCTTCCTCACACAGTTATGAGTGCTCTACCTCTCGGTCACATGGCTGGTCAGATGACAGGTAAGAATCTAGGTTCTCTCAGTCACAGTGTTCGCTACTCCCCGTGTCGAAGGGTTCCAGGTGAGAGCGTTGTACCATTTGTTAACCTAGTATTTCTAGGAGTTTTCCGGCCTGCTTTTTTAATGTAAGGTTTTAATCTGTTCTTGTGCTTATACATTCCCGGTCTCCTTTGATCAGTTTATAGGTGGGATCATTTTATTTTCTGAAATACACTGTATTCACCAGACCTTTCCTTGTGGGCAGTGCTGAACAGGTGGTGGTGCCTACATATCCAACAAGGTGTGTGAGTCACCCTTCTACATTTGTACTCAAAGTGAAGTTAAATGTAGAGTCATCCAGAAAGTTCTTGCTTTCTGCTATGCCGCGTGGAAAATGTAAAGCAGGACACAGTCTCGCCTCTACAATTCCACCCAAGATACTTTCGCAGGTCTTCTTTCTACCCAGAAGTGTGCTCTCATAATGCTATGAATGGCACTGTTGATGTCATTGGCATGTGGGCTGGTAGCTGTTTGCATGACTGTCCCAATATACTTATGATTTTCCTGAATGCAAAGACTGGGTCATCACAGTGTCAAGAGTAGTGCTTGCCATGATCCCTTTGCTACAGAAGAGGACGTCGAGATCAAGTTAGAGCTCCTTTAAATGGTTAATTCAAAGTGCAGGTTGCTTTATTTCTTACAGCTTGGGTTGGATGGGACCTTAATGAAACATAGTAAACAATATTGATGTTTATTATAGAATGTTTCCAGATTTGTGAGAATAAATACATTTATTTATTTATTTTTATGATTATTTTTTTAGGGTTTCTCTGTGCTACTCCTCTGGCTTATGTTGTGTTTTATTTTGATGTGTATACCCTCCGCACCTGAAATTTTCACTACAAATAACATAAGAGACAGTCACTCCAATAATACCTCTCCTTTAGAAAATGAAAAGGAGTTGTGGGGCAGTGGGTGTGCCTGGTAAGGCTGAGCAGGTTGGAAGTCCAGGAATACAGAGGGATCTGGTAGGAGCTTCACCTGCTTCTGGCAAGGCCTCTGTCACATGACAACACTCCCACATAGGGACAGAACAGAGTCCTCCATGCTGAGCTATCCTAGAGGCCATGAGAGTTGGCAGATAAGCCTCCCTTCCCAGATCTTTCCTGCAACAGCATTTAATCTGTGGTGCACCCTGAGGAGGTGGTGTGCACCCATTTTCCACAGTGAATAGTCAGTAAGCCATATGGATAAACATGGACTGTCTTGTTCACTGAGAACTGTCATGAGGAACATGGAGGAAGTCTTTGTCTACAGAGCCGCGCTGTCTAAGGCTCCCACACAAGGCCAAAGAGCTAAGCTGGAGTTTTCTATCCCACCACCACCACTCCTCAGCCTTTGGGCCAAACTCCCCAAGACCTAGCAGCATCTGGATGTCTAGAAGTATAGGCACCCCCGCCCCCAAGTTCCTCCTCACAGGCCGGTGGACCCCTGACCCTCTGTTCCTGACTCTTGTGCACGGTTTCCATTGGCAAGTGGATGCTCAGGAGTCAGGGAACCCAAATAATGGCCTCACACACCCAAGGCTGCATTCTCCCACCCCATGAGCAATGTATTGCACTTTCCTCAAGCCCAGCACCTGATGGTAGGCATAGGGTAAATGCAGTCTAGCATCTCTGCCCTTGTTCCCACACAATCTCAGGGCAAAATGTACAACTACGTCTTGCTAGACAATATTGATGATTATTATGGAATGTTTCCAGATTTGTAAGAATAAACATTGTATTTACTTATTTATGATTTTTTTTTCAAGATAGGGTTTCTCTGTGTAGCCCTGGATGTTCAGGAATTTGTTCTGTAGACCACCAGGCTAGCCTCAAACTCACAGAGGCAGATCCTCCTGCCTCTTCCCCCTAGTGCTGGGATTAAAAGTGTGCACTACCACTACCTGGTTAAACCTTAGTTCCTAAGAATTACCTTATTCAAGTGAAATATAAGATTGTTACTTGTAAGGGGACAGAAGCACAGCTAAATGGTGTTACCCTCAGCAGCCTGAGAAGTTCCTCAGACCAACCTGGGATTCATGGCTTTGGTGTAGAGAAGACTTTCAGGATTATTCAGTATGATAGAGTAGAGTTAAAGATGATATCGAAGGCGTTTTTATATTTAATATAAATGTGAGGGTTAGGAGAGACAGAGGCACTGAGAAGAAAGATATATCCAAGTATGGCTTAGGCTTCCCAGAGGACAGAAGAAGGAAAGGAGATGCGCTCAGGTGTGGGTGTGGCTCCTCAAGAAGGAGTAGCAGTCAACTGTCCTAAGACTTCCCTTAAATACCATCTAACTCCCAAGTTAGATGTCAAAAGTTGCTAAGAAACCCTTTCAGTAAACAAGATTCTAAGGGGGCCATGGGAATTGTCAGACTGTAATCTGCTAGAAGCCACTAACTAGGCTTGCACAAGGGCCATGAGGTCACACATATCCCCTTGAAAGGGTTTCTAGAGGGAGTCCTAGAATATTGTGTTTGTAACTGGCGAGAAAGAAAGGCCCTGTGCTGGGACCTTGTTTCTCTGCTGGCTGAGGGGCTCCTTTCCGCCTCTCACAGCCCCTAATTTCCCTCTTTCTATTTTGCCTCAAGATAAGTAAGTAAAGGGAGGGCTTGATTTTCTAAAAAACGTTCTCTAATTTCTAACATTCTGGCATGGCACAATTAAATACAAGATACTTCAGAATTATTTCCTAAAAAAATGCTGGCTTGTTTTAAGATGTCATGTTCATCAAGTCTTTCCTTAAACCATTGTCTCTTAATATTCCCAGATTCTTGCCAAGAAGTTTTACTTTTAATATCTTATGAAAATTTTCAGCCAATCTATAAAATACTTAGAAGATTCCAACTTCCTATATAAATATTCATATTCTCTCTCTCTCTCTCTCTCTCTCTCTCTCTCTCTCTCTCTTTCTCTTTCTCTTTCTCCTGTTCTTTGTTCTCCTCTTAATTATCATGAACTAGGCTTTGCCCCCTCACCTGTGTTGAAGGCACTGGGCCAGGCATTGTTTCTGTTCTTACAAAGAGACTAGGGTTTGAGTTTTTTTTTCTGTTGGCCTAGTGTGAGCTGTTTATGCAAGGTATCAATGGAGACAATTATCCTAACAGGATGACACAGCCTATTAGGCTTAGAATGTCCCGATTTCCTGTTTAGGTTATCCAGAGGTCAGATGCAGGTTCCTTTTCCCACTCCAGTTCGCAAAGTAGAGTGTGATAGGACTTGGATCACAGTCCATTGATCATTTATCCTCCCAAGGAAATAAGTTGCTGGTTGCTACTGTTTGTTATTTTATAGCTACAGCCTTAGTAAGAGTGGGATGCCAGTAGCTACTTCCTAACAGTGGGTCCTCAAGTACTTTGTCACAATGTTGCAGTTGTCATTTAACTTCTCTGGAATCTGTTACTAAGCTCTGAGGCCCAACATAAGCCTCGCCTTCATGCTGTGAACCCCCTCCCCTCCTTAGTGAGTCAGGAGGCTTCTGGGTTTGCTGTCTGCCTTTTTACTCCTCTAATTATGCTCCAGGCTATGGGAAGACAATTCTCTTTAAAACAGATTAAGCAGCAAGTGTTCTGACATGTTTTTCTACCAAATTATTATACCCGACAAAAGATAATTACATATACAGTCAGATCTGGAGGTAAATGGTTAATTAAAGTGCCTTTTAGATTCAAGAAAAATAAATACATATTTTAAATAGCCTGAGTAAAGATGATAAAATCTATTACAGAAAGAAAGAAATGGCTGAGAATACAGATCCTCTTAAATACAAAATCATAGCATATTTATTTGTGTGTGTGTGTGTGTGTGTGTGTGTGTGTGTGTGTGCGTGCCCTACCACCGTGCTTCAGTGCCAGCCATAATACTCTTTCTGTGAAATGGGCACCATGAAGCGCCCACTTTGGGGCTGGAGGGATGGCTCCGCTGTAAAGAGCACTGGCTGTTCTTCCAGAGTTCCTGAGTTCAATTCCCAGCAACCACATGGTGGCTCACAACCATCTGTAATGGGGTCCGATGCCCTCTTCTGGTGAGTCTGAAGAGACTGACAGTGTTCTCACATACATAAAATAAAGAAAGAAATCTTTAAAAAACAAACAAACAAACAACAAAAAGTGCCCACTTTGCTACTGTCCATTACGCTGCCTTTGCTAGTCCAGTTCACTTTGCATTGCACTCCCAGGCAAATAGTAAAGGCGCCTGCAACTCCCTAAATCAGAGAGTCGTCTGGGCTATGCCTTACCACTGAGGAGCTGGTACAAGGGTTAGAGCCAGCGGCTCTCACAGTAGAGATGCACCCTCTTCTTTCTAAAGCAGTTGGGATTTGTTTTACTTTGGTTCATCTACTGTAAATGCCTTGAGTGCCACTTTGTTTGTTTGTTTTGTTTTGTTGTATTTTGAGGCAGTCTCGTAGCCCAGGCTCGTCTCAAAGTTGCGGGTGCAGCTGAGGGTGGCCTTGGCCGCTTCATCCTTCTACACCTCCCTCCGTTGGGCTGGGATTATAGGCATGTGCCACCATGCCTTGACTCTAAGTTCCATTTCAAATAAGGAAATGACAAGATTCCATTTAGATACTTCAGTGTCTAAAGTATTTAGTTTTAATTTCAATTTAGTTTAGTTCCTTAAGCCAGAACTAGCAATCATATGACAAATTATAAATCTTATTAGACTTACTAAAATTTTAGAGTTAGACATACACGGCTAATTTTACTAGAGATTAAATTAACCCAGGGATTAGATTCCCCACATTTTCTTGTACTTTATTTTAAATCACAACCATTATCTCCTGTGGGAAGTGAGGTTTAATGGGACACCCACTTAGATTTTCTTACATGAAAAAATGGTTCTCTCTGCCCCATCCCCACTTCTCGGCAGTCACACCAGGAAGTGTCTAGCAAGGTCTTCAGTTTAGCTGTCCTTGAGCACAGAGATGTAGGCAGTGTCCTCCCTCAGCTAATCTAGACTTTTGTCTCTTACTGCTTGATTTCTTCCAAACTCAGTTCACATGAGTCTATCATATTTCTTGTAATGAAGCAAAATGACTCATCAGAAAGAACCGCAAGTCTCATAAGCGCCTCTCGAGGTTCAGGGTTTAACCCCTTACTACTGGGAGCCTTTGAGTTTCGCCTGATTACATAAGTGCATCAGGTGATGTAATGAATCCAGGCAGAAAATTAAGTGTATGACCGAGCGTGTTTATGTGGTGTGTTAGGTGGTGCCCTTATGGGTTTACAGAAGGAAACTTCAGAAGCAGAGCTTTGGTTTAGAAGTGCCCTAGACATCTATGGTACATGTTAAAACATCAAATTACCTTGCATAGCCTAGCTTTCAGAATGATAGATATTATGAAAACTTCAGAGGTGTAATGACTATTTTGATTAATATCTCTCTGTGTGTGTGTGTGTGTGTGTGTGTGTGTGTGCAAGCAATATAATTCATCAACAACAGGCAGGGAGTACTAATAGATGCTACAATATGATGAACCTTGAGAATTTACTAAGTGAAAAAAGCCAATTACAAAAGACTGCCGCAGGATTGCCATTTGGGCAGTGATTATGGTAACTATGGGGGCTGGGCAGCAAACTCTAAAATGGAACGAAATGGCATCAGACTTTGTGAATGTACTGAAAACCATTGATTTTAACTGAGTAAATTGTGCAGTACACCTCAAAGCTGTTTTTATTTTATTTTATTTTATTTTATTTTATTTTATTTTATTTTATTTTATTTTATTTTATTTTATTTGGTTTTTGGAGACACAGTCTCTCTGTGTAGCTCTGACTGCCCTGGAACTTATGCTCTGTAGACCAGACTGGCCTCAAATTCAGAGATTCTTCTGCCTCTGCCTCCCAAGTGCTGGGATTAAAGGCATGTATCCCTTAATGCCACCAAACTGAACAGGAGTTAGTGTGTGTTGTGGTAAATCTCCAACCCCAGTAAGCCCGTGCAAAAACACAAACTCAGTTACAGTCTTTACAAGCTGCATGCCTAGACTGGGCAGATTTATCAGTACACTCCTCTGTTCCCCAGCCCTGAGAGCCATTGCTATTGGCAGCTTCTCCAGGCCACGTGGCTCTGCTCCTTCCCTCTCCTCTTCCTCTGTCTCCCCCTTTCTCCCCTGTCTTTTCCAACTCTAACCCTTCAGCCCCAACCCTCCCTTCCACTGCCCAATCACAGGCTCTAGCCTTCACTGACCCGTTTACTTGAAATCACCCGAGTCTGTGATCCACTCTTTTTGAGGAAGCAGAATTAACCTCAGAATACAAACAGCCCAGGGCAACCACAGCAGTGCCGACCTTCTGAGAGAGGGCAGCTGTGATCTCTGTTCTACGATATGCTCCGCCTGGTTATTTGCTATGTATTATTTTGAAAAAATTTAATTTGAGTAATTAACATACTCACATAGCAGTTTCTGTATGCTACTGTAGCCCCAGCAGCCGCAGCAATTTGGCAAATGTGAAGTTTACAAATCTGATTGTGTTCACTGCTGTTATTTGCCTCTTTCTCTGAAATCCCAAACCTGCCTAATGGCTGCCTCTCACTGTCATACGGCATCGCTTAGCACTGCAAATCCCTTAAGGAAGGCCTGGTGTGGGGTTATGTTCTTTTAATCTCAGCACTCAGGAGGCAGAGGCAGGCAGGTCTCTGAGTTTGAGGCCAGCCTGGTCTACATAGAGAGTTCCAGGCCAGCTAGGGCTGCATAGTGACACCCTGCCTCAAATAAAGAAAAAAAAGGGAAGAAAGGAAAATTTAAATAATTAAATAATAAAAAGAAGAAGAAAGAAAGAAAGAAAGAAAGAAAGAAAGAAAGAAAGAAAGAAAGAAAGAAAGAAAGAAAGAAAGAAGCCAGGCGGTGGTGGTGCACGCCTGTAATCCCAGCACTCTGGGAGGCAGAGGAAGGCAGATTTCTGAGTTCAGGGCCAGCCTGGTCTACCGAGTGAGTTCCAGGACAGGACAGCCAGAGCTATACAGAGAAACCCTGTCTCGAAAAAAACAAATCCAAAAAACCAAAAAAAGAAAGAAAGAAAGGAAGGAAGGAAGGAAGGAAGGAAGGAAGGAAGGAAGGAAGGAAGGAAGGAAGGAAGGAAGGAAGGAAGAAAAAGAAAGAAAGAAAGAAAGAAAGAAAGAAAGAAAGAAAGAAAGAAAGAAAGAAAGAAAGAAAGAGAAAGAAAGAAACTTCAAGAATGTTTTGCTTCCACCACGGCGAATGAAGCAAAGGCGGCTGTCCGTGAGCATGCGCAGCACCCAGCACCCTGAGCTCATCCACAGTCCCCAGGGGAGAGCAGAGGCGCTGGCTGAAAGCTGGCTTGGAAAACGGACATTCGACTAGAGAAGGCTGGGGTAAAGACAGCTTAAAGGCCGTTAGCACTTGGAGACAAGAAAAAGAGGAGGCTAAAGGAACGTGTGTGTGTGTGTGTGTGTGTGTGTGTGTGTGTGTGTGTGTTTGATTTGTTTTTTTCGAGACAGGGTTTCTCTGTGTAGCCCTGGCTGTCCTGGAACTCACTCTGTAGACCAGGTTGGCCTTGAACTCAGAAATCTGCCTACCTCTGCCTTCCAGAGTGCTGGGATGACAAGTGTGCGACACAACCACCCGGCTCGCTTTTGTGTTTTAAAGCAGAGTCTTGTAGTGTAGGCTTGAACCGCTGCCTCTCCTGCGCATGTGCAGGGGTTACAGGTGCCACCACCATGGCATCTTTTTTGAGGTGTTCTGGTTGAATCTAAGGCCTCAAGTGTGAGGCCAGCACTCCACCGGCTGAAGCACACCACTCGCCCTTTGTATGGATTTTGATGAAGTTCTGTTTTGCCTCTATCTAAAATTCTCTCCTAAGCTTCATTCAGAGTTTTCTTAATATGTTATTTTCACAGAAAGAGGAAAGTCTGGTGCTTTAGAAAGAAGATGGTACTCATTTGATGCCATTTTCTAGAAAAGACAGGCATTCTCTCAGTGTGGCTTACTCAGTAAGAGCTTTCTTCTTCAGTTCCCAGTAGCCAATTACTGGGGATTTGTTTGAAGGGCAAGTGTCTGTCCTCAGCGATGTCCTGGGCTTTAGGATTTGTTAAAGTCTCTGAAGCGCTCTAGGAACCTTGAGTCAGCTCTGGGTCTTGAAGGCGAAGGAAAATCGATCTTCTGGTTTACTTTTGGATTTTGCAGAGCAACCCTGAGGTCCCAGGTGGATTTAGTGTTTGCAAAAGGGAACTTGGGGGACTGCTGCTGCCTGAGCCCCAGGTCACCATTCACATTTACAAAAGCAAAACCGGTGTCCCCAGTTGCTTCTCTCTTGACTCTTATTTATCTTCTGTCTTGGGTCATTGCCCCTGAGGTGCTTCAAAAGCAAAATCCAAAAGACCCAAAACAAAGAAAACTAAGCCAGATTCGAGGAAAATGACCGGGCACCGTGGATTTGGTTTTCAAAGGCTTTCTAAAGGCAGTCTACAAAGCCCCGTAGATGTCTTTAGGTCTGCCTGCGTTCGCTGTGCTCTTTGCACAGGGTGACCACAGGTTTGAGACCCCAGGAATCTACAGATTCCGAACGAGGCTGTCGGATGGGACACTGCTAGCAGCCAGTTGGATCAGCATGGAGGATCCAACTGTTCTGAGCGTATCAGTGGGACCACCTGTGCCACCATCTCACTCCTTAAGCTGATCTTGTTGGCTGCACACACAGGGAGCGCTAAGGAAGGAGAACGTAGAACTTACTTACAGACATTGGCAGGGATCCACTTGATGCGGTACAGTTGTTCTCAAGGGTAACTTGGACTCCTTACTGAGAAAGGGATGCTCGTTTTAAGCGCTCTTTCAGATCTGCTTGAGATGGAACTGAAACATGCTATTTTGCTACTTGATTTTATGTGATCCATACCCTGATTACTTTCCAAAAGACTTGAAGGAGCATTTTACTTGGCTATTGGAACAAACCCGCTTACAGAACTTGATACTGATCCTTACTACCATGTGCCCTTGCTTTATCCTTTGACAAGTGTTTGCACAGTGGTGATGTTTTGTTTTTATTCATGTTCAAGCTACATCTTTGAACTCTGTGAATCCG
The DNA here is from genome assembly GCF_947179515.1 of Apodemus sylvaticus. Taxonomy (NCBI): domain Eukaryota; kingdom Metazoa; phylum Chordata; class Mammalia; order Rodentia; family Muridae; genus Apodemus; species Apodemus sylvaticus. The sequence continues at coordinate 24,147,810 of NC_067472.1, read as the reverse complement.
TGGTAACTAATAAATTCACGTGTTGAGACCATGTCTTACTGTCCCCCCCCCATTGGACTAAAGGATTTTATGTGATTACTGTAAATATATTGTTTGTTCACTGCTCTCTGAAAGAAGCAAAACTTGAAATGAAATGATATTTTCTGTAATAGCGGCTTTAATATTAAAAATGCAGCATCCTGTGAAACCTGGACATCTTGGAGAGGGCATCCCCAGGGACAGGGTGTCCCCAAGGTCTCTGGGTATGGAGTGAAGGCCTGAGTGGAGCCCTGTGGGACCTGGAATAAAGCCCTGGTCTTGTTAACACAAGACCCTTTCATTTCAGTAGAGAAGTATTTTTAAAAGGGCCAGGCACAGTGGGGCAAGGCCTTGAATACTAACCCTCGGGAAGCAGAGGTGGGGTGATCTGCTGAGCCTAGCCTGATGTACAAGCTCTGGGCCAGCAACGGCTACATAGTAAGAAGATATCTCAAATCAAAACCAAAAACAAAAAAGATAAGAAAGGACCTGGGGATTGTTAGGGATGAGGTCATTGTTAGGGATGGGTCGTCGGTAAGCCATCCAGCAGGCTAGCGCTGCTCTCTCGTGGCAGATCCGTTCAGTCATTTCACCCAGTGCTCTGAGGAGATCCGGAGGGAATCCACCCTCTGCCAATGGCCCAGCAAAAGCCTGGGAGAGGCTGCGGAGGAAAGTTGGTTACCAGCATTGCCAGGATTTGTTTGTATGCTCCTAGCCCGGCAGCATTATGGGTTTGTAAAGGCCTTATGTTCCTGGAAAGGAGACATTTAAGTCTGCGATCAGTGTGCTTCCTGCCCCCTGCTTCCCCTGCCCCCCCCCAACTGCGGCCCGTGTCTTTTAAGACATAAACACTGAAGTGGTGTTCAGGGACCGAGAGCAGCAGGCAGTTGTGGTTTCTGTCATTTTCGGTTTTCCTGCTAAGCTGACAGTAGCTTCCCCTTGGGTTACCAGAGCTCAGTTACTAGGATCTGTGTGGATAATGTTTTTAAAAAATAATTTCTCTGTTAGCATCACAGTACAACTCTTTTGTTGTTGTTGTTGTTGTTAATTCATCACCAGTTAACAATGTACACTCCTTGAGGAGAGGGACAGCGTCTGGTTTTTGTACTGTCTTCTCACGCCTGCTGTGGGATGTAGCACATTGTAGGTGGGCCATAAACGTTTGCTGAATGGCTAAGTTTTATCTAGATATCTGTTGTTGGTGCTGAGTTCCTTAAACTTAAACTTTAAAGCAGGTGGTTTCCATAAATATCCACAAATTACATGACACATATTTTATAAAGTAATGTTAATGTGAAATATATACATTAGACTCTGGCAGCAACATTAAACTTTATGTTTCCTATAATCTCTAGTGATTTGCAGTGATTATCTGCATATGATGTCTGGTCGTGTATACAAATTATCAGCAAAGTATTTCTATTTAGGAAAGACTTTCTGTGCTGGAGAAGGATCATGTGTCTTCACAGTTGGAGTTGGTTTGGTAAATAGGTTCCTTCTCTCTCATGTGGAGGTGGTAGTTCAGCCTTGGAAAGGAAAAGCCTCGTACAGATTCCTTCCTCTCCCATATCCCAAAGGTCACTCGCTAGTGCCCCTGAAGAGTAAGGGATGTTTCACCCAGTATACAGTGATAGAGTGGTTACTTTCTGCAGATACTGTGCATGACCACAGTCATGTGTGGAATCACATCGATCAGAAAGAGGGTTCTTCACTGTGAGACTATTCTGACAGCTCCGTAGAGACTGTTTGCTAATGGAGTATATTTGAATAAATATATAAATGGTCTTGTGTGTGTGTGTGTGTGTGTGTGTGTGTGTTTGAGACAGGGTTTCTCTGTGTAGTCCTGGTTGTCCTGGAACTCACTCTGTAAACCAGGCTGGCCTTGAACTCAGAGATCTGTTTGCCTCTGCCTCCCAAGTGCTGGAATTAAAAGCATCTACCAACAGCAATTGTAAATGTTACTTTGAACTCTAGTATTAATGAATGTCCACTGTAGGATATTATAACAATAAAGAAAATAGCCGGGTGGTGATAGCACACACCTGTAATCCCAGCACTCTGAGAGGCAGAGGCAGGCAGATTTCCGAGTTCTGAGGCCAGCCTGGTCTACAGAGTACGTTCCAGGACAGCCAGGGCTATACAGAGAAACCCTGTCTCGAAAAAAGACAAATCCAAAAAAAAACAAAAACCAAAAACCAAAAAACAAAAACCATTAACGAAAATAAATTACTGTAACACCTCAATAAAAGTAAGCATTCTTAACATATTTAAAATTTCTTTCATGTATACTATTTTCCATAATTAAGTAGCATCATAACTATCTTCCTAAACCATTTAAATTCTGCGTAAATCACTTTATTAAGCATGTGATAGTCACCATAAAGTTCTACAGCACTGTTTTACTACAGTATATATTTTTTTTTCTTGTAGTGCTAGGCATTGAACCTAGAACTCATGCACACCAAGCACAAGTTTCTTTTTTGTTGTTGTTGTTTTTTTGAGACGGGGTTTCTCTGTATAGCCTTGGCTGTCCTGGAACTCACTCTGTAGACCAGGCTGGCCTCGAACTCAGAAATCAGCCCGGGCACAAATTTCTTGATATTGACATTTAGATTGCTTTAATTTTGTCTGTAACCTAATAAAATATTGGAGATTACTATCTCTGCGCATAACTTTTTTGTCCACTTTTATTATTTTGTCCTCTAAGTCCTCTCCTGTAAGTATGAGTACCCATTCAAGTAGAATGGCTGTTTTGGTCTGTAAACCTGTTGCAGAATAATAGTCTGTCAGTCACACCATCACCATCTGAGGATATGAAGTTAATGTTCCTTGGAGAAATACAGGAAGATGTATGTTACCAAAAACAATAAAAATATGAACATATTCTCTTTCCGTTTCTATACAGTATCCTTTCTATTTTGTTTCATTAGCATTTCCATAACTGTTTCAACTTCTGTTATGGCTTAGAATGTTCTCTTGACTGAAAATAAACCGAGTGACCATTGGTCATTCATCTGTCCATTATTGTGGGGGATAGAGAAAGGACTCAGTGGTTAAGAGAGTGTGTTATGTTACAAAGGACTTGGGTTCAATTCTCAGCACCCATATCAAAGGTCATCCCCTCTGGGCACCAGGCACACATACGGATGGTGCATAGGCACACATACAGGCCAAACACTCTTACACTTACATACACATAAATATAGGAAATTTTAAAAAGCACAGTTTTCCACCGTTTATAAGGGTCTGTCTGTAAAGCAGTTGCAAATTGATGGAGAAAAGTAAAAGTCAAACAAGTCCCTTGCCTTCCCAAGAAAAGTTGGTTTTTCCTAATCTTTCTTTGGATGGCTTTAATCACCTTAAAGGTTTTTATTCCTCTTAGAGTGGCTGCCCCCCCTCCACATCCTGTGAGTAAATATTAATGCTTCCTTCATGTGAGAGCAGAAGCAACAGAACCCTTATTTACCGAGTATTTTTTTTTAAGTAATATTAAAACTCGGGAGATGGTAAGTAAAACATCAGGCTTTCTGCAGGAGCTCAGGCTCGGAGGGATAGGAAGTTAGCTTTAAATGGCTTAAAGGGTTAGGGCTTAAAGGTGGGTAAGGACTTTGATGCTTTCGGTTGGCCTTGCATGGCTTTTAAAAGATTATAACAATATTTGACGACGATTCTAAGTGGAGTTTATAAAGCAAATAAGTCAGTTTTGAGGCAGTACGGAAAACAGATGTCTTTTGTTGTTGTTTGTTTATACAAAATGATTGGCTAGAGTTACCTACCAGGTGGAATCCAGGTCTCATCCTGATTCTGAGATCTATCACCCGAAGAATCCAGCAGAGGTTGCTCAATGCACTTAATTGTGATTAACGGGGCTTTTGCTTTAAGTTATGTTAGGAAAGTCTGGCTGCAAACAGCTTCTTCGAAAGGTAAACACGGCTCTAAGAACTCCACTTCCAAATACAGGCGGCGCGAGCCTGCCTGTAGCCTGGACACCCGGTAGTGTACAAGGCAGAACAGGCGCCGATGTGATTTCCAGACAAATGGTTTTATGACAGTCACGTGAAATTGCCATAAATTGTTAGAACAGTGACCACTGACAATGTTAACAATTCCAAAATAAAAAAAAAAATAAAAAAAAAAGAATGCTATTTTGGTTGTGAAGGCTGCTTGATATATTCTTAAAATGAATTTTATTGTTTTATTGTAAAAAGGAAAACCATGTGGAAATGAACCAAGAAACATATTCTTGATTTATGTGAGTGAATGTCCAAAATCCAACCTGATCTTTTCCTCCTCCTCTTCCCCCCCAGCTCCTTGACTTGTTTATGGTTTGGGATTGGTCTACTTACCTGGCCGATTATGGGCGTCCAGCTTCCAAGTACCTCCGTGTGAACCCACATGCCGCCCTTACTCTTTTGGAGAAGTGAGTGTGTTCTCAAAACAATTCTTTTGTTTTTATTTTGGAAGGCATTTGACACAAGTTATGAATCCCAGCTAAGCCAAATGTGATGGCATGTGCCAATAATCCCAGTCAGTCCTGAGGCAGGAAGATCATGAGTTTGAGGGAGCTGATGCCTTACTGAAAACAGGGAAGGAGGGAGGGTGAGAGGGAAGGAAAGATGGTCTGTCTCTCTTGAGGGAAGGAAAGATAAGTTCCTTTCTTTCCTTTTAGAATCCTTTTGATTATATATGTGAGGAGAATGTTTTTCCTAATGTATCCTGAAAATCTCATGCACAATTTGCTTTATAAATGTGTTAATGGAAGCCTGGAATGTACAGCACAGCTGTAGAATCCTTTGTGCTAGATCCTGAGTTCCTCCCCTCTACTGGAAAGAAAAGGGTTAACTTGGAGATACAGGAGTCAATCGGAGCTACTTAAAAATAAAACAAAATAAGATAATAAAATAAAATAAAATAAAATAAAATATGGCCAAGCATTGGAATGCTTGCTTCGGTGGTATCTAAGTCTGTGCAGATAGAGGAGTAGGTGATTTGAAAAACTGTATTGTGAAAAATGAGACCACAGTGCAATTAAACGGTTGCTCCCTCCATTTCTCTCATTATGTAGCAAACTTTCTCTTCACTCAGTCATACTTTGTTTAAAGTGTCACTTTTAAAGTGTACAGTTTTGTGTTAAAATGATAGGTTGTTTTCCTAGATGTCAAAATATCTGTGATTATTTGATTTGAAAAGATATAGGAAGCTATTCGCTATTTATATAAATTTATTTTATAACACCATGAAGCAAAACTGAAGCAAAACTGTAGTATTTTAACATCTATCACCAGCGTGTTCACTGCCGCAGAGTCCTGCTGTGGATGTGAGTCGAGCTGTGGAGGGCACTCTGACCAAGCTCATGACTCATGTTAGGGAGGCAGCAAGTCTTAGGTTCCTGTGCTTGTGCAAGATCATCACTTTCTGTCTCTGTTTGACAGTACTGATTTCAAGCACAGAGTTAGTGGTGGATAATTCAGAGCATGATGAAAGGACAGACAGACAGACAGATGGACAGCAGGAAGGAATCCTGGAGGCATCAGTTTTCTTTCTCTGAGCATCCACTTTTGTTTGTTTGTAGGATGAAGGACACCAACAAGAAGAACAACATATTTACCCAGTTCCGGAAGAACGACCGAGACAGACAGAAGCTGATAGAGACGGTGGTGAGGCAGCTCAGGGCCTTGGTGACTGGTATGTCCCAGCACGCCTAGACCAGATCCATGCCCCAGTGCTGCTCTGGGGCCAGCACTGGTCATGAGACAACAATTTGTTTACAGAAGCCAAAAACCTGTAGTAGAGGAAAGACACTGATGAGGGCTTAAACAAGCAATGGCAACAAACAACATTTGTATGGATTTTTAAATAACTGAATACTATTTTATATATAAAAATATAACAACATTTTTCAATTTTAGAAAAGTCAAAAGTGTAATATACAAACCCAATAAATTGTGTATGAAACTGATTGCAAATATTAGAAAAACATGTCTCTGCTTGCATTTTTTCCTCCTATTTAGCTTGAAGGAGTTTGTGTTGTGCCGGTTATAGTTTGGGGTGCAGCCACTGCTGATAAGGAGGGTTCACTGTAGGACTTTTAGCTTTCCTTTTCACCTCAGTGTGACTTACATGGCCCAGAGGGTTTTTTGTTCTGCAGAGTCTGAGGAGAAAGCACAGAAATCTTGAAAGTTCCTGCGGTCAACTTACCAGGACAGCAAATTATTTGTTCTGCTTAGATAGCTTAATCATCCTGGAAGTGAGGAAGAGGGCTGGGATTTCCTTAAGATGAAGTGATGTTTTGCTCATGGAAGTTAATATTGCTGTCTGTATTTTTTTGTAGCTGAGCCCAAGTTTTAAAGTTTTGGTTTAAGTTAAAGAAAAGGCAGTAAAAGGGGCTGTTTGTGTCAGGTGTAGCCTGTCCTTGTTTAGACAAGTTCGTTCTACATAATGAAATTACGACAGGCTTCAGGTTAACGCTGTTCAGATAGAAGAGCTCAGTGCTGTGGAAACAAACCGGATCAACTGAACTCTGAAAATCCACAGCAGATGTACATTTTCCTTCCGATAAATCACAGTGACACCAATGTCGTGTAAGCCTAACCTTTGTTTTCTCTCCTTTGTAACTGAGCTGAAGCGCACGCTTTGCATTTTTCCCTGGATTTATGCCTGTAAGATTACCCGACTCTGTAAAATAAGTGTGAAGAGCTATGCTTACATGTCTGGATTTTGTGATAAAATATTAAAAAGGTTGCGAGTTGTTGCGGATGCTCGTTGAGCCATTCGGAGCTGCTCATTTCAAGCGGCCCTCAGCCTCGTAGTCCCTAATTATCTATCGGAATGGGCGTGACACAAAACAAAACCTGCTTGTTCTCTTGACAAAATACTCAAAGTATTTCGTAGTTTTAAATTATTACACGAAGAAATACAATGATTCTTAAGATGCAGTGCATTCTGGATATTAGGAGCTGTGCTCAGGCAGCCCCGAAGACTCTGGAATGCAGCTGTTTTTAGCTCTGGGGTACTTGGGAAACTCGGGGCGTGGGCTCAGGCATCTGGGGATTTGGAAAGAGGAACCACCATATCGCCTGGAGCAAACACCCCTTGGGCTCCCTCTGTACCCTTTCCAAAATAACAGGCACCCCACCAGTGCTTCCCTGCACTCCCCGCCCCCCCCCCAGATTGGGTTCCTTAACTGGTAGGCCAAAAGCCCAGAGTGGGCCACAAAGCCCAAGATGCACGCTGGAAGACCCGGGGAGGGGCGGGATTTGGCAGACTCCTGAGTTGGGCAGTGAAAAAGAAGCCAGAAATTGATTTGGTCCTAAGACCAGAGCCCGCAGCCAGGCGACCAGCTTCTGGAGTGCTTTGGGTCCTCTCCCCCCTCCCCCACACCCCCATTCCCCACCCCCACCCGCACCAGAAGTTTGGGAGAAGTGAAATTACCATCACCTCCTGAGGGCTGCTTTAAAGTGGGAGGTCAGAGAACTAGGAGCCTGCAGAGGGGCCGGGAACCGGGTCCCAGCTATCGTCCCTCTGGAGTGCTAGTGTCACAAGCCATTTTCCCAGAGAGAGACCGAGCTCAATCCCTGCCTTTCAACCTTAATGTGGCGAACAATAGAGGTTTGGGGTGGGGGAACTCAAGGATGGGGGGAATCAGAGAAGGAGTTAATGGTTCCGAGGCAGGTGGGCCTAGAGCATAGCCAGGCACGTGGGGGGTGTCTACTTCGAGTGAGCTCCGCATGCTGGCGGTGCTAGGTGCTCACACCGGGAGAAAGGAAATGAAGTGCAAAACCGCAGGCCCCGCCCAAGGATGCGAGTGGGGCGCGCCCCCCCACCCCCGCCCAGATGCCACTCCCTATTTGGACGCCTAGGTGAGCCCGCCACTACCCACTGCTTCCAATCATTACTCTGAATGGGACGCTTTAAATATGCGTAGACACGTCCTGTTGTGCGACCCAGTCGGTAGGGAGGGAGGCAATATCTATATAAACGGGTCGAGGGTGGGTGGAGAAGGGTTAAGGGAGGGAAGGTAGTGGGCAGGGGTCTGCAGCCCTGCAGCAACAGTGGCTGGCCGCGCCTGGTGAGGTGTTTCTCCCAGGCTCTATCAAGGAGCGCTGAGCCGAGAAGGTGGGAGCATCCTAGAGGAAAATGGCCCACCGTGGATGGGATGACACTTTTTAACTGAAATCGGGAGAAATGCCCTGGGTCTTCAGCCTCAAGGAAGGCAAATTCTCTAATCGCTCAGGGTTAGTACCGCCTTCCACTGAAAGTCCTTTTTAAAGAGCCGTAGCTTTGAATTTATTAATCTCTGGCTCGGCCCCTAACCCTGAGCCTTTTCTGGACTGCGCAGGTGAGCTCTGCACAGTTCTTGAGCCCCCTGCCTTCACAGCGGCCTAGCCCACCCCCTCAACCCTGCAGTCTCGCCATGTTTTCCTGGGGGCTGAGCTGTTTGTCCATGCTGGGGGCTGCCGGCACCGCTCTTCTGTGTGCCGGTCTGCTGCTTGGCCTGGCCCAACAGCTCTGGACCCTCCGCTGGACTCTGAGCCGTGATTGGGCCTCCACCTTGCCCCTACCCAAGGGCTCCATGGGCTGGCCATTCTTCGGTGAAACGCTGCACTGGTTAGTTCAGGTGAGTGGTTTTATCATTCGGCAATGATGTTTTCCTGCATCTCCCATCGGGCGCTCTTGGCCCTCAGCACAGTTCTTAAGATTCCTGACCCAAGATTCCGGAGATTTCGCAAACTCGACTCGCCATTGCCTAGCTGTTCTGTTCCTTCTAAAAGACCCCATGTCCCCGAATTTTACGCTCATTTTAAACTGTTCCGATTACAATGTTGGGGCTGTAAACTAGGGACTTAGGAAGGGATTTGAGGAATGTGGTACCCACATCTTGCAAGCATAGCCTGAAAAATCAAGCCACATCTCAACCATTCATCCTTGGGCACTCAGATTCCCAATCTAAGCCTGTATCTCACCAGCTTCTACAATCCCATCGAGTAGCTGAGAGGCCCGTTGGAGATCTTGTTTTGTAACAAATGTGACAACCTAGGACAAGGGAGTTATTAGGAAGAGGCAGTTGGGATGTCTGGGACAGACCCCCAGCCCTGCTGACCCAGAGACCCTTCTAGCTCCGCCTTGTTTGCAGGGCTCTCGTTTCCACAGTTCTCGCCGAGAGCGCTACGGGACAGTGTTTAAGACGCACCTTCTGGGCAGGCCGGTGATCCGGGTGAGTGGTGCTGAGAACGTGCGCACCCTCCTGCTGGGCGAGCACCGCCTGGTGCGGAGCCAGTGGCCGCAGAGCGCTCACATTCTGCTAGGTTCACACACACTCCTTGGCGCGGTTGGCGAGCCCCATCGGCAACGGCGTAAGGTGAGGAGAAAACCTTAAAAAACAATCTTAAAAGAACCGTGGACCCTGCATTCCCGCAGTGAGCCAGGCCAGGGCCTGGTGTTCCACATATACTGAGAACTTGGGGTCCGGGCTAAACTAACAGGTGGCCCAGAGTAAGTCTCCTTACATTTCCGGGTTTTGAATTGTAAATCCAAGGCAAGGCTACAAGTCCTTTATTCCAGATCTTCTGTGACTTGCCAGCAATTTTTGGGATTCAGATTTAAGAGGGTTCAGGGAAGACTTTGTGGAGGGAGCAGCTAGCAGCATTTGGAGTCTAGTGGATGGGAGGGACTCTGTACATCAAAGCGGTAGAAACAAGGCCAACAAGTTTAGGCCTGTGCGGCTCAGAAGAGGAAGAAGGGACTGGACTTCGCCTTCAGGCTGCGGAGTCGCAGGGCACAAGGGGCCAGCCGTCCCTGCGCTGATCCGCGGGCTCCCTACAGGTCCTGGCGCGCGTGTTCAGCCGCCCCGCTCTGGAGCAATTCGTGCCACGGCTGCAGGGGGCGCTGCGGCGAGAGGTGCGCTCCTGGTGCGCTGCCCAACGACCGGTGGCTGTTTACCAGGCGGCCAAAGCGCTCACCTTCCGCATGGCCGCGCGCATCCTGCTGGGTCTGCCGCTGGACGAAGCACGATGCACCGAGCTGGCCCAGACCTTTGAGCAGCTGGTGGAGAACCTCTTCTCGCTGCCCTTGGACGTACCGTTCAGCGGTCTGCGCAAGGTAACGCCGCCCTAGACCTTAGCCCGAGACTCAAGAGGGTCTCCCAAATCAGACAAGGTCCCTTGGACCCAGGGCGTGGCCCAGCATGCAGTGGGGTGGTGGTTGGTGGGGACTAGGGCTGAATCTCTCAGTGTGACCCGGGGCAGGCCACACACCCTTTATAGGATGCTCCCGACTCACGCTCTCATGCCAGTGTAGCTTTCTTGAGTTTGGGGGTCTTAGTGGCGAGCATCCAGGCAGGTGGTTTGTCCTTTCGCAAAGTGGTGCCTCGCAGCAACCTCTTCCAGCACCCTTTGGAAGGTTGGCGGCGGAGTGCGCGGGAGCTAGCTGGAGGACGGCAGACGAAACCCGGCGCCAGCTCTAGTCTAAGGGATGGGTGTCGGCTCCCAGCCCGCGGCCCTGGGCCCGCTGGTTTCTGGTTTCCGGATCAGAGAGAGAGAGAGAGAGAGAGAGAGAGAGAGAGAGAGAGAGAGAGAGAGAAGAGAGAGTCGTGAGTCGTGGGCGGGGCCCTAGAGCTAAAGGAAGCTGGGTCCTGCCTTCTTTCTCCCTTTGCCCTAGAGCATTCAGACGCTTGAATAAAAATAATACTTCTGAGAAGGAATCTGATTGTGCGCTGGTCACCTTGCGTACGTTTTTTGGTTAGGTCCTTGCAACCTGCAAAGTGTTCTTCTCCTTTTATTGGCAAGCAGGCCTTTTTGAAGTCAGGCGCGCAACAAGCAAGAACACAGTCAAGATTTAAACAAGATACTTCTGGCTACAAACTCAAGTGCTTTGTTTCAATGCTTCCTCCGGAGGGATGTTTTGGCTGGGCTTGCTTCCTGAATTCTGGAGAGCCATCCCTGCCCTCTTTGCCCAACCCCTGGCTGAAGCTAACCTTTCAGAGCATGCGATAGTGTCCTCACTGGAGTTTTTTTCCAAGTGCCCCTTTTCTTAGCACTGATGCTCACTGTCTTATCTTTGAGTCTGGTTCGAGGACAGGGTGATGGCTAGCTGGACCTTGACGCTTCTGTGTCGGGTATGGGCACTGGAAGCTGTGTAAGGGAACAAGTGTTTGACCACTCGGGGGCTTTATGTTCTGTCCTCTAGGTGACAGCAACTGCCTTGCCAGAGGGGGCTGGTAATGATTATCATGACAGGGATGTTTGTAGACAGTAGACAAACGTAAGACCACTTATTGAACCACGCCTACATGTAATTAGGTGTACAGCTAAGAGTAACAGCAGGCTCTAGGCCACCTGTCCTGATGCTTCAATCCTTTTGTCCTAATGTTCTAGTAACCCCCCAACTATAAAATGGTTTTTTGTTGCTACTCGGTAGCTGTAATTTTGCTACTGTTTTGAATTATAAATGAGAATATCTGTGTTTTCCAATGGTCTTAGGGAGACCCCTGTGGAAAGATCATCCATGCCCTCAAAGGGGTCTCAACACACAGGTTGAGAAACTGCTCTAGGTGGATGTAGTTAGTCAAGCCTGTCCCTTCTCTGGCCTTCCTACCCTAACTGCCCTCTCTTCCTGTAAATCAGGGCATCCGGGCCAGGGACCAGTTGTATCGGCACCTGGATGAGGCCATTGCTGAGAAGCTCCTGGAGGAACAGACAGCAGAGTCAGGTGATGCCCTGCACTTGATTATTAGCAGCTCTAGGGAGCTGGGCCAGGAGCTGTCAGTGCAAGAGCTGAAGGTAGGTGACTGACGGGAGGCCCCTTCTCCCTCCCTGACTCTCTTTCCTCAGAAACCACACACAGTCCATTCCCAGTCATATCCTGTTTAACACCGCCTTGAGGCACAGACATAGCTCAGGATGAAAAAAAAAAAAAAGGGGCTCTCTCTAGTCATGACCCTACCACGCCCACCAGCTGTGAAGCCTTGGACTGTAGCCCTTCTTCCCCAGGAGTATCAGATCCTAAGCCTGGCCCTACAGGGTCTGGATCTAGACAGCTCCCCTCTTGGCACCTCCTATATCCCATCTCTCAAAGCACACCTTTGCCATCCTCCTACCTGTGCACCGTGCTCTTCTTCCCCCCCCCCCACTCTCAAGCCCGCGATCAAACTCCTCCTCCTCAAAGCTACATCTTTTCCTCCCCAAATCAACACTCCTTTTTTTTATAAGCCACCCTTACACTTGGCACCTCAGCACCTGGCACCTGCCCAGGTTGCCCTTGCTGCAAAGCCTCCTATAGAATTGGGATTCCTGCCCTTGTAGGTAGAGCATGTGTGGTAGGCAGGAGGGGCCTGCTTTGGAAGTCAAGACACAGTAGGAGGGCCAGGGACAGTTAGAAACATGAAGACTTCAGTCTCCCATGAGTCGCTGTCTCCGACTTCACTTCCCCAACTCCTCTTCCACTAAACCACTAAAAATTAGGAGCCCAGTGTTCTCCTCCAAGAATGGAAGTATTAATCTTGTCTCTTGATGGGTGTGAACTTCAGAAGCAACAAAGGATTTAGGAGAGAATGAGCAATAGAATTTGCGTCCTGGGGACCCGAGTATCCAAGTGAGTGCCAGGCTATGAAGGGAAGCGGTGAAGAAAGAACTGAGTAGCTTGCCCTTTGACAGAACTAGGGAGTAACATGGCTCTGTAGAAGGGACCCATTGGTCAGGCTGAACAGAGAGGATGTCTGGCTCTGGGGTCTCCATCTCAATTTCCCTTTGTCCAAGGTAGAACCAGCTGTGAGCCTCCAGCCATGCCAGGATTCACTCCACAAAGATTGTTATGTACCTGCTCAATGCCAGATCCTGTGCCACATGCAGGATAGCTGTGTTGTTTCAAGCTCTAGGCTGGGTGGCATACATTAACCCTGTGGTCACTGAAAACAGCTTGCAGGCATAAATAGTGGTGCTGCCCTGAAGGAAGAAGGTACTGGAAGGGCAGGTTTAAGGCAGGTGATGGATGGGGCCTGGGGAAGAGCCCTCAGCAAAACAGGGCAGAAAGGGTAAGCAAGAAGGCAAAGGCGGAGAGCAAGGCTGGTGGTGGAGGAACAGAGGGAAGGGGGAAGGGGATCGCAGGCGCGCATACCCCCTCCCCACCTACCTCCACCCCACCCCAGACTCACTGCTGTAATCACTAGTTCTAGGGACTTGGAGTGCTTTCCAGAGCTTTAGTTTCCAATTTCATAAGCAGTAATTGCTCCCCACGAGGTGAAGGTGAGAATCTATCTAGGATAAAGCACAGACCAATATCCCCATATCACCTCCAAAGCGGATGTACATAGATGCTGCCTATCGTTCAATGGGACCTTCCCAAGGGACAGTCCTGAGTTTTGACCGATTTAGGAGCCATGAGCAGGGTCACCCGGGGCAGGACATCAAGGCACTCTTCTGAGCACAAGAGATCGTTTGGATGCTTTATACACCTTCAGCATAGGTTCAGAGCCTCCCGGCTGTCTTGCAGGAGTTGGCTGTGGAGCTCCTCTTCGCGGCCTTTTTCACCACGGCCAGCGCCAGCACATCCCTCATCCTGCTGCTTCTGCAGCATCCATCAGCCATCACCAAAATCCAGCAGGAGCTGTCAGCGCAGGGGCTGGAGCGCGCGTGCAGCTGCGCTCCCAGGGCCTCAGGATGTCGACCGGACTGGGACTGCGGCTGTGAGCCGGATCTTAGCCTGGCGGTGCTGGGTCGTTTGCGCTACATCGACTGCGTAGTGAAGGAGGTGCTGCGCCTCCTACCGCCGGTGTCCGGGGGCTACCGCACTGCGCTGCGCACCTTTGAGCTGGACGTAAGTGCGCCGCACCGCGGGCCTCTAGATGCTCGCAGCCAGCGCAGGGATGGGAAGAGAGAGCAGGAGGAATTAGAGCAGGGCTCTCTTTCCCTTGCTGGGGCCTCAGTGTTCTCTCCTGTAAAATGGGTTGAGTTCTATTCTATTTCCTGGACTCTTTCTTCCTCCGACCCCAGTAGACACATGCAAAGCCTCGTGCCTGAAGAGCTGGTAAGGTTAACAGGTTTATATACTTCAACTTTTATCAGTGATCCAGCTAGGTCAATTCAATTAGAATTGAGTTTTAGAATGCAAACATTTTTCTCTGAGTCGCATTTCTCCAGTATGTGCTAGAAAGCAAAGGCGGTGCCTTACTTCTCTGATTCCTTCACAAGACTAAATAGCCACTCATTGTCACCTGTCCAGGGGCTCAGGCTTAGGGTATATTCCTGGGAAATGCAACAGCCTTAATACAAAGAACAAAGTCTTAATGTTTTCTTCATCCGGCTGTCCTTGGTTGGACGAGGTTAAGAACCGGCCCAACTACATCTCAAAATAACGTCGGGCAGTTCTCCCTTTACTGCAGGACTCAGTTTACCTTCCAGGCTCAGATACTCCATATGAGATTGGGGGTGTTTGAGGAATTGGTAACTTTGAGGTTTGGGGAATTCACACAGCAGAACTTGAGGGCTTCTGCCTGAAGAGCTTTGCCGCAGGACCCTGAGCAAAGTGTGTGTGTGTGTGTGTGTGTGTGTGTAGGGGTGTCATTGAAGAGACTGAGAGCTCCTTGCAGAGAGGGAAGGGGCCAAGACCATGGAGTGAAGCAGGGAGATCTCTCGTGTTGGATGATACCAAATAAAGGGATGAAGTGCCCAGAAGGGGAATTGCCCAGTCTAAGGCTGTACTGAGAAGTGACTTGGATACTGGATACACTTGATATTGCAGGGCTGATGTGCTCAGAAAAACAGAAGAGAAATAGGACCAGGCAGCTTCCAGGGCAGTAGATGGAGCACAGGGAAGGTCCTACTCATTACCCTCTGTTCTACAGATGGGGAAACAGAGAGCAGAGAACATCCCCAGTGAGAACTTGAATAGTAATGACCTTCCACGGGCTTCAGGAAATGGCAATCTTTTGAGTGACAGGTGGCGTTATAGTTCAGGAACTGAAGACTCGAACAAGCCTAAGAGGACAGGAATGTAGGTCAGTGGCAGGAGCTCATCCCTGGCTTAAATGAGACCCTGCATTTGCAATACCCAGCAGGAGGTAATGGAGGGCAGAGGATGGTTAAAGGGGTTGAGGGTGGCGGTGGGCAAAGAGGCTGTGCATCCTCTTAAAGCAGTAACCATAAGGTTATTCCGAGGTGAGCGAGAAGGTGAGAAAGTCTTTAGTTAAATGCAAGAAGAACTTAAAAATTGAACTGTCCCAGAGGTGTGACGATTCCCAGTCAGTTTGGACGATTCCCAGTCAATTTTAGCTTAGACAGCTGGTAGCTGCAATCTTACAAGCAAGTCTCTCCTTCCTGTGTCAGAAGAAAACAGGAAGAGAAAGCCAACAAACTCATAGGTAATTTTCGATCCCATGGGTACTAATGCGTGCTAACCTCCTCTTAAAATTCCCTCAACAACGTGGACATTTTTTATTCTTACTTTTCCCAACTAAGAAATGGGGGTAGGAGGAAGCAGTCCAAAATCTTACTGCTCACCAGTCGAGGCGCCGAGGAGATTGCAACGCAGATCTTCTGGCTTCAGGATTAATTAATCTCAGGCCCCCGGAGGTTTATTTGGCGCTCCTGGGGTGAGGCGCGCGGGGCGGGGTAGGCTCCAGCCATTTCCCTGTGCTTAGCGATCAACACGGGCCCCCTCACTTCGCAGGGTTACCAGATCCCCAAAGGCTGGAGCGTGATGTATAGCATCCGAGACACGCACGAGACAGCCGCAGTGTACCGTAGCCCGCCCGAGGGCTTCGATCCCGAGCGCTTTGGCGTGGAGAGCGAAGACGCGCGGGGCTCCGGTGGCCGCTTTCATTACATCCCGTTCGGCGGCGGCGCGCGCAGCTGCCTGGGCCAGGAGCTAGCGCAGGCGGTACTGCAACTGCTCGCCGTCGAGCTGGTACGCACCGCACGCTGGGAGCTGGCCACACCTACCTTCCCTGTAATGCAGACCGTGCCCATCGTGCACCCGGTGGACGGGCTGCTGCTCTTTTTCCACCCTCTTCCGACTTTGGGTGCGGGGGATGGGTAACCCTTCTGACTCGCTGCTTCTCATAGCCTTGGCTCGCCCAGTAGCTGCTGCGCACACGCCGCCAATCTTCAGCGCCCTTACAGGACGACTCTCCTAGACTGGAAGCAGTAGAATGAGCCACAGATACCGCAGTGGAGAAGCGCTGGGGAAAAAAGAGTAGAAGGCACCGTAGACACGTCCCAAGACCTCAAAGCAGTCAGCGACTGAGAGACCCTATTTCCACTAAATGAAACCTGGCTTTACCTTACAGTGGCAAGTCTGCAAGGAGTTTAGATTTGGGGCCTTGGCTGCGGCGGCAGCGGCGGCAGCGGCAGCAACAGTAGTGAAGGCGGTAGTTAGGTGTTTGTATCAAACTAGAAGAGAATTTGCAACTTTTTAAAGTTAGCAGAGATACCAAGATGGTTACCAGACCTACCTGATGTTTGTCCAAGAGACACTGATAGTGTCCCGGAGCTTCTGCTGGATCAACATAGCAGATTCGCCTGGAGCCTTTTGGAAAGAAAAATTCCTACTTGATGTCCTCATTTATATAGAAGATGCTATGTTCTCTGGAGAAGTCTCTAAGTCTAGTTTATGTGAGGTTGAGACATAAGCCCTTCATGGGAGAATTGATATAGATATAGAGATAGAGATAGATATATAGATATGAGATAAACAAGAAATTGGAGATATTTGTACCAAAACAGGAAGGCCAAGAAGTAACATTTCCTGCCAGTGGCTGAACGAGGAGCTTGGGACTCAGTTGGGCAGCTACTCCCCTGGTGTGATGGCCAAGGGTAGTAAGGATGGGGTACAGAGACATACCTGAAGGACATACTGTAGCCTGTATCCAGGGGGTCTAGAAGTTGGTTAGCCTCAGTCCTGTGCTTCCCTCTGGACCACAGATCTGTATGCTGGGTTTGGAGCATCTCTGCCCTGTCTCTGACCGCACAGTTGTTCTGCTTACCGCTTCACCCCCTTCACTATTATGGAGGAGAGACTGAGGAGAGGCCGATGAGGAACCACTGCTGTCTGGTACCCTCTTCCATCGCTCAATCCCCCTGCCCCACCTCTGAGCTCATGTCACCTGTGGAACTCAGCCCGTTTGTTTTTTATAGCTATCTCTAGTCTAAAGGACTCTCTGGTCTCTCCAATCCGGAGGGTCCTAACACTGTTTAAATCAAAGCCGCTATCATCTGCCTTCATTCCCCAAAGCCCGCTCCAACCTACTATCCATATTCCCACACTGCCGGGCAAGAGGAGAGGGCATAACCGGCGAGCCAGGGAAGCGGTAACCAGCCTAGGCTGACCTAGTAGGAGGAAATCGGTGGCCTCCTGACCTTATACTTGAGAACCGACTAATAAAGTAGATCCTGGGGCTTGAAGACAAGGGGGACATAGTAGCAATTGGGGTTAACACCACTATAACCCTAATACTGCACAACTAGTAAGCCACAGCTGGTCAGAGTAGGGGCCCGATTGAGCTCTGCAGGCCCCAGAGGGGGAGCAAAGGTATCATGGTGCAGGCCTACAACCTTGAGCATCCCGGAAACCTGGACCTGGATGAGGAGGTCAGAAATCCTGCTCCCCCCACCCTTTCAGGTTGATTCTGATTGGGGGTTGGGGCAGGAATTAGGGCAGCACCTTTCAGAAGCCAGGACAAACTGGTTCAAAGAGACTTGTTTGCTTGCTTTGGGGTCTGGACCAACTCTAAGCATGTGGAAGTGGCTCTGATTTTCCTCTCATTTCCCATAGCTGCTAATATCAATACCATTGATCTGAAGGACCATGCGGGCTCTGGGGTTTAGTAACTCCAAGTTTGCAGGGAAAGGGCAGATACAGTTCTTGCTCCTTGGACTTCTGTCCCTCGCATAAGGAGGCAGACAATGAATAAATCAGCAACACAAAAACCCAAAACCAACCAAGCAAGCAAACATACAAAAGCCACCGAGAACCGCCCAGAGGTGAACAGCATAGAGAAGTTACAAAGCAACAAGCCCTTTAACACTGAGTGCCTCCGACCTGAATTCCAACAGCTGGGCCAGGGAACAGGTCTGAGGTGACATTGGCAGGGATCAGGCACTTTGGCCTGGGTTCCCAGCCAGCATTGGGAACAACAGCAGGTATGGAACACAGAGACCAGAGAGAAAGCTAGAGCTGGCTGAAGAGAAACCCAGGGGCTCATGTGGGCCACCTGATTGCTGCGACCCTTGTCCACTAGCAAAAACAAAACAGCAGAAACAACCACCACAAGAAACCTGACCCCACAGCTCTGACCCCTTAGTAATAAGAAAACTGGCCAACATTTTGTTTCTCAGCCAGCCAACCTTCCTTCCCCACCGACCACTACCCAATAAATTTTGGTGATGTTCCTAGATCAAGTTCTTATTGGGCTGGTAATTTATTGACCTCCCTCGCCCTTCAAGAAGATTTTAAATGATCTTACACGCTAACATTTAATGTTTTCCTACCAGGAGGCCCGCGGATCTTGATGGCCAGTTAAGATTTCGTATTTTTTTTTTTTTTTTTTTTTTTTTTTAGTATTGTTTTTTCCTCGCGGCCATTTCCCGAATGCTCTAGCCCCGGCTCATTTTGTAAACAGGCAACAGGCTGAACTTGGTGGGGTGGCTCGGCAGAGTTCACTGAGATGTCACGGTCCGGCCTGCAGGGGTCACAGGCGGGTCAGGCTAAAGGATTGGGAATGGGCCCCAGGTCACGCCCCCGCTGGCCGGTTTTGTACACCGGCCGGAGGCGCTCTCCAGAAGGGGGCGGACCGAAGTTTCTGAGAATTACCTCCAGCACAATTCGTCCGCGTTCCTGCCGGTGCCAGAAATCGGTTCGCATTCTTTACAGTAACCAAATCATTACAAGATATGACAGTGGGAGCACCCTCCTCCCCAGAGCCTCTGAAAAGCTGCCCAGAGATAGTTATGGGGAACCACTGAGTCCCCGAAATACAACCCACGGGCATCCCGACTTAGAGAGTTGCTAGGTTTGTGCGGTCCTCACGACCTTTGAGGACATTTTATGACACCCCCAGCCCCAGGTAGGAAGTTTAGGAACCAACCCGCAGGAAGGCCACACGTATTGAACAGCTTTCAGAAAGCAAGTTTAACATCTCCAATGGACACTTCCCAAGGGCTGCGGGTGTGCTTTCGCTAGAGCCCATGTTCAGTTCTAAACAAACACACGTCATTCTGTTAGTTTTCCGCGCCACTGGTGCATTCAGTGCCCAAACCAAGGCAGTGTGTGGCGCTGGCTGGCCGAAGCCGTGTGGCGGGAGGGAGGACGTGGGAAGCGGAGTATGTGTGTGTGCGCGCGCGCGCGCGCACCACGCAGTTCTCCTGTGCCCGTTATTAGCTGAAGGAGCTGCGGATGGAAGTTCCACAGTCTCTGGACTCACTCCCCAGTACGGATTCCCACAACGTCCCCAGTTCCCAATAGCTGGTGACAGAAGCATAGGACCAAACAACCCTCTTACCAGGCTCCGTGGCTTTAAAGTGGGTGGGATCTGGGAGAGTAGAGGGAAGGTTCTAGAGCCCTGAAACCAGACCACCCTATTAGCGGAGCCTAATATGCTATTTGGAAGCAGGAGCCCCCTTTGGGAACTCACAGCTGCCTTTAGACGTAGACAGAGTAGAAACGATCGACTTTGTCCTAAGAGAAACAGACAGCCTAGTGGCTCACCGAAGACACAGGCAAGCCAAGGTTTGCTCCTGGGTTTCCTCCCCGTCTTCCTCCCCATATTTGCTTGGGCTGGGGGTCCTCTTCCCGGCCGGCCGCTTGGCTGGGATTGCAAACCCCAGGCCTATAGGAATTGGACCCCCTTGGCGGTTAGGGGTTGACTTTGGAGCCTCTGGTCTCCACCGGACCAGGGCTTAGAGCAGGGAATCAGGCTCGTGCAAAGCTGCACCTGGGGTCCCAGCGACCTGGAGGCTTACTTGCTTTGAACTCGAAAGCAGGATTTTCCAAGGCTTCTTGCGCCGGCTCGCCTGTGAGGCTCTGGAAAGCTACGGTCCACGATCCGCCAGTCGTACTTGACCTCCTAGACTGGCTAGGACCCTAGCCCTGGGATTTTCTTGGGATCCTCCCAGATCAGGAAGCGTTTGGGATCTCATTTACTCAACTGGTGGGTCAAGTCCACTGAACGGTGATTCTTGAACGGGCTTCCCAAACAAATGGAAAAGAGCCCAGGAGGCGTCTGTAGATGGAGAGCTAGGAAGGCTTCGGACTTGGGCAGCTGGTACGACCCAGCGCGAGGCTAGGAATCACAGGACTCCAAATTCCTGTTTCTTGGAACTCTGATCCACAACCCACTCCCCCATCCCGCCCCCCAGCCGCTCCCTGTTAACCCGGAGCTGCGCACACCTAGGACAGGGAAGGAGGTGTTCCTAGCCCCGCACCCCCAGGAGGCGCGCTCAGAGGGAAGCCGCCAGTGCGCCGCCTCTGCCTCGGCGCGGAACAAACGGTTAAAGATTTTTTGGGCAGCGCCTCGAGGGGGGAGGAGCTAGGGGCCCGATCCGCAATTAAAGATGAACTTTGGGTGAACTAATTTGTCTGACCAAGGTAACGTGGGCAGTAACCTGGGCGGCCTTATAAAGAGGGCGCACGGCGGGGTTCGGAGCGAGGGCGGCAGGTGGCGCGGGAGGCTGCTGCGTGCCATGGGGCTCCCGGCGCTGCTGGCCAGTGCTCTCTGCACCTTCGTGCTGCCGCTGCTGCTCTTCCTGGCCGCGCTCAAGCTCTGGGACCTGTACTGTGTGAGCAGTCGCGATCGTAGCTGCGCCCTCCCCTTGCCCCCTGGTACCATGGGCTTCCCATTCTTTGGGGAAACATTGCAGATGGTCCTGCAGGTAAGGGAGCTCGGGAAGGGACCTGACGCTTCCCCGGAGTCTGCCTCAGCTCTGGGCCTGGGCTGAAGGAGGGATAAGTGTCCTCGCGAGGGAGGCGACCACAGCTTGGAAGAGGGGCTAGACCGGAGGCCAGATGCTCCCCGGCGCCCCCTCATGCGGGTTGCGGGTCTTTCTCCTCCACCTCCCTCTCAGCGGAGGAAGTTTCTGCAGATGAAGCGCAGGAGATACGGCTTCATCTACAAGACGCATCTGTTTGGGCGGCCCACGGTGCGGGTGATGGGCGCGGATAACGTGCGGCGCATCTTGCTGGGAGAGCACCGGTTGGTGTCGGTGCACTGGCCTGCGTCGGTGCGCACCATCCTGGGCGCCGGCTGCCTCTCCAACCTGCACGATTCCTCGCACAAGCAGCGAAAGAAGGTGAGGGCGAGGCGGCAGCTCCTTGGCTATCAGGGAGACCTCATTCTATGGCTTGGTTCAGGCAAATAGATGTGGGGCAAGGGCTAGCCCTATGTGGTGGGGACCAGAACCCTCTCTATCTGAGATCCACTTTAGCTTTTCTGCCAGCATGTGCGTTAGACCTGGAGGGACTGAGATTCTTGAAAGGGTACCCGGGAAGGCGAAAGAGGGTTAAGTGGGGAATAGAGGATTGTAACGCTCTCTGCTCCGGGGATGCTCAGGTGATTATGCAGGCCTTCAGCCGCGAGGCGCTCCAGTGCTATGTGCCGGTGATCGCCGAGGAAGTGAGCAGTTGTCTGGAGCAGTGGCTAAGCTGCGGCGAGCGCGGCCTCCTGGTCTATCCCGAGGTGAAACGCCTCATGTTCCGCATCGCCATGCGCATCCTGCTGGGCTGCGAGCCGGGTCCAGCGGGCAGCGGGGAGGACGAGCAGCAGCTAGTGGAGGCTTTCGAGGAGATGACCCGCAATCTCTTCTCTCTCCCCATTGACGTGCCCTTCAGCGGCCTGTACCGGGTAAGGGCGGTTTGCCGAGCCGGAGGAGGGGAACGCAAGCTCGGCGTCCGCTCACCTCCAGGCTCTCTCCTCGCTCAGGGCGTGAAGGCGCGGAACCTTATTCACGCGCGCATCGAGGAGAACATTCGCGCCAAGATCCGCCGGCTTCAGGCTGCGGAGGCGGATGGGGGCTGCAAGGACGCGCTGCAGCTCCTGATCGAACACTCGTGGGAGAGGGGAGAAAGGCTGGATATGCAGGTGAGGAGCAATTTCAAAAGGTGCCCAAGAGCCGGGAAGCGTCTTGGACTTTCCAGACACACTTCCTCGGAAGTCTCCAAAGCCCTGTCGGGGCCCCCAGTTTCTTCCAAGTGGTCGTTGATGCTCGGTCTAGAGCAGCAGTTCTCAACCTGTGGGTCGCGACCCCTTCGCGGAGGGTCCACGAAGAGCACCCTGTAAATCCGATATTTAGATCACAAAACATAGCAGTAGCAAAATTGCCGTTATGAAGTAGCAATGAAAATAATTTTATCGTTGGGGTCACCACAACATGAGGAACCGTATTAAAGGCTGGCAGCATTGGGGGCCATTGGTCTAGAGAGCGGTGGAAGAGGGTGGCCGAGCAGCTCAGAAGGTCCCAGAGTTCAAAGGGCAAGTCTCATTTACAAAGGTTAAAAGAACGTTGGGAGGCATTAATAAAATCCCGACTTTAACTCTCAGAAGAGTAGGATTAAGGGAGTTTTGCATTTTTGTTTGTGGTCTTTTTGATTTCCTATGAGCAAAACATTTTTTACCCTTGAAGTCTTCCGTGCAATATTCTCAGGTCAGGTCTTTGTCACAGTGTTGTGAATTGCACGCAGATCTGTGTAAACTTCCGGTTTTATCCTTAGGCACTAAAACAATCGTCAACAGAGCTCCTCTTTGGTGGCCATGAAACTACAGCCAGTGCAGCCACGTCACTGATCACGTACCTAGGACTCTACCCACATGTCCTCCAGAAAGTTCGAGAAGAGATGAAGAACAAGGTAGGATTCTAGAGGTTCCCTATTTGCCTAGAACATGTCTCTACTGCCCCTCCCCCACTGTGTGTAAGTTTGCTCGTGACAGTGAAGATCCTTGAGGTAGGTAGGACTGTGTGGGGAGACTCCACCTGTGAATTTAAAAAGGCAGCTGTTGTTACTGGGCTCTCTCTTGGGCAGTTTGACCCTGTGCTCCTGCTCCTGCTCCTTCACCACCTTTTGTAGAGATTGCTAGATTCTCCTTTCCCTGTTCAAGAACGTGAATAGTGTGGTCAGAGCCAACAGCTGCTCAGGGCGGGCAGTGCTGGTGAGGGTTCAGGGGCTGACCCTTTGTACCTGGTGAGGAACATGGCCTGGATGAAAACAGATGCTGGGCTTAGGCTGAGGAAGTGTGGAAGCAGATGGCCCTTAGCAGCTATTTCCCCTTTATTCTCTCCCATCCGGAAGCCTGCCTTTGGGTTTAGTTAACAGGTGAGTCCTGCTGGGCTGATTTTATTGGAGTACCCACAGATCAATCACTCACCTTTGTATCTGTCCCAATAGGGTTTACTTTGCAAGAGCAATCAAGACAACAAGTTAGACATGGAAACTCTGGAACAGCTTAAGTACATTGGGTGTGTGATTAAGGAGACCCTTCGATTGAATCCTCCGGTTCCAGGAGGGTTTCGGGTTGCTCTGAAGACGTTTGAGCTGAATGTGAGTGCTTCTCCTACCCCACCCCACCCCCACTCACCCCACCCCACCCGTCCACTCTGCTTTGGTTCTGAGCACCAGCAGCCTGGAGCAGTGGCTCTACTGCCCTTGACGCTGCCCGGCTTCCTATGGTAATAGAGTCCTGTTTGCCCATTTGCTCTCCTTTCTCCCGCACCCATACTGGCGATGAGTTTTTGTCGTTGCAAGCTCAGGGCCTGGATTGTGGGTTCTCGGGACTTCACTTTTTTTTTTTTTTTTAAACAGGGTTACCAGATTCCCAAGGGTTGGAATGTTATTTACAGCATCTGTGACACCCACGATGTGGCAGATATCTTCACCAACAAGGAGGAATTTAATCCCGACCGCTTTATAGCGTCTCATCCAGAGGACGTCTCCAGGTTCAGTTTCATTCCGTTTGGAGGAGGCCTTCGAAGCTGCGTGGGCAAGGAGTTTGCAAAAATTCTTCTTAAGATATTTACAGTGGAGCTGGCCAGGCACTGTGACTGGCAGCTTCTAAATGGACCACCTACAATGAAGACAAGCCCCACTGTGTACCCTGTGGATAACCTCCCTGCAAGATTCACCCACTTCCAGGGAGATATCTGATGGCTAGTTCAACTCTTGGACTTATTTAAAGTGTACATTGTTTGTTTTTTTAAATAGTGTCATGTTGCCTTTATTTAATTTCTAAATGTATAGTATAATATTTATGTGTCTCTACTGCAGTTCATGGACTTAAAATATTAAAATAATGAATTTGTATGATTTCTCAATAAAGTAAAATTAAAAAGTACTTTTCTCACTTTTTAAGATTCTTGTTGCAAAGTTGCCCATGGTGGTACAGGCTTTAATCCTAGGACTTGGAAGGTGGAGGCAGGAAGATGAGGCATTCAAGGCTAGCCTGGGCTACAGAGATCCTGTCCTTTTTTTTTTTTTTTTTTAAAGATTTATTTATTTACTATATGTAAGTACACTATCTTCAGACACACCAGAAGGGGGCATCAGATCTTGTTATGGATGATTGTGAGCCATCATGTGGTTGCTGGGATTTGAACTCAGGACCTTCTGATGAACAGTCAGTGCTCTTAACCTCCGAGCCATCTCTCCAGCCTAGAGATCCTGTCTTAAAAGAGCAAAACACTACAACAGAAAGTCCTGTCAGGAAGTCTGACTGGTTCAATGCTTGTGCTTTGTGTATTTAAAATGATTTAGAGTAAAAACCAACCAACCAAACAAACAAAAAAAAGCCAGGCGATGGTGGCACAAACCTGTTGTCCCAGAACTCGGGAGGCAGAGGCAGACGGATTTCTGAGTTCCAGGACAGCCTGGGCTACACAGAGAAACCCTATCTCGAAAAAACAAAACAAAAACAAAAACAAAACAAAACAACCCCCAAAAAACAAACAAAAAGACCCCAACCAAACAAATAAAATGATTTAGAGTGAAACCACAGATCTCTCCTCCATGTCAGAAAAATATGTATTATTCTGTGTGTGCTCCTCCAAATGTATCTTTGTAACTTCTTCTCAGGTAGTTGGGATTTCATATTTTGAAATCGTATTGAGCTTAATTATATTACATTTATTTATTTACATTTTTATGATGCCAGGGGTTGGATCCAAGGTCTCACACCTGTAGGGCAAGTCGTTTGTCACTAAGGCACAGCCCTTCTCTTTCAGCCCAAAGTTAAATTCTAGATTCTCTTTCTTTGGTGCTTTGGGAGTTGAACCTGGGATGATTCAGTTATTTGGTGGTGGTGGTGGTTGGTTTTACTTTAGAGTGAGGCGATTCTGGGAAGGTAATACTGCTGGTGCATCAGGAAGCACCATCCCAGAGCAGCAGGGTCAGCATATCTAACACTTAAATCAGCATAATTAATCCACGTCATACCGAGGCAGAACTCTTCTTTGAAGTTGATGTTTTAGATAAGACAGAGCCAGTCTCTCTGGTTATGGACAGTTCTTGCCCAAAATGAAACAGAAAAGAAAACCACTGGCGTCTCACCTTTCCTTAGACGGTGCTTCGAGAAGCACTGCCGGGAACGCTGGCTTAGATAAGCTGAGCCCAGGCTTGCTTTATTCAAGATGAGGCAGCAGGAGCAGCTTTAGCCGGCTGACAGATAAAGTTTTTATCTATCTCTGGCAATAGGGTTGAGTCTGACATGACTGATAAAATGACCCAGTCATGACCCTGTGAACCTTGGCTAACCTCCTCGAAAGCGCAGTTTTGTCACAGTTCTGACCCTGGCACGGCCACGTTCTGAACTGGAGGCCGGACTCCATCCAGAAGGGTTAGCCACGGTGACTGGCTTATGCAAGCACATTCTCCGTTTTGAAATGGCACAACCTGCTCACTGAACCTCCTCTGACGGCTTTGTAGGTTTTGGACTTTAAAGTTTTCATTACAATCTGAGAATTTGGCCATGTCACGGGAACCAGGTGGTCTGAAATAGGTGTTTGACCAACTTTCTGTCCACAATCGGACTTGCATAATCTACCTGACTTTAGTGCTCGGTAGAACATGGGTTGTACTTGTTGTTGGATACTTCTGCTATTCAGAGAGCTTACTGAGTAACTTACCATGCCCTGCCGTAGCCTTGTGCTACAGCCTAGAGAAATGAGATAAGGTGCCAAAGCGTCAGCACTCTATACTGTGAAAATGAAGCCGGTCCTCTTCAGAACATCTGCCCTAGATCTTTGCAGAGAGATTGAGCTAGCCCGGGGCCCTCGACAATCGTAGATTATTTATACAAGGCCATTTTAGGAAGGTTTCAACACTCCGCACTTTATTGAGGAGCGATTAGCTTTCAACACCATGTCTTTGGTTACTGGAGGACCCTGGATCTCCATGAACTCTGTAAGGAACTTGAGCCATTTTAACATATAATTCAACTTCTTAAAAGCTACCTTAAGTTTTCTCCCCCTCTGGAGAACGTTGAGGAAGGTGCTCATGGTTTATTTCTCAAGGCTACCCTATAGCCCAGTTATACCGTCCAGAATCCACCTCAAAAATACATCTCCGGTGCTGTCTCTGATAGTGCAGTGGGTGTCGAGTGAAGGCAGTTCAGTGCGTGGCATGAGACTGACCGGATGTAAAGTGAGCCTGGGTCACACTTACCTGGGACAAGCATGTTTATGGTACCAGTACCAGTGGGTCAGCACCCACATGATGGAGAAATGAGGTAACCTTGGCCAAAACTGTGGAAAGAGCAATGACTGTAGGAAACAGCCCCTGGGACTCCTGGAGCTCCGTGCGGTGGGTGATGGGAGCCAGAATCACTGTGTCAGTAGGTGGGCTCACCACACTGGGTTGGAACCCTCTGCCTCCTTCAGCAGTGTTTGCCTGTGCCTTTGTCTTCAGTCAGAGGTGAGGTGTCACCAACCACACAGATCATTATCAGGACAGGGTCATGAAGGGAAGGGCTTCCACATTCTGAAGGACTGTAGCCTTAGCAGGCTCTGGAGACCCAGAGGAGACACACCAGGAGTTTTGGAATTAGAAAAGACTTCCTGATGCCTCTTCTGCCCACCCACCCCCCTCATCTAACAGCCAGTAACACTTGCCTAGTATCTTCCCAATGTAGCTGAGGGCTGACTATCTCCTAACTACATTTCCTGTATCCTGCTACACCCTCTGTCCCTGCCACAGGAACATAAACAACAGGTGAACTGGAGCCATGAGACAACACGATGTTGGGGTGTTGGCGTTGACTCCATCTTTCCTCTACCCCCTGTGGTGGTCTCAGGGCGTTTGCACCTTGCAAACCCGAAGAGGTCCACAAGGGGGCGGGCTTCTCCCTTCTATACCAAGCCCAGGGCACTGGTTTTTCCACCAGTGACCATGAAATCTAAAGTTGACACATTCTGGTTCAAGGCTGCTTTGACCTCTAGATAGTGAGGAGCTGAAGACAACCCAATAGCTTAGCAAGTATGCCACAAAAGGCCTGCCCCCTGGCCCCTGGCCCCTGCCCCATGCCCCCTGCCCCGGGTCCCCTGCCCCTTGCCCTGGGTCCCCTGCCCCCTGCCCCAGGCCCCCTGCCCCCTGCCCCGGGTCTTCTGCCCCCTGCCCCCAGAAGGGATCACATACTCCAGGTTCACCTAGACCATCACACAGTTCCAGAGGTAGCCAACCTGTGCACTCTGGGTTCTAGGATTTCCCACATTGTCCACATTTTGATCTATGCTGCGTTACCCAGTTTTCCAAGTAAACATAGGCAACCTAAATTAGTGTTTAGATGGCCTGAACTCAGTTCTGGAACCATCCCTTGAGAAAAAGCACTGTAGGAGCTGGAGAGATGGTGACACCATTAAGAACACTTTCTGCTCTTGCAGAGGACTCAGTATGGTTTCCAGCACCCACACTGGGCAGCTCACAACTGTTTGTCTCCAGCTCCAGGAGATCTGACAGTATCTTCTGACTTCCAAGGGTATC
Organism: Apodemus sylvaticus; assembly: GCF_947179515.1. Taxonomy (NCBI): domain Eukaryota; kingdom Metazoa; phylum Chordata; class Mammalia; order Rodentia; family Muridae; genus Apodemus; species Apodemus sylvaticus. Next base: position 24,119,847 of record NC_067472.1, on the reverse strand, counting down.
TGTGTCCTCTCTCTCTCTCTCTCTCTCTCTCTCTCTCTCTCTCTCTCACACACACACACACACACACACACACACTCACACACACACTACACAACATTAAAAGGACAAAACTGTTTGTTTTGAAGCAGGGTCTCACTATGCAGCCCTCGCTGGCCTGGGGCTCACTGTGTAGCTGGCGTCCAACTCAAGAGACCTGCCCACCTCAGCCTCTGGAGTGCCCTAAAGGCAGGCACACCTGGCAAAATAATAAAATGAAATCTTAAGAAGAGAGAGGGCTGTGGACGTTAGAGGGGTTGTGGTGGCTCCTATAATCAACAGGTCAAAACTGTTGTAAATACAGGTTCAAACCTGTCCTTCTAAACAGAGCATTTGCTTAGGGGGTTAGCCAGAGGAGGCGAGGTTATCAATACCTTGCGTGAAGGAGTAGCCAGAATCTTTGGTGATGAAGCCTGTGACTTCCTGGGGAGGGAGCAAGCTACCTGACAGCAGGGCCTTCAAACACAAGCGGGGTGGTGAAGACGGGCTAAATGGCTTTCCCACTCACTTCCCAGCGAAACAGTTGCAAAGCTCTAAAACTCCTTCCTTTATTAGTTAGTTCCTTCCTTTGAAATACACACTAATAACAGTCTTGGGAGACAGGTTCCTCTCCTCTCCTCTCCTCTCCTCTCCCAGTTCCTTCCACAGTCCTCACCTTATGCCCAGGTGGAGGTACAGAAGTACCTGTTACCCTGTGATCTGTTGCTTTCAACTGCGATTTCTGTCTATTTCAACACCCAACTTCTCTCAGCTGTCTTGTGGCAACCATTTGGTCCACTACGCCTCAGAGAATTCTTCTCTCCTGTCTTCCCACAGTGCCATGCACAGGACTCTGTCTGCCCCACCATTCCCTTGGTTTTACCTCCTGAAAAGCTTCCTAAAGTTAGGAAATGCTTTTCGTCATTTTAATTATGTACATTTTTTAAGTCAACGCGCATAATTTTTTTCTGTCTTTCAGGATATGCTCACACGTAGTAGGTGTCCTTTGGGTGAGAGTGTTTCTGGACACTGCCTACTTTGTGCTTCTTTGACTTACATGGTGCCATGTTTTTCTTTGAAAAGTGAAACTTTCATCCTTGGAAAATCTCAGTGGCCGCAAGCTTACACGGTGTGGTTTAACAGCATGTCACATTCCTGAAACCAATGCTCCGTGGGTATTTGGCCAAACAGGCTTTCCTTTCTTTGAAGTAGAGTCAACTCCAGTTAGAACCCCGGGACAGGGGTAGAGGCTGAGCTCTGGACTGCGTGGTGGGTTTTCTGGGTGAGAGTTATCATGTTGCAATATTTGTAACCACATCACTTCAGTACCAAAACTGCCCCCACATTGTAAGATTTCCTTCAGCTGCCAAACTCTTAGTCCATTGAGGGCTTAGAAATCTCTGTTTACTTGGTAATGGTAGATGCTTCCAGACTGTTAACTTGAAGTTGCTAGAAGATTCATTTGAATTGGAAAGGAGGTTAAGGTGTGTTGCTTATAAGGTGACAAAATGAATTCGATAAAGACAGACCCATGAGTTCATGAGGTACAGCAATGCCACCCAATGCAACAGGGACCTATTTCATTCTTGATGAGGGAACTTGGTGTTCTGAAGTGAAAAGACCATTTAATCAATAGTCGATGAGTTTTAGGGCTGGAAGGACTACAGATGTATACTCTTGAGTGCCGGAGACAACAACTGGGAAATTCAGGGTTCCAAGAACCCTTAGGTTATGACAGAGAATATGAACTAGAGTCTTGTAGAACTTGCTCAATTTGAACAAGAGCAAGAACAAAGAACAAACCCCAGCACATCGGTTATTTGTGTCAGTCAGAGGCAGGCGAGGAGTCTCTTCCAGACTGAAGTGTGCACGGATTCTCGCTCCTTCCATACCTCAGAGAGCTACTCATGACAGCACTGTGAGCAGCTGGGGTTTTGCAACCACAGTGAATTTTACCCGAAGCCTAACATGAGGTACAGCTTGCTAGCTTTTCGGTGAGGCTAGTGACTGAACCTGCTCAGTGGTAGAGCTATGCCCTCACACATTCTGGAGCTGAGTGTGGCGGTTTGAATGAGAATGGCTTACATAGGCTTATTATATATTTGAATGGTTGGTCCTCAGTTGGTGGAACTGTTTGGGAAGAATTAGAGGGTGTGGCCTTGTCAACAGATGTGTCTCTGGGGACGGGCTTTGAAGTTTCAAAAGCCATTTCAGTTGACTTTTGCTCTGTCTCCTGCTTGTTGTCTCAACACATAATCTCTCAGCTACAGCTCCATGCCTGCTGCCACGCTTCCTGAATCTGTAAGCAAGCCCCTAATAAACCCTTTCTTCTCTAAGTTGTCTTGGCCAGGCTGTCTCCTTATGACAATGGAAAGGTAACTAAGACACAGAAGCAAGAAGGCTTGCTTGTGAGATGTGAGTATACAGCAGGATACATGCCCACAACGGCTCGTTGAAATACAGATTGGCTCCACCCTAGGTTTTCTGCATTAACTGCTAGTCCCTGAGTGATGCTGATGCTGGTGGTCCAGAAATCACACCAAGCTTCATCAGGGAAAGCAATTATGATTTGTGAGTGCAAACTTGGCAGGACCAGCAAGTGATGTGATGTACCCAGAGCCAGGTGGTTGATATGCAGACACGGGGAGCACAGGTACCATCTGGAGAAGGCAGTTACTGCTCAGCCCTGATCTGGTCTTCATCTGTAGGCATGAAGACCTCAGGGTATAAATCTGTTTCAGTTATTTCAGGTGTTGGGCATTCTGATTCGCTTGGGAACAGCTTTTCTTTTTTTTAGAGTTTGGAGTCAATTTTCTTTTCTTTTTTTAATGTGTAAGCAAAATGAAACTTGTTTGTGGCCTTATTAGCTGCTAGTTTGAATCTTCTTGGATCTTAGTTCTTAGAGGGCTCTGTCAAGGGTTCATCTGAGGGTCTGTAGGGATGGCTGCTGTGAAGAGCACAGGCTGCTCTTCCAGAGGACCCATGTTCATTTCCCAACATTCCCAGGGCAGCTCACAACTGTTTGTGACCTAGTTCCAGGAGACCTAACAACCGCTCCACACTTCTGAGGGCACCAGGCACTCAGGCAGTGCATTATATATGCAAACAGAATACCTGGCACCCATACATATAAAGTAAGTAAAGCGAAAACTTTATATTTTAAAGAAGAGTTCATTTGAATGGTTCCATTGGTTTCTGTTGGCCAGGAATGAAGTTGCTCAATCCTTGAGTACAGCTAAAGGGCGTGTCTTCTGAGACGACACACTCACACGGCTGGCTGTTGACAGGAAGGCTTTGCTCCTCGCTTTGATTCTCCACAGAGTGACGTGGGTTTCTGTGACACATGGCAGGTGGCCTTGCCCAGAACCAGGAGCAAAACAGAGGCCTTAACGTCTTTTGTTACCTATCTTTGAAAGCCACACTTTATTATGCCAACAGCATTCTGCTGATGACACAGGTGAGCTGTCTCCTTAGGTGATTCTGTATCTGGGAACCTCGAGGACCATTTGGAGGTTGGTATGTTCAAACGAAGGCCTGGGTGCTTTTCCCTCTTTCTCCTTCAAGTGTTTTGCCTTGTTTCTGAGAAATCCTTTATTGCCGACATCATTGCCACTCATTGCTTACTGATGATGCTGATGCTAAGGAAAACCCTCATCTGAACGGCGTCTCAGGAGTCATATGGTCCAGGGTTGCAGATGAGAATCCCGGGAGATGCCTAAGAGACTAGATGCTTAAACTCTTCAGTTTCTCAATGTTTCCAACAAGCTAATTTCACTTGGTTATTTTGTTCAGGCCTCTGCGTCCCTGGGCTCTGATTTAGCTAATCCAACCACTGGGTGGCAAGTTGTCCTTCCTGGTTTGTCTAGGACTTATGGATCTCTTGGTACTTAAGACTTTCAGTGCTAATACTTGGGCAATCCTAAGTATTTGTGTGTGGTGCATGCTTGCTACACGTGGTGTGTGTGTGTGTGTGTGTGTGTGTGTGTGTGTGTGTAAGACAGAGGACAACACTCATCTTCCTCTTTTATGTGGGGTCTAGGGATTGAACTCAGGTCTTCAGCCTTACGCACCAAGTGCTTTTGCCTGTGGAACCATCTCATGGGTCCTCCTGATCTCCATCCCATTTTCCATCTGTTTTAGGGGCCAGCAACTTCAGCTCCCTTGGTCACCTGGTGCTGTAGCTTTTCAGACAGCACCCCAGACTTCCTGAATCCACTTGTGTTTAGTAAGAGTCCGAGGCAATTCGATGCACCTTGAGGCTTAGACATTTCTAGGTAGAAGCAAAACTTGACTTGAGTTTTTTCAGGAGTCAGGTTCTCTGGTTTAGGGGTAAAACAGTGATCTGCCTATGCTTCATTTAACTTGACCTTGATACACCTCTTACTTTTAGTTCCTACTTCTCCTCCATCACCATTACAAAGACAGCTAAAGTTTCCTTGCTGGAGGTAACCTAAAAGTCCCAGCTTCCCCCACACCCCCACACCCCATACCTCCTCCCCACACAGAGTGCCATAAGCAACAGATATAAGAGATATTGCTGAACATTTAGGTTGTTTCCAGTTTCAGACACCCTGAGCATTGTTTTCCGAAGTATATTTGTATATGAGCCTTATGGGAAAATGAAGGCTTGGTTCAGGAAAACCAGTTCGCCACACCAAAGAAGATGTTTGAAACGGCAGTGGATATCTAAAAACATGCCTGAGCAAAAAAAGATTGAAAAAAAATAGTATCGCATTTATTTTGTGGGAAAGTATAGAGCTTTAGTAGGGTGAGTGTAGAGATGCCATCTCACCTGGAAGGATGGCTTTGACAGTGTGTTTTATTAGGAGAACAAGGTGCAGAAAGGACCTAACCAACTCTGCGAGAATGGCTAGCAAAGAGAGTATTCTAGTTTACAGAATGCATTTTGGAATTCCTTCTCGTTATAAAGTACATGCACTGATTTTATAATTAAGAATTTGAGGGTCTAGGCTGTAGAACAATTGAAGTTGGCAAGTTTATGCTTGCTTTGTATGCAATAAAGCCCTAGGTTTGATGCTTAGAACCCAGGGTCGTGCTGGGTCTTAATGTTCTATTGCTATGAAGAGACACCACGACCATGGTAATGGAAAACACTCAATTAGAGAATTGCTTACAGTTTCAGAAGTTTAGTCCATAGTTCATCATGGTGGGCACCATGCAACATGCAGGGAGACATGGTGCTGTGAGGTAGGCGAGAGTTCTACATCTGGATCCACAGGCAGCAGAGAGAAACACCGGGCCTGACTTGAGCTTCTGAAACCTCAAAGCCCACCCTCTGTGACACACACTTCCACCAAAGAGGCCACACCTCCTAATCCTTTCAAACAGGTTCACTCCCTCGTGACTAAGCGTTCAAATCTATAAACCTATGGGGGCCATTTTCATTCAAAGCACTGAAGAGTGAGTCAGATAGATTAGAAGCCCAGGTGCTGTGGTCATTTGAGCCTCTGGTTGAGCTGGCCTTTGAGTCCAGCCTAGCTTCTCTATTTTCAAGGGCAAGCAATCAATCATCTTGTCACCACAGTTAAACACTTGATTGGCAGATTCCAGGTCACGTGCTCATTCTCTGGTAGCCAATTGTGGGAAAGGGAATGTTTTATTTCCTGTCCAAGGAGCCTGTGGCTCAGGGTGGGGCAGACAGTTGTCACCTGGCCAGAGGATGTGTGATGTTTTTGGACCCCTAGTCAAGAACTGAAATAGAAAAAATCCTTCAGCTCTACTCTTTTAAAACCTCTTCTTGTCTGTGGACACGTTTATGAAGTTATTCAGCTTTAACTTTGTGGCATTCTAGGAAAAACAGCTAAACTGTACAGAGTGGCCACTCCAAGTGATATTTCACATCACCTCGCTTCTGATGCATCACAATATCTGGGACGCAGATGCAATTATCTAATTTTTGAGACAGAGTCTTCCTATGTTGCCCAGGCTGTTCTCAAAATAGTGGCTTCAGGCGGCCCTCCTGCTTAACCTGACCCACAGTGCTTGACTCTGGAGCTTTGTGTTTTTTAAATATCTATTTTTGTGTGTGTGTGTTTTGTTTTTTGTCTTGTTTTTGTCTTGTTTTGTGTTTTGTTTTGTTTGTTTTGTTTTTTTGAGACAGGGTTTCTCTGTGTAGCCCTGGCTGTCCTGGAACTTACTCTGTAGACAAGGCTGGCCTCGAACTCAGAAATCCACCTGCCTCTGCCTCCCAAGTGCTGGGATTAAAGGCATGTGCCACCACCGCCTGGCTAAATATCTATTTTTAAAAGTATGTATTTTTGTGTGTCTGTGTGAAGGTATGTACACATGAGCATAGGTGTCCTCAGAGAAGCCAGGGAGTTCAGTCCCCTGCAGATGGAGCTTGTGAGCTGTCACATGTGTATCCTGGGAATTATACTCAGGTTCTCTGCAAGATCAATACTTGTAGTTAACCACTGAGCCATCTCTCTAGATTTGTCGGGAATTGTTTTTATTATTTTATTATATATGTAATATTATATATTAATAATTATATGATAATGATAATAATTATTATAGAATAGTTTTATTATTTATACCATGTCAGCAGTCTTTTTTTTTGTTTGTTTTTGTTTTTTTTCCGAGACAGTGTTTGTTTTTCTGGCTGTCCTGGAATTTATTCTGTAGACCAGGCTGGCCTTGACCTCAGAAATCCACCCGCCTCTGCCTCCCAAGTGCTGGGATTAAAGGCGTGTGCCACCATTGCCCGGCATCAGCGGTCTTTTTTAAAGTTAAAAAAATTATTTTACGTTTATGGATGTTTTGTCTGCAGATATGTCTGTGCATCATGCATGCTTGGTGCCCTCAAAGGCCAGAAGAGGGTGTCAGATTCCCTTCACCTGGAATCATAGACAGTTGTGAGCTACCATGTAGGTACTGGGAATCAAACCTGGGTCCTCTGAAGTAGCATCCAGTGCTCTTAACTGCTATCTCTCTCCCCTCCCCCATCCCAGGCACAGTTTTTTTTAATTAGATATATTCTCTATTTACATTTTAAATGATTTCCTCTTTCCTGTCCCCCTCCCCAAATCCCATAAGCCATCTCCCCTCCCCCTGTTCCCAATCATCCCTTTCCCACTTCTCTGTCCTGGTATCCTCCTACACTGCTGCATTGAGCCTTTCCAGGATCAAGGGCCTCTCTTCCCTTTGATGTCCAATAAGGCCATCCTCTGCTGCCTATGCGTCTGGAGCTATGGGTAACTCCATGAGTACTATCTGGTTGATGGTCTTGTCCCTGGGAGATCTGGGAGTACTGGGTGACTCATATTGTTGTTCCAGGCATAATTTTTAATGCTTGTTTTAGAAGATGAACTTCTGAAGCTCACAGCAGTGGAGTCACCTTACTAGAGTCACATAGGGAATAAATACTAGAGCCAAGACCTGAACCAAGGCTCAAATATAAGATATGAATAAATATAAGGTTCAAATATAAGACATGAATCCTTTGTTATGTCTGTTTCCTAAGGAGAGAGGAATGGACATCTCCTAATGTCAGATAGGGCATCAACAACAGACCAAAGAAAAAAATCTACTCCACCAGTGTGTTGGATAGTTTTATGCCAACTTGACGCAAGCTAGGGTCATCAGAGAAGAGGAAACCTCAACTGAGAAAATGCTTCCATAACATCTGGCTGTAAGGCATTTTCTTAATTAGTCATTGATGGAGGAGGGCCCTGCCCATTGTGGGTGGGGCCATCCCTGAGCTGGTGGTCCTGGGGTCTATAAGAAAGCAGGCTGAGCAAGCCATGAGGAGCAAGCCAGTAAGCACACTCTTCCATGGCCTCTGCATCATTTCCTGCCTCCAGGTTCTGGTCCTGTTTGAGTTCCTGTCCTGACTTCCTTCACTGATAGACTATGATGTGGAAGTGTAAGCCCTTTAAATCCTTTCTTCCCCATCTTGCTTTTTGTCACAGTGTTTCAGCAATAGAAACCCTAACTAAGATATCCAACTGGATAAAACAAAGACTTTAGTTACTACATAATGAGAGACTACTTAACAGACTGCTCTACTGTGGAGTAAATTTTACCCCAGCAACTGTTAAGTGCTTATGTGACCCCAGGGAGGGGTATGGTCTCCTACATGGTCTCTTGGGTATTTTGTGGGCCAGAGTCTTGGAACAGGAACATCTTCACACTAACAAAGTGTATGTTTTCTGCCTCAGCAACTCAACTGATTTTGTATCTTCAGGAGTGCAGCCTCCTGTAAAAAACATTAAATATGAGTCTTTTCTAAGCTGGGCAGTGGTGGTGCACACCTTTAATCCCAGCACTTGGGAAGCAGAGGCAGGCGGATTTCTGAGTTCGAGGTCAGTCTGGTCTACAGAGTGAGTTCCAGGATAGCCAGGGCTATACAGAGAAACCCTGTCTCGAAAAACAAAAAACAAAATGAGTTTTTTTCTGTCAAATACTATAGAACTTGTGTTTATGATAAGGAATTCAAGTCTTTTTATATTCCTCATCTTGGAAGACTTTCATGCAAATGTTTCAATGCTCCCTTGGTCAACAAAGCCTTTATTTATACAAAGGCTCTGCTACATTCTTGGATTAAAGTGGTTGATTCTCCCTCCTCCTTTCAGTTTCTTACCAACAAGTCTTTTAAACCAGCCAATCAAATAAGACTATGAGGTCAGTCCACAGTCAATGGGAAGAAGACACAGTCACCACTTGTGTCAGCTTCTGCCTCTGGGTGCTTGTCTTGCTGAGTGTACCTTCTTGGCCAAGAGTAAAGTTTCAACTTGAGTGATTCTCCTCTCTCTCTCTCTCTCTCTCTCTCTCTCTCTCTCTCTCTCTCTCTCACACACACACACACACACACACACACTCTCTCTCTCTCTCTCTCTCTCTCTCTCTCCCCCTCCCCCCCATCTGTTTCTCTGTCTATGTCTCTGTCTCTCACTCTCTGAGACAAGGCCTCTCTACATAGCCCTGGCTGTCCTGGAACTCACTTTGTTGTCCAGAATGGCCTCAAAAATGACAGTGATGCACCTGCCTCTGCCCACCAAGTGCCGGGATTAGGGACATACACCACTATACTTTGCTGGAGTGGTGATCTCTTTCTTTGAGAATGGAAACTTAATTCTAACACTCTCAATTGGCCTCATGAACCTTTGAACCCTCTGCTCTCTTCATAAGGGAATGCTAGTAGGCACAGACTTATGTCTTGTGTGGCTAATCATAGCTGCTCCAATTTCAAGATGGCAGTTGCCACATTATACCCAGAGAGTAGAGTTCCTCAGCATAACTCCAGGTTATGTTTGGATCAGGTGTTGTTTCTACTCAAGAGAACAATGACTCCTATTCTTAGGATTTAGTGAACACCAATGAGTGTCCTCAGTGCTTTCCATGAATTGATTCACCAAGTCCATACAACAACATCAAATCAGAAAATGGAACTTCAAGACAACAGCTGTTTACGCAGGTGTGTCCCCTGGTAAGGGACTGAATACCTAGGGTTCATACCCAGACGGAGATGTCCAGCCAAGTGGCTCTCCTGGTAAGGCACAGAACAACCAGGGTTCACACCCAGACAGAGTCCACACACAGCACGTGAACTTTCCCCAAACATCTGCCCACTTACCAACACACAGGAATCCTCTCCTAGTCTCAACTTGTTTCCATGGAAGGTCTGGAAATCCAGACAATCATTCTGATAATGTAGCCGCAGTTAAGATTTGATTTTAGCTTTCTGGTTTACTCTGGTGCTGGTGTTCTAGACCAGAGCTGGTGTCAGATAAAATAATTTAATTTTACTCTGACCTCTGTCATTGGTAGAGATTAGTTAGAAAGAATTCAGACAGAGGAAGTATGTGTGAGAGTTGTGTGTATGTGTGAGCATGTATGTGTAGGAGTGTGAGTGTGTGAATGTGTGTATGTGAGAGTGTTATGTTGGGATAATATTATTGTGCACTGTAAATCAGCACCTGTTAATAGAAAGCTGATGACCTATTATCAAAAGGCAGGAAGTAGGTAGAAGTTCCAGTAAAGAGACTGGAACTCTGAGAGATAGTCAGAGGCAGGAGATTCACCCCAGACTCTGAGGAAGTCAGACACATGAAACTGAGGAGAGGTAACTAGCCTGTGGTATATTTAATACCACATAGACATCGAATAGTTTAAATGGGTTATATAAGTTACAAGCTAGTCGGGGGATCAGCCAAAACTAATGACAAGCATTTATTCTTAAATAAGTAGCTTCCAAGTCATTATTTGGGAACTGGGGCACCAGTGGAAAAGACCACAGTTACAGTAGGAGTATGTGTGTGTGTGTGTGAGAGAGAGGAGAGTATTATTAGAGGGAGGATGTGTATATGTGAGTGTGTAAGAGTGTGTGAGAGTGTGAGTGTGTAAGACTATGAGTGTGTAAGTGTGTGGGTATATAAGAGTGTGTAAGTGTGAAACAGTGAGAGTATGTGAGTGTGTAAGAGTGTGTGTAAGTGTGAGAGAGTGAGAGGGTGTATATGTGAGTGTGTAAGACTGTGAGTGTGTAAGTGTGTGAGTATGTAAGAGTGTGTAAGTGTGAAAGTGAGAGTATGGAAAAGTGTGTGTAAGTGTGAGAGTGAGAGGGTATATATGTGAGTGTGTAAGAGAGTGTGTATATATAAGAGTGTGCGATAGTAAGTGTGAGAGTGTGTGAAAGAGTGTGAATGTGAGAGTGTGTGTATATATGTGAGTGTGTAAGAGTGTGTGAGAGTGAGTGTGAGTGTGAGAGAGTGTGTGAAAGAGTGTGTATATGTGAGTGAGAGTATGTGAGAGAGTGTGAGTGTGAGAGTATGTGTATATGTGAGTGTGTAAGAGTGTTGTGAGAGTGAGTGTGAGAGAATGTGTGTGAGAGAGTGTGTATATATGTGAGTGAGAGTATGTGAGAGAGTGTGAGTGTGAGAATGTGTGTATATATGTGAGTGTGAGAGTGTGTATATGTGAGTGTGTTAGAGTGTTGAGAATGTGAGTGTGAGAGTGTGGGAGAGAGTGTGAGTGTGAGAGAATATGAGTGTGAGAGAGTGTGAGTGAGAGATGTGTATATGTGAGTGTTTAAGAGTGTCTGAGTGTGAGAGTATGTGTAGTCTATATGTGCATGCATGTGTGGGGGGGGGCTTCATGCTCTAAATTTGTCCCTTTAGAGATTCTGGAAGAATATGAGGAGAGAGAGATCAATAGCCTTTCCTTGTTCGGATCCTCGGTATGAAACTGTGGCTCTTTAGCAAGGGAAATATTCAAAAACTGGAGTTTCACTGCTGGAGAAATGTGTTTTTCTAAGTGTAAAATAGAGTTTAGCCTCAATTTGAATTGCAAATCCTTTCAAAAGCAGATTGGAAAGATAGAGCAGGGCAGGAAGGAGTTCTTTCTACTTTGCTTTATAAAAATTTCCTGAGACAAGCTTTAAAAACACATACTCTCACACTCACACTGTTACACACTCACATATACACACATTCTCTCACACTCACGCTCTCACACACACTCTCACACTCACTCACACTCTCACACTCTTACACACTCACATATACACACACTCTCTCACAATCACACTCTCACACACTCTTACTCACCTATACACACACTCTCTCACATTCCCACTCTCTCACACATTCTCAAGCTTTAAAGGCAAGCAAATTTTGTTGTCGAGCTGCAACAACAAAGTCCTAATTATTTTTTTTAAATTCTGCCCTCTTACCTATACTAATGTGTTTTAGGTGAATTAAAACAACCAGATAATTTTATACAGTATCAACTTGGTTTAAGATGAAAGAAAACAAAACACTCATTACCATTGCTGCTGTGGGTTATTGGAAGCAGAAAATTGCAGGGTATGTTTGGCAGGCTGTGTCTCTAAGAGTTATCCCGGAGGACAAAGCACATGGGGAAGCAAGATTCGAAGTGGCAGGACAGTCTGTGTGGCATGGTCCGCTCTGTGCTTGGGAGCTGCAGGGTTTGAACTAGTTGTGTCCAGCGCAGAGAGCATCCTTCTACCTAGTTTTCAGTTGAGAGTAACTGACACTCAGAGAAGTAAACCAGTGCAGACCGTGTTCTGAGTCGCAAGAATGAACCTGGAAAAGTGAGGGCGTGCTTGGATGTGTTAAGGAGCAGACGTGGACGTGGATATTTGGGGTTCCATTATATTACATCCTCTAGAACTTAGAAAATCCTCTGACGCAGAAGTCCTGGATGGGGGTGATGCTCAGTATTTGGAGCTGGGATGATCAGGTGCTGGGCAATGTCCTGGAGGGACTGCAGAGGGGGTGCAGGGCAGAGGCCAGGGAGAGGATGTTGAGTTCTATGCAGACCTGTGGACTGGGGACCCAGGCCAGGAAGTAGGAGGGTGCAGGTAGGTCTAGCTTCTGGAGTTGGATGGGTAGAATAGTGATCTTCAGATGTCACTGGGCAAAGTGTGGGAGGGAGGGAGGGAGGGAGGCGTGTAGAGGCAGCAGAGAAGGGGACAGGCCAGAATGGAAGTAAAGAGATTGGTATCTCAGAGGATGGGGAGGAGAGAGACTTTTGTCTCTCTGTTGTTTTTAGGGTTCTAAAACTAAAATACTGTTTTAGTATCCTCAGAGGGTATAAAGTTGATGCATGTTAGAGAAAGGGGCGAGGGGAGGAGAGAGAGAGAAAAAAAGGGCAATGGAGAAGGGATAATGAGTTCTTTGCAGAGCTTAACGTGTGCCCGAGAGACAGAACAGCTAAAGGAAGCTGGGAAACGTGCCACCCACAGACACACATATCACACAGACACACATACCACAGCACACATGCATATGCATATACTTCATACCATTCTCTCTGGCATACACACATCTCACACACACACACACACACACACATACACACTACATGCATACTCACACAAATACCAACTCACACACACATACCACACACATCACACACACATCATATATGCCCGCATATATGAACCACATACACTCACACCACACATACACACACACTACTCACAACACACACAACACATGCTTACCCATACACATATACTACAAACGGCATAATATGCACACATCACATACGAAATCACACACATATACGTATGGGACCTAATGCACCCCCGATCCTCACAGGCAGCATGAGATTTTGAGAAAGCTTGCTATCCTATTAAAGCCCTGAACTCAGACCTGCTTTCTAATCTGTGTTTCCACTTAACAAACACAGTCCAGGATGAGTGAGAACACCATGTGACAGACGAATGGGTGCTTCAAGAGCAGAAGTAAGGAGGCGGTGAGTCCGGTAGATAAAAAGGAACAGGGCGGGCGGGGCATCTCCTGTGTTAATTGGTGTGATAGGGGCTGGTTGTCAGAAGCCACAGCCAGCCCCCTGCTCTCTCCAGGGTCTGGTCTGCCGCTTACTTCACATCACAGCAGGAGACCCTTGGAGGAAGGGTTGGGAGCTGGTTACCTTTGGCCAGGCTGGGTCTCCCAGCATCAAAGGCGCTTCCCATTTGCCCCCTTGTGGGGTGGCTGGGGGTGGGGTGGAGGGAGGCGGGAGGGTGGGAGGGGCTTCCTTTGCTGCTGGAAAGCTGCAGGGACAGGAAGTTGAGTTCTGCTCATAGTCTCTGGCATGAGTTTTGTCCGTTCCCTGATCCTGGAGTCAGGGCTGGGGGCTGTGTGGGTTTTCTCAAAGAACGGCCAAACTCATGCCTCTTGGGTATAAAGATGATGCATGTTAGAGAGAGGGATGAGGGGAGGAGAGGGAGAAGAAAGGGGAGATGGGGGAAGGGACAAGCCAGTTGGGAGCAGTTAGTGTCTCAGTCTGGGGTGAAGGAGGTCAGAGAGAGCGGCCACTCCATACCACCATTCTACACTAGACAGCAACAGGAGAGGCTGGGTGTGTCTTGCTTCTGCACATGCTCAATGCCAGGGCTAAGATGTGCACTCCACTCCCAAGGCAGAGTCTGAATACCCTGTTCTATTATTTCTCCACCCAGCACTCACAGGAGTCAGCAGCCGAGGAACTGAGGGACACTCCTGCACACTGTGAGACAAAACTAACAAACTGCGGAGCCCTGGCTGATCTCGGAGTAGTAAGAAGTGACCGAGTGCTGGGACCACAGGCATGTGCCAACCCTGGAGCCGTTTCTGAGAACATTGGAAAGTGGAACACCGGTCTAGCACTCTGCTCTAGACGCCGACTGCTCAGTGTCTGGCTCCGGAGTACCTGCTGTTGGGTGTGTCATTTCCACTGGAAAAGGTTGGGCCGCCTGAAACCCCTAATTAGTGTCAATTTTATTATTCATGTGGCAGAATTCAAGCTGCCTGTAATCACTTGGATATAAAAAAAATTCTTTGGCTTGCCTTTAATCCCAGCACTTAGAGGCAGAGACAACAGGTTCAGGAATTCAAGGTCATTTTCAGTTACATAGTGAATTTGAGGCCAGCCTGAGCTGAATGAGACCCTGTCTCAAAATCTGAAAATATAAACACACAAAACCCTTTGTATTCTGGTGTTGGTGAGGATGTAGAATGTATAATTTGGCCTACTTCTGGCATTGTGTGTCAAAAACCTTAAAATTATGGATATGCTACAAACCAAGAATTCCAACTTACTATTGTAGCCTAGATTAGCCTGGAGCACAATATGCCTCAAAATATTGACCCTCCTGCCTCTTAACAGACCGGTGGTACCTTGCTTGCCAGGATTTTGCTCTGATTGGTACACATGCTTTGACCCAAGGCTTCCAAGCTTAGAAGTTTCCTTTTCTTTTTCCTTCTGAACATAACCTTAAAATTATTTTATGAAACAAATTTGCTCTTTGATCGATAATTTTACACATAAACACACTGACTACTTTCACGGCTCCAGCTCCCTAACATCCATCTGGTCTACCTGCCTCCCACAGATCTTTCTCATTCATTCATGTCTACTCGTTATGTGATCCAGGAAGCCAACTGTGTGACCATGAGTTTGGGGTTATTTGTTAGAGAGCCTGGCAGACTGAGCGGAGGTACCCAACTGAAAACAATAACTCCTTCCTCAGATTTATCAAACAGTTTGGCAGGAAGAAATAGGGCCGTTGAATCCCTCCCTCCTCCATGACTGACGGTCTTGCACCAGTCCAGTGCGTGCAATTGTACTTGTGAGTTCATGATTGCAATGGCTGTGGATAACTCGTCCCAGTTTTCACCATACTTTATTATTATTATTATTATCATTATTATTATTATTACTATGAGATAGGGTTTCTCTGTGTGTAGCCCTGGCTGTTGTAGAATTCACTCTGTGAACCAGGCTGGTTTTGAACTCACAGAGCTCCTCCTGCCTCTGCCTCCTGAGTGCTGGGATTAGAGGTGTGCACCACCCGTTTTCTGACTCTTATGCCCCTCCCACTCCCTCTTCCACTATGGTCCTTAAGCCTCACACTGAGGGGATGGTATAGGTTAGGTTGAGCCCCTAAACAAGACATTCATACCTTATTTTAAGACATTCTCGGGAAGCTGCTTGTTGGAAAAAGTATTGTAGAAGACATTGCAAACAACCCACTGTTGTCTGATACAGATCGAGGAAACCTTGATGCATTTGAACAGTCAAGAGCTCTGTGGTCATTAAAAATAAACAAGGGCCAAGATCTGAGGAAGGGAGCTGGCAAAATGGCTCTGCAGGTAAAGAGCCATCTTCCCACAAGATCTTGACTGAATCCCTGGAATTCACATAAAGGTAGAAGATGAGATCTCCACACAGTTATCCTTTGACCTCCACCTGTGTTTTGTGGCACGTGGGCCACCCTCCCTCCCAACATGCACACACACACACACACACACACACACCACAATAATAAAAGAATGAAAGAAAGGCATTTGTAAGCTGTTTGGTTTCAAAGAGAGTCATTCTGGAATGTCAGCCTCCATCATATGACTGGTGAGTGACTTAGACAAGGAAATGAACATCTTGAAGCCGTAATTTCTATCTATCACGTGGGGCTAACCATCACGTGACCTCCCAGGGTTACTGTGAGCATCAGAGGAGATAACTCAGCGTGGTGTGAGCACTTGGGCAATTTTGCGTTTTGCTGTTCCCGATCCTCGCTTTTGAGAATGTCCATAGGGAAGGGACAGAGAGACAGGAAGCCATCTGAAGTTGGACCTGTAAAGGAGAGCCAATGTCCTGCCACATGCCTTCCCTCCCTGGCCTGCTGCCGCCCAGGGAAATCTCACTAGCAGGTGTGTGTGTGTGTGTGTGTGTGTGTGTGTGTGTGTTTAGGAAGCAAACACTTGAGTCTGGATCAAGCTTGGAGAGTGATAACATTTCTCCTGCAGTACCGTGATGAGATGCCTGGGGTGTGAAACCCACCCCCACCCCAGGAGATACCTGGGGAGAGGAGGCTCAGTGGAGCCCATGAGACGGAACTCCACTGATTAGTCAGCCTTTATCAGCCCAGCACCAGAGAGAGTTCTTTTGTGTCTACTCTTCCTCTTCCATCCCTGAGTCTGCTCTGTCACAGACAGTTCATTAGTACTTGTGGCAAATGTCTCAAGGCAAACAGAAGGGCTAACCGAGGACCAAACTGTTTCAATCTCCGGGGAGGTGGAGATGGGTGGGTATGTCTTTCCCAGAATTGAAATGCCAGAGAGGATGGGGCTGGGGCTGGGGCTGGGGCTCCAGCTCCCACCAGGACGGTGCACACAGAACCTGCAGCAGAAGGAAGGTTTCCGGTTCCCAGTCTCCAGTGCTGCTTGGGGACCGCTCATCAGCCTTGGGCAAGGCAGACAGAGCACCTAGGAGATAGCAACAGTGCAAAGGGAGGAGCTGGAGGTTTCTCCTTTCCAAGAGAGTGTTCAGAGACGTGGGTCATGGAACTGGGGCCTGATATTTGCTCATCAGATCCATCAGAAGCTCAGTGCTCATGCTTTGTATAGCTTCGCTGAAAATAAGCTTATAGATTTAATCTTTATTTTTTTGAGACAGGGTATCTCTTTTTTAGTTCTGGTTATACCAGGCTGGCCTCAAACTCAACGAGATCTACCTGCCTCTGCCTCCCCAGTGCTGAGGTTAAAGGTGTGCACCACCACTCCCAGCCTCAGATTTAATTATTGAGAAGATGTATTGTATATGCATGTGTTACATGGTATCCATCATATGACTGCTTGGCCTGTATGTATCACTGTGTACTACTTCACATGTGCCTGCTGCCCTCAGAGCTCAGAAGATGACTCTGGAGATCCTGGATGGTTGTGAGCCAACATGTGGGTACTGAGAATCAGCCAGTTCTCTTAACCACTGAGCCAAATCTCCAGACTTAGATATTTTTTTTCTTAATGGGTCTCACTCTTGCATCATATCAATGATATTGTTTTTTTTTCTTGTGGTGTGAGACCTGAACTTCACTTGTCCTTACTTAGCATATGCTCCACTCTATGAATATACTTCTAACTCTGGAAACTTTCGCCTAATGCAAAGTTCCCAAGGTTTTCTCCTAGAGGCTTTATTTTAAATTAACTAAGTAATTTTTGAGACAAAGACTCTCAATAGCCTAGGTTGATATTAAGCTGTCAAAGATGTGAACAAAATTCACCAGTGAAAGACCAATCTTTTCAGATAGACTGCTGAAAAATGAGAATCCAAAGGCAGAAAAATTAAACTTTTATCTTGATAAGTTTCTATCATTCAGCTTCTGTTTGCTTAGTTTGTTGGTTAGATGGTTGGTTGGTTGGTATTTTTGAGAGATGCCCTTAATATACAGTTTGGACTGGCCTGGAATTCATGATCCTCCTGCCTCAGCCTCCCACACACTGGGATTTCAGGTGTGTACTTACTACCAGGCCTGAGAGGATCCTGCTTGTCCAGTCGTATTTCTCAGAACTGTCAACTCTTCATCGAATTCAAGCATAAAAATAGTTTTTCCTGAGTTTGCATCTTCATTTCTAAAGCCTCCCGTGAATGTAAAACAGATATGTTCTATCAAGCAGAAAGGGGAAGGCTGATTTCAAATCACATACAAATTCTGTTCACAGTGCTTGACTGTGTGGGCTCAGTGGTCCAGAGCTCAGACACGAGGCTCTGGGATCCACCCAGCACTGAGCGTGGGTAAACTTGATTCACACTTTGAACCTGTACTAAATGCAGAAGCTAAGACTTCTAGGAGAGCTGGGATTATAGCTCTGTTGGTAGATTGCATTCCTAAAGCCCCAAGCACAGTCCCTAGTACTACATAAGCTGGATATGTGGTGTGTGCCTGTAACCCTGGCAGTCAGGAGGCAGAGGCAGGAGGATCAGGAGTTCAAGGTCATTCTTCTTACTGAGTCTAGGTTAACCTGAGGAGAACAATCTTAACAATATTGTGGCTCCCTAAGAATGTGGGCTGCTCTTCCCATTAGTTTCCCTTAGGGAAGTAAGGGAAATGGGTAAACAGGGTGACTAGTTTCCCTTGGGCATGTCTACAACCGCCAACACAGGCCATGTCTACAACCGCCAACACAGGCCTTGCATAGCTTTTTCTTTATCAGATCTATTCTGAGCAGTTCATGTTTCTCACCGTTAGCGATGCTGCTGCTTAAATCTTAATTTCCAGTGGCTCATTGCTAGCGTATAAAAACAGAATCCAGCCAGAGGTAGCCAGTTGTGAGGTTGAGTCCAGCCTGGTCTTCATAGCAAGTTCTAGTCCAGCCAGGGCTACTCAACCCCTGTCTCCACAAAAAACAAAACAAAACAAAGCAGAAACAAAAGAAAATAAAACAAAATGTCATTTGCATATTTTCTTTTTGTAGCCTGATCTTGGATCCTGCAGCACAGAGGATGATAACATTTTGCAAATGAGAATAAGAAAAGTTTTCCTTTCCGACAATTACTGTGCTTTTTTATCCATTATTCTTTGCCTTTCCAACCTCCCAAACAGTACTGGACAGAGGCAGGAATAAAGACCATTTTTGCTTTGTTCTTGGGCTCGGGTGAAAGAAACGGATTTTTAGAATAATGTTGCCTGAGGAGAGTTTCTATTTCATAAATGCCTACAATTTGTTTATCCATTCATTGGCTTAGTGCATATCTTTAACCTGCTTTTTGTGGCTAGTGACACCCATACCGACTGGATAAGTTATAGAGAAAACGGGTGATATCAGTATGCGACTCTCACCCAGGGTCCAGGCTTTGGTCTCACTGGCAGCATAGAATGTCAATTGTCTTTAGCCATCCATTAACCAAACTGCAGGTAGAGTCGTAATCAGGATTAGTTAGTTCTCTATTATTGTGATAAAACTACATGACCAGGGGATCTGATAGCAGGAAGAGATTATTTGGGGGGTGGGGGGAGGAAAGGTTTATTTTGGGCTCTTGGTTTGAGGGGAATAAAAATCACACTGTCATGGCAGGAAAGTGTGGCAGCCAGCAGGTATGGTGCCTGGAGCTGAGGGCTCACATCTTGAACCTCGAGCAGCAAACAGGGGCCTTACTCCAAATGGCACAGGCTTGTAAAGTTTCCAGGCCCACTTCTGGCGACGCATTTCCTCCAGCACCTAAACTCGTCAGGGCGTGGTCAGAGTCACTTTTACCACCTTGTATTTCACATATCCACTGCATTTCCTACCATTTCACACTGTGACTTTTTACAAATGGAGTAACTTCAAAACAATCGGATTCTCTTCACCCGCTCCCATTTCTGGGAGCCCCTCTGTTTCAGAAAACAGACAAGATCAAGATACGCTGCTGTCCCTTTGTGAGCCCAGTATAGAGGGAAAGGCAGATATATAAGGAAATGGTGGCATTGTGGGAGGGTGAGAAGAGAGGGAACCCCTAAAAATGTACCAAAGTGCTCCCAGGGAGGATCTACCAAGTCTGATGAAGAGGTCTGGGATCTAGAAGAATTTCCCAGGTGCTAGAAACAGAGATGCAAAAACCAAGTATGGTTTACCGGGTACAAAAAGAGAAGGCAGTGCGTATTCCTTCTGCAGATCAGAGCTGGTAGAACACACGCAGAGACAGTTCCAGAGGGCAGACCGGATGGGCTTATGGGATTGGGGCTGAATGCTGTGTTCCCTTCAAACTGGACAGCCAAGGAAATGAAACGAGAGCTATTTGTCTCAAAAGTGAGAGGCCTCAGGGCACTGGTGATGGAGCTGGAAGACCTGAAAGCCACCCAGAGAGCTGCTGGTTCGAGTGATTGTGAAGGAGCTGAAGAGTCTGTGCCTAATGTCCATGGGTTAGAGAAACAAAAATGACCGACCTGCACAAGATGAGTCGAGTGCGCATGCGTGGGCCTCCCCTTCTCCCTCTCTCATCCTATTCGGCCTCCGACTTTTTGGATGATGCTCCCCACACCAAAGGCAGGGTCCTCCCCAACACTTTGTGGATCTGACTGCCAATCTTCCGTAGAGACATCTTCAAAGACACATCCAGAAATACGCTTTACCAGTTTTGCAGGCACCCGTCAACCCAGTAAAGCGAATGATGGTGCGATGGCTTAAAAATGGAGGAACCAGAGAACAGAAGCATGCCAGGAAGGATGGAACCGGCAACCGATATCACATGGTGGATAAACAGACAAGGCTAGAGCTCAGGGCAGGATCTCCATTGAAAGTCAGGTGTGTCCTGTCAAATTTTAACGTTGGCAGATGGGTAAGAGGGAACCATTGGAGAGACAACATCATCAGTCATCAGTGCCCTGAGGCCTCTCACTTTTGAGACAAATAGCTCACCAGGCAGGGAAGGCTGAACTGGAGGGATGAGGTAAGAGGACAGAGGAAGAAGCTGGAAGGAGAATTTGGTTGTTCCTGGGGGAAGGAGCTGTTCCTGTGAGGTGCTTGAGGGAGGACTGCGGAGGCGGGCACTGCCCAGGAGCAGGACCAGAGGGGCTTTGGGACTGGATCTGGTGTCCAGCAGGGAAAGCAGCTTTTACTTGAGAATGCATGCTATGGTCAGTGTCTCAGAAAGGCTAGATTAAGGGGTTGAGATGAGAAATGTAGAGTGTGAGCAGGGGCCTTGGCTCTGGGAAGTTCAGTTGGGGATGATCAAAAGACAGCTGCAAATGTGGTCTGGTGTTCGGGGCAGATGAGACTGGAATTGCAATCCATCAGCCGATGGCGGGAGGTTTGTGACAGTTGTGGTTATAAATGAAACTGACCAGGTTGGATATGCAAAGCCAGAATCGAGGCTGGGGAGGGGACAGAGGAGAAGGCATCCAAGGAGACCACAGCCTGCCAAGATTCTACACAGTGAGGCAGCCTTGCTGCTTTAATTTATGGGTTAAACAGTCCACTGGTCTGTCTGTTTCATCTAAAAGGACACTGCATGCAACTGGTTTACATGGGGCCTTTGTTCCTTGTTAATTTGCTGGTATCCGCCTCTCAGAGCACATGGATCGTATGGCTTAACGCAGTGGAACCCAACCCTGCCACAGTGCGAGGAAGGCAGAAGGGGAGCAATGCCACATAGAGTTTTCTCTGTGTTTTGGAGGTAGAGCCTCAGAGAAGGTGAACAGAAGCCAACATTCAGAGGATCTACTATATACCAGCTAGGCATTGGATAGGCCGTGTGTGTGTGTGTGTGTGTGTGTGCATGTGTGTATGCATGTGTGTGCATGTATGTGCGTGTGTGTGTGTGTGTGTGCATGTATGTGTGTGCATGTGCGCGTGTGTGCCTGTGTGTATGCATGTTTGTGCATGTATGTGCGTGTGTGCATGTGTGTGCATGTATGTGTGTGCGTACGTGTGTTTATGTGCATGTGTGTATGCATGTGTGTGTGCATGTGTGTGTGCATGTGTGTGTGCATGCATGTGTGTGCATGTGTATATGCATGTGTGTGCATGTGTGTGCATGTGTGTGTGCGTGCATGTATATGTGCATGCATGTGTGTGCATGCGTGTGTGCATGTGTGTATGCATGTGTGCATGTGTGTGCATGTGTGTGCGCGAGTGTGTGCATGCGTGTGTGCATGTGTGTGTGCATATGTGTGTGTGTGCATGTGTGTGTGTGCATGTGTGTGTAAATGTTTTAATGGCCCAGAATTCTGAAATGTGTCTTTTTTCTCCATTCTGTCATTTCTCGTCTCTATTTCTTCCCCATCAAGAAGTCTATGTGTTTCCCAGTTCAAGGTGGAATTGAGGCAAAACTTCCTGGGTTTTTTGCTTCTAAAAGCAACATTAATGTCAATGTCTAAGCAGGAAAGGATTACACACAAACACACACACTAATACAGACATACACATGCAGACAGATAAGATGCACACACACACACACACATGCACGCACACACCCTTCCTGTGTATGGAGGTGGGAAGGCAGAGATCCTCAAGGGGAGGATATGTAGTATCATGGGAACAAGAACAGTGTTGAAGGGGACATGATCGAAAGGTGACTCAGAAAGGGAAGAGAGACATCTGTCCATGCCTTGCATACAAGATTCAGGGTTATTATAGAGTGACCTGTGTTGGTTCCTGAAGACCCGTATACCAGACCAGATCTCCAGATCTTCCTCTTCCTCCTCTTCCTCCTCTTCCTCTCCTCCTCTCCTCTTCCTCCTCCCCTCCTCCTCCTCGTCCTCTTCTTCCCCCTCCTCCTCCTTCTTCTTTCAGCTTAAGTTGGGCCCTAGGAAGAGGAGAGAACTGGTAACCTGGGTCTCCAAACAGAAGAAAACAAAATCCCCCATTAATAGTGCTTGCAGACCACCCCACCAAAGCAGCTTTCAAACTGCCAGTGAGGCTCCTATGAATTCAGATTTGGGAAGCTGGTACGGATACAGAGGGCTTTTGACAGCTAGACAAACCGGCTCTGGTGTATCCCTGAAGTCTCCTGAAACCTGCCCCCCCCCCCAAAATGCAGTTTATCAGCAATTAGGAAGGAGGTAGATTGCAAAGAATGGTCTGTCTTCTTTTCGCTCACTAACCTGTGGACTGAGATGCAACTGACTCCAAAGCCTTGCAGGCACTTTGACTGTTCTCTCAGCCGAGACCCTTTGGGCATGTGCCTCTGGTCAGCTGCCATCTGAGATCCTGCCTCCGATTGCCACGCCTGTCTCTCTTTGGTTCTATAAGGAATATTACTAACTGCACACAGTAGCCGGGGGTGTGTGTCCTTATACCCCACCTCTGTCTGCACTCTAATCCACATTGCTTTGGTAACCACTGTGTTAAGGGTCTAAATTTTACACTAAGATTCTGAATATAACCACTTAATTACACCCAAGAGGTGAGAGCTGGTGGGGGTGGCTAAGGGGAGGGGTTCTGCAGTAATCGGCTTGAGTCTGGTTCAGCCATTTGTGTTTTCAGTCCTGAGCAATGGCTCACTTCTCCCTGGTGAGTAATTTCATCAACAGCACAAAGGCAAATATGCGACACTCGCTGAGCCTGCGGTGGAGATCACCGGTTTACCCAAAGATCTTTTTTTTTTTTCTGCTGAGCCTAAGCCAGTCTTCCTGTGTCTCAATGACACTTCCAGGGGTTATTATTGAAACTGTTGAAGGTGGCTGGACCTCCTGGACTGCTAGGCTTCCTTGGGTCACACAGCAAGAAAGAAACTTGTTTAACTTTCTTCCCTTGGGGAATGTGTAAGCTTGAAATGGTGGTTGGGCCCACAGATTTCTCTATTATACCCAATAAAATAAAAGAAAGACGTTTCTCTTCCAAAAAATGCATAAGCTTGTGTTAAACACTCTAGTGGTTCTTTATGTTTTTAAAAGTACTCTATCACTAAGGGCAAGTGCACCACCTCCAATTCTAAGTTTAAAGTATAAATTAAATGGAGTGACGTGATATAAAAAAGCGCATGCGCGCAGGTGTGACAAACCAAGAGAAGGTTGGCTGTTGTGCAGCCCATTTCTTATAAAGTGGCTGCTCTAATAGTATGTGGAGAGATTTTTGGGGTGCCCTTGGCAGGAATCTGACATCAGGGCATGACAAAGAAGTCCAGGCAGGAATCTGACATTAAGGTGGACAAAGAGGCAGGCTTCAGTCATGATCATGACTTTAGTCTAGGACAAGGAAGTAGGCCCAGACATCCTGACCATCCTTAGAAACAGAGATCACAGGAGTGATCACGGGACTTTGTCTTTATTGTCTTGCTCGTTCTTTGACAATTGTCTTGCTTGATTCCTCATTGTACTGCTCGCGTGTAATTAAAATGATATAAAAGCAGATTGGGGAAAAAAGAAACCCTCCTTCAGTCTCAGAATTGACTGAGGTCACGCTACAATGTTGTCCAATTGTCTTTTTTTTCCATTTTAATCCTCCCCCCTGCGCTGGAGAACCTGTTGACTGACTGAGCTGGCTTGGTCAATAGTACTTCCTTCTTCGGGTGGATCAGGTCAGAGCTTCCCGTGACAGACAGTAGCTAATGTGGATGGATATGACTTCTGTTTTCCTAGTTTTTTTAAATCCCTTTCTTTCTTTTTTTTTCAGCAGTAGTACTCTTGGCATATATCCCAAACTTTAGTGACTCTTAAGTAGTCAGAATCAACAGGAAGAGTTTTTGTTCCATTACTACTCAAAGGGACAGCTAAGTACCTTTTGTTGTCATTTTTCAGGAAGTTAAAGAATCTTCCGTTGCCTCTTTCTGACCTTAGGAGAGGTCCCTTCTGATGACTGAGCAGGCAGGCTGGCCTCACACTCCTGGTGACCTATCCACGGGGTCATGGTGTGGGGAGCCTTCTGGGTTTGGCCTCTAGGAGAAAGGCCCTCCTTAAGGCCATCACCCAGCCCAGCTGGCTTATACCCAGTGAATTACTGAGCGTTGCAACCACTGACAACTTTTATGCCCCTTCCTCTAGGCCGAATAGACAAAGCTGATGAAGAGGTGCTGGGAACCCATCCCTGGGTCAGCTCTGTGGAACTTTCTCATCATTGCTGGTATGTGTCCCTTTGCCCCGGGAAACAAAACCCAGGCCCCTTGACTTTGGGTCGCCCATGCTTTGCCACTACCTCTGATGCAATGGTCTGAATTTACAACACCATTAGTGAAAGCCACTTGAGACTCTGCCTTCTTTCCCTAGCCGCTGAACTTCATGTGGTCCAGAGTAAATCACCGTAATGGCTGCTGGGCCAGCATTGTTGTGGGGATGTTTTACACCCAGAGCTGTCAGTTATGTGGGGTGGTTAAGTTGAATTGCCAAGGGTCGAGTTACAGTTGTTCCTTTTCTTTGCTTTGAGCATAATTAGGAAGAGCCCCACCAGCCCAAGGTAGCTGGGTCCATAAAGGAGGGTGAGATTAATACAGGGCAGGGCATGGGACCCATGAAGGGACAAAGAAGGTGAAGAGGTGGCTTGCACTGCTATGTGGTCCCCTGGCTTGCTGCCCTGAGGAGAGGATTGTATATTCTGGGTCTCTCAGGTAGCTGCACAGGGAGCTTTCCCTGGCTCTGGGTTCCTGGTATACATACAAAGGCGGACCAAGAAAAGCTACAACCGGAAATGGCCTAAACTCCTCTCCATGCCCATGGGTATGCCTTTTCACAAAGAAGGAGCTGTGTTGAAGAACAAAGCCTTTCACACCTGAGTCTGAGGAGGCCCCAGGAAGATTTGCTGCTAGAATGGCAAGTCCCCAGTGGGCATCATTCATAAGTTTGTCAACTTTCTCTCACTCTACTAGTCTCTATCTGGAACATTTTCTTGGCTCAACGATATTAAGTTGGCATCTCCAATATCACTAAGTTTCCTGGCTGATAAATCTGGCTGTCTCTGCTTGTTCATGCAGTGATGGAGGCTCGGGGAGGTCAGAAAGCAGGGGAAGCAGGTGGTGTTGACAGGAGCCTCAGTATCCTCTTCCCAGTTGGGATGGCCCTGTCCCCTTCACTGTCCTTCCCCTCCCCACCCCCCCCCCACCCTGCAATGCCATTTCTTAGGGCTTCTGTCCTCTGCCATTTTTAAATTAACTGCCTCATTATTGCAAAAAAGTGCAAAACAGAAGTGCTTTCATAAATGGATTCTAGACATCTCCTTTCCTTCTCAGACCTCATGCTCCGTCTCTTGGTCCCACAAGTGGAAGCCATTAGTTTTGCGTGTGTGTGTGTGTGTGTGTGTGTGTGTGTGTGTGTGTGTATGAAATGTTAAATGTACATTTTTGCTATTTTGTTTGTATGGAAGTTGTTGGGGGAGGGTAGGCTTCTGCCTTGCCTCTGACCCTTGACTGTGGACCATCAAAGACAAGGCTGAGCAGTTCTACACTTAGCTTCAAGCCTTTAAGGGCCAGAACAGACCTTTCACAAAGCAGCAGACAAGGGTGGAACCCTGAGGCCACACCCAGTGAATTATCATTTCAGAATCACAGTGAGGGAGGGTCTAGAGTTCAAGGATATAGTCTGCTTGCTAGCCAGCAGGAGGAGGGGTGGTGCAGATTATTCAAACTCATGGATGGTGACAGTTCAGAGGGAGTGGAGGGAACTCAGAGAATAACTCTGTAGCAATGGATTTCTGTGGAAAAGATTTCTGAAAGTGGCAATGTCTGAGCTGGACCCTGAAGCTTCGGTCAACTTAACTGGGCCCAAAGGAGAGCTTCAGGGGAAACTCTTCTTGCAAGGTCGGTACATGGTAAATTATAGTCAGGTTGGCATTGAGTCTGAGTGTGTATACCAGTGCTGTGGTGTGTGTGTAGGTTATATGTGTGCATAGCAACAAAGCAGGAGAGAAAATGAAGCTTGTTTTGTTATTAATATTTATTTTGTACATATGGGTATTTTGTTTGCATGCATGTCTGTGCACCATATGTATGCCCTGTGCCTGCAGAGGCCAGAAGTGGGTGTTGGACACATACACACACACACACACACACACACACACACACACACACACACACACGGAGAAGGCCCCAGTGTGGATATAAGCAAGAGACCAGTCACTATGGGGCTTTTCAACTCAGCACAGCAGAGCAGAACAGCAGAACAAGAAACAACGAGTAGAAGAGGCAAGATGGCTGCCTTCCTGTTATGGGCTCTTTGGAGGTTAGCCCAGGGACCTGGACAGTATGTCTTCCTTCCCAGAGCGACAACACAAAGTATGAGAAAATACATTGCATGCTACTGACCGTAAGTGCAGGTGGTGATAAAGACTTACCTAAAGGTTAAGGAAAAGCGGGGGTGCTGGGTCACTGCTGAGTGGGCCTCCGGGCTCTTTACTTCCCAGGCTTACAATAATGCTTCTTCCTCCAACTTTACTTTTGAACATCCATTTTTCTGTTTTGGAGCTGCAGACAGGAGAGTCCTGGGGAAACCCTAAGCTCTTCAGTCTCTGTGAGGTTGCTGGTGATTCAGGGAGGATGGATCCTCCCTGGATGGAGGCTGAAATCCCAGGCAGGTCATGGGAAGTATTCCCAGAAGTTTCTGAATGTGCTCCTTGGTATGTGACAGCATGGTATAAACATATGAAAGGGCCAGCTCAGGAACTTTGGAAAGGTCATGGAACACTTGCCCCTCCCAGAAGAGAGAGGTTAAATTACATTCCTCAGACCACAGCAGCTAGGAAAGGCCCAGAGTTATTCTGAGACCATTGGCCACCTACCTCATCCCCTAACAACCAATTAAAGGTAACACTGTTCTGCCAATCACATTGTGCCTACTGGCGGCTGCCCTGAAGACTGCATAAAGGCCCGTGCAGCCTGGTGCGAGTGGTCGTTCTCTGCTCATGTGCAGGGTGACCCCAGCATGCTGGAGTAATTAACATTCTTCTTGCTTTTTGCATTGATTTCCCCATCTCCACATTGTTTACTTAGGGGGTCTCTCTGGCAAGTTAAGGCTTCCTGAGTCTTACACATAGATGTATCTGGGAAGAGGGAATCTTAATCGAGGAATTGCTTCCATCTGATTAGACTGTAGGGAAGTCTGTGAGGAATTTTATTGATTATGATTGATGTGGAAGGGCCCAACCTACTGTGGATAGGCACACACACAGTGCCACCCCTGGCCACGTAGTCTGGAGGATATGGGAAAGTGAGCTGAGAAAGCCAACAAACCACATTCCTCTGTGACCTTTGCTTCGGTTCCTGCCTCCAAGTTCTTGGCTTGAGTTCCTGCCCTGCCTTCCTTCATGATTGACTACAATGTAAGCGGAAATAAAACCTTCTCAGGTTGCTTTTGGTCATCATGCTTATCATAACAACAGAAAGCCAACTAAGATACGGAGGGGAAAATAAAGAAAGAAAAAATTAGTGGTCTCTTGCAAAACACGGTGTCTATTGCTGATGATGGAATAGGAAGCAATGACCTAGAGAGGGGAGTAGTGCAGCATTGAATGAGGTCCCCCCAGTCGAAGAAGAGAAGAGAAGATCAGTTCCACAAGCAGCAACATGAGTGCAGTATCTCTCTCTCTCTCTCTCTCTCTCTCTCTCTCTCTCTCTCTCTGTGTGTGTGTGTGTGTGTGTGTGCGCGCGTGTGCGTGTGCGTGTGTGTGTGTGTGTGTGTGTGTGTGTGTGTGTATGAGAGAGATGGAAAGGGAGAGGGACCCTAGCAACTGGCAGCTTGCATAGACAGGCAGAAATTTCCTAATGGCTAACAGCAATGTATACAATTACCCCACCTCTGCATTTGGGTCCTCCCCCAGACCTAACCTGAGCATCTGCCCATGCTAACAACACAGAAAGTGAATTCCTGTGACATGAGGGACTTCATGACGCATTCTGAAGTATGGCACTGAAGAAAGCTCAAGGGTGTAGACAATACCATTTTAATTAATAAAGGTGGATCTAGTTGGATTAGTACACCTGGGATGCCTCAAGAGAAAATGATTTGAAAGCAAGTAGGAAAGTCTGAGGAAGTAGAGGGACTCCTTTCCTATTTTGTGAAGAGTGACTATTTTCATGATCATACTACCAAATAGAATATGGGGGGCTGGTGCTCAGTGGCTAAGAGCATTGCCTGCTCTTGCAGAGGACCTGAGTTCTATTCCAAGCACCCACATTGGCTGGTTCACAACTACCTGTATTTTCAGCTCCAGGATCCCACACCCTCTTCTGGACTCTGAGGATACCTGCTCCATGTGCATAATTTAAAAATAAAATAAAAAACCTCAAATCTTTAAAAATGTAAAGCTATTGCTATTGTACTTGTTCATATACAAATCACGTGTGATGTTGGTTGGAACACTGTACCAAATACCCTGAATGCTTACTTTGTCCTAAGAATTAGAGCACATTTTCCAAATTTCTCTAATTGCAAGATGAAATAAAGCATATTTTCATTGGCTGTTGTTTCCTCTTTCTCCTCCTACCACCTCTTCTTCCTCCTCCTCATTCTCCTGCCCCTCCCACCACCTCCCTCCTCCTCCTCTTGTTCTCCTTCCCCTCCCACACCTTTTCCCCAGCTTCTTAATCCTCCTTGTCTTCCTCTCTCCCCTTCTCCATTCCCTCCTTCATCTTCTACTTTTCTTCTTCTTTTGGACAGGGTCTTGCCATGAAGGCTTGGCTGGTCTTGAACTCAAGATCCTCCTGCCTCAGCCTCCTTAGTTCTGGGATTACAGATTTAGACCACCATCCTTGGCTGAATAGCTTCATCAAAACAAAGCAAAACAAACCAGACAAACAAAAAACAACAAGCCTATTGTGTCAATTAGATTTTGTCATTTCTTTCGTCACTTTCCGCCACACGTTTTCAGCTCTTGTTTAGAGGTTTCACTGAGCGAGGAAATCAGACGAGTTGTCACAGGTAAAGCTCCTGTCAGGGTGGTGGAGTTGATACTAAGTCTGTAGCACTTTAGCCCTTGTTTTCAATAGTTATCTGGTACTGGATCCGAGGGCAGTGTGCAACCCCGGGCTTGGCCGTGACTGCTATGGCTCCTTACAGGCTGTTTGCCAGACGCACAACTTCAGCTGATTCTCCCAATCTCTTAGCTCCACTGTCATAAAGAAAACTGAAGTCAGGGGCTCAGCCTCACAGGGGCCAAGCAGAGGATCCAAGACCTGAATCCAGGTAGGATTCAAGACCAAGTCCTCCTTCCTTCCCCTCTCTTGGCTTCCTTCTGCTTCCCCTCAACATGTGCATTATAAAGCTCAAACACACACAAGAGAGCAAGAGAGTAGGATGAACCGACCTTTTCAAGTTCAACGGGATTGTCTTGAGGCATTTGCTTCTATCTTTACCCCAAGATTCATGGGGTTCATAAAAAAAAAAACAAGAACAAAACCAAAATTGTATCATTTTAGGAATGAAGGCCTCCGGAATTTGAAGCACAGCCACATTATTATACCTAAAGAAAACCACAGTATTAATCGACATTCATAGGCTTGTTGAAATTGTCTTTTTATCTTATAAATTTAAACATTACTTTGACTGATTCTCACATCATGTAGTCCTCCCCGCACCCCCGCTCTTCATCTGTATCCGACTACCCCCGCACCCTACTTTTCACTGCAAAAGTAAGATTAAACCCAGGACCTCTGCTCCCACAGGGCAGGCACCCTGCCCTTTCCTTTAAAGATTTTTTTTTCCTCTTCACTTTGGACTGTGACAATTCCATCCCTTAGTGTGGCTTAGATGTTCCTCCGGGAATTGGTTATTTTCAAACACCGTTTTGTGGCATTCCTTCCGTGCTTAGGTGGGGGCATTCCCACGCGGGGCTCACGGTCTAGGAAGCATGACAAGAAAGTAATAAGCAAGCATGTGGAATTTGTGTGTATGTGTGTGTGAATGTCATGTATGTTGTTACACCTGTGTGTATATGTGTTTGGAAGCCAGAGGACAATGTTGAGTGTCATGCCTCAGGTGCTGTTGATCTTGGGTTCTTTGAGACGGAAGACCTTATTGGAACTTGCCAATTGGGCTAGGCTGATTGGTAAGGGAACACTAGGGATCTACCTGTCTTCAACTTAGCACTGGGAACACTGGGAATATAAGTGTAAGCCACCGCTCTTGGCTTTTTTTTTTTTTTTTTAATGAGTTCTGAAGCACAAGCTAGGTCCTTATTCTTGCAGGGCAAATATGAACTCTATGTTACACTTACATAAGAGGGTAGCTGTGGATTGCTTGCAATGTTGGTATATCTGTGGTTTGGCCACTGTGCTGGCTGGTTTGTGTGTCTACCTGACCCAGGCTGGAGCTATAACAGAAAAAGGAGCTTCAGTTGGAGAAGTGCCCCCATGAGATCCAGCTGTAAGGCATTTTCTTAATTAGTGATCAAGGGGGGAGGGTCTCTTGTGGGTGGTGCCATCCCTGGGCTGATAGTCTTGGGTTCTATAAGAAAGCAGGCTGAGCAAGCCAGGGGAAGCAAGTCAGTAAGGAACATCCCTCCATGGCCTCTGCATCAGCTCCTGCTTCCTGACCTGCTTGAGTTTCAGTCCTAACTTCCTTTGGTGATGAACAGCAATGTGGAAAGTGTAAGCTCAATAAACCCTTTCCTCCCCAACTTGCTTCTTGGTCATGATGTTTGTGCAGGAATAGAAGCCCCGACTAAGACATCATAGAACTGTGAAGTAGCAGTTGTATATTTTAAAAAGGAATATTTAAATAGTGTGTCTAAGGGGGTGGGTGTGTACACATGTACCCGTGCATGTGGACAGAAGTGGGCGTTGGCTCCCGTGAAGCCAGAGTTACAGGCAGTTGTCAGTTGCCCAAAATGGGTTCTGGGAATGAACTCAAGTCCTCTGGATGAACAGAGAGGTCTCTTAACCTCTGAACTATCTCTCCAGTCCTGAAGTTGTATTTTTAATATATCAAAGGTACCGCTGTGATGGCAGAGAACCAGACAGGGTTCTGTTCTTCTCTTTCTCTTCCCCTATTCATTTCATTTTATTTTACTGGGGATTGAGCTCACAGCTTTAAGCATGCTAGACAAGTGCCGTATATTAAGCATCCTCCTTTGCCCAGATCTTCCCTTATCCCCACTATGTGTGACCTTAGGGGAGATTGTGTCCCTTGCTTTTGCTGGGTTTTGGTGTCCTCATTTTTAAATGGTGGATGCTGACCAAATGAGTGGTTTCCCAGGCTTCCTAAAACCATGAAGTCCTCATCCTGCCCCACAAAACCCTAATGTATGAGGCAGATAGATAGCAAGGGTGAAGCAGAGGACAGCTCTTGAGCCCAGCCCACTCTCACCTTTTATCCCCGACTTTCACATCTCCCACCTCAAACTCTGGATAGCCACCGAGCTGTATCCTCAGAACCTTAGTTCCTAAGACACAGTCAGAAAATCATTGGTAGCCTGTGGTGGTGGTTGTGGTGGTGGCAGCAGCAGTGGCAGTGAGGAGCAGCAGCGACTATGGTGATCGAAGCTTTGGTGGTGTCACATGCCTTTAGTCCCAGCACCCAGGAGACATAGACAGGCAGATGGAGACAGTGAGTTTGAGGTCATCCTGGTCTACAGAGCAAGTTACAGAACAGACCAGGCTATACAGAGAAACTCTGTCTTGAAAAAAACAAACAACAATAACAACAACGAAAACCAACCAACCAACCAAACAAAACAAAACAAAAACAAGCAACCAAAAAAGGAGAATCACTGGCAATGTTTGGTGTTCTTGCAAGCATTGTTAAACTGAGAGATCTGTTTGAATGGTGCTTCTGTTTGTGTGTGTTTGTGAACGTGCGTGTTCCTGTGTATGTGTGTTCATTTGTTGGTGAGAGAACAAATATCAGAATGGAAGTACTCTCAGCATTCTTTGGTTGATGCTTGTCCCTTTCTAAATGGCGTACCTGAGCTCACACTAGCCTGACTGTCACAGAGAAATTGCCGTCCCATTAAGAGAGTGAGTCACACACCAAGTGGTGGGATAAAGTCTCTGCTCCACCTGGCTTCGGCATTATGGTGGTGGTCCTGGGTACTGTGTCACATGCTTTCTTCCACAGCAGATGTTCTTCAGACTGTGGCTCACTTGGCCATCAGTAGGTCTCATGTAACATCCTATAAGCCCAGGAATCTCATTGGGTAGCGACAGCCTTTTCTTTGAAAGTTCCTACAAAACTTCCTTATACTTTACTGTCTCCATGTAGACCACACACTAATCTTTAAGCCAGTCGCCATGCCTAGGGGAAGCCAGAGCACTAATTAATTGACCTTCTCAGGCTGTCTGAAGCACAAGGAGCATGGGGCGGCTCAGGGAATAGTGAGGTAATAATACCAAAAGAATAGGAACTAACCTCAAAAGGGGTACAACCATCCTTGAAGTGACCTTATAACTCATCAGGGCTGGGATGACTTAGAAAGTCAAAGGGGGAAACCACTAAAAGCTAGTTGGGCAGCAGATGGAAATTGATGTTATTCTGGGCAAACTGAGGCGTATGATGCCCTTAACAGAACACTCATTAGGGATATTTAATGACTTTGTCAAGGTTCGAAAGACTGCCAAGTCAGAGACCTAGGTGAGAGAACTCATTCCAGATTTTCTATCAAAAGGTTAATCTCGGTCCCCAGAAGCTCATCTCCGCAGCAGTCTGTATAGCGGTACAGAATAGGGTGGGTGCAAAGCAGGGATCGCTGAGCAAGAGGACCCCGGACGAAATCAGAACCAAGCGAGGAATCGTTTGTAGGGTCATGCCAGTGATTATCTGAAACATCTTTGTTTCAGATGAACAGACCATCTGAAACAGCTTTGATATGTTCAGATAACCTGCAATAGTCATGCACTACCTCAGAATGGTATACATGGTCAATGATTAAAGAGTATGTATGGGTCTGCAGGATTGGGCAGCTGGGTCAGTGGGAAAAGCACTTGCTGCGGAAATACGAGGACCGAACTCAGATCCACAGTGGCTATGAAAAAGCTGGGCATAGCAAGGCGTGTCTGTAATCCTCGAAGTGGAACCGGGAGAAACCAGTGGTGTTGCTGGTCAGATGGAACTAAAGATGGAAAACTGTAAGGGAAGACAGTTGAATCAACCTCTGGCCTCTACATATGCACAGAAGGGTGCATGCATGACCCTCACATACATATACAAACACATAAGACTACACCTACACACCCACCCACACCATCGCGGCTCAACACACCAGATAGCACATACATTAATATAAGTTAAGAGCAAAAATATCGTGGGTCTGAAATCAGAGAGGGCTTTTAACCTAATCCCGTAACGTATGAGCCCTTTGACCTTAGGCAAATTATTTAATTTTTCTCAATCTATTTCACTGAGACTAACCACAGTGCCCCCTTCAGAAGTTTATCGCAAGGATAAAATGAGATTTTGCTTGTTAAGTGTCACACTGGAACACGGCAAGTATCAATAAATAAGCTATTTTAGCAATTCTAGTATCAGCAAGCATATAGAAACTTGTACATGTCCGACTTTCGTTCCAGCCTTGTGTGGGGGAGACTCAACACCACATGACTAGCTGTGTGAGGTGCTTTTCTCAAGCCAGATGTTTCTCCCCTGTGGCCGGTGCTTCTGTGGCCCAGTCTGCAGTCTTTACATCTGGTCACCTGGAGAGTGGATCAGTCCCAGTGTGTGGCACCAACTCCATTCTGAACATGTTGGTGAGTGACTAGGGGGGGATTTTTATAGCCTCTCTGGGGAGTGTGAAACTACTGGGAAGAAAATGCTTTGGGAAGCACAAGGATCTAAGTCATCATTACCAAGTCCTGGTAGCACATGTTGCAACTTTCCAAATCAAGAAGGAAAAATTGAGCCAACTATTTGTAGGACTGTCTTTAGCCTCCAACACCTGGTTTGGAAACCCACTTGCCTCCCGTGCTGACTGTGCTAGCCCTTCCGAAAACCCAGGAAGGAAATACAGTGTGTGAGGCCAGAAAAGGGCGAGCGCCTGGCTTCCTCAGGTCAAACAGCGGGCTGTAAATGACTCTTTTCAAAACACATTACTTCCCAAGATTGTAGCCTGACACAAAAGAAGGTCCACACAGCAGTTGTTCCCAGCAAGGATTATACTATAGGGCTATTAGGGGGAACAGAAGCAGCCTGATTCTCACCGATGACAGGAAATGAGGTTAAGGAGAGATAACAGGTCTTTGAATTAAAGAGCCTTTAAACACACATCCTGGCCTCACAGCTTTGGTAAGTGGATGAGAATTATGGAACGGAGCCTTTAAGCTGTACTCCTGAGCATTCACTCCGCCCTGGCTGGGCGTCGGTCGCTAGTTTCCTCAGACCTTTGCCTCTTCATGTTGAATTGTCAGTAAGATCTGGCTGAGACTGGCTCACCAGCTCTGAGTCTTACAAGTAACGTATTTGATAGTCTTTGGACATACATACCTTTAGTTTGTGGAATCTAGACTACATTGCTTTTGATGACTGAGGAAGGGAATTTTCAAACTCCAACAGACTTGGGCCAGTATGTTTCTGTTTTTGTCCTGGTTTTCAAGGACAAGATTTCTGGACAGGGTTGATTAAATTCAACAAGTCAGAGAATGAGTTCAGAGAGAAGGGGGAATAACCCTGCCAATCCCCCAAACCAAACATCAAAATGTTGCTTGTCACGCAGAAGAACACGTGGTTGTGGGCCTGGATTCCTGCTCTGTTGTTACGCTATCTGCATTTATTACATACACAACCTTGTCTTGCCCCTTCCTTGGAATTCCCATTCAGAGCAGAAAGGAGAAGTTAAGCTAAGCAACCCATCATGCCATTTTAAAAACTTAATGTGGTTACTTCAGTTAGTCAGCTGACACTCCTACACATAACCAACTGGTTGATGGAACACAACGGGCTGCTTTTTGTTTGTTTTATTTGTTTCGTTTTAAAATTTTAATTAAAAAAAATTTTTTTTAGATTTACTTATTTATTTATGTGAGTACACTGTCACTTTCCTCAGACACACCAGAAGAGGGCATCCAATCTCATTAAAGATGGTCATGAGACATCATGTGGTTGCTGGGAATTGAACTCAGGACCTCTGGAAGAGCATCAGTGCTCTTAACCACTGAGCCGTCTCTCCAGCCCCTAATTTCATTTTTAAGACAGGGTTTTACTATGTAACTTTTAACTTTGGCTGGCCCAGAACACATTTTGTAGACCAGGCTTGCCTCCAACTCTCAGAAATCCTCCTGTCCCTGACTCTCTGGTGCTGAGTTTGAAGGCATGTACGGCTGACTCAATGTTTCTTTGCAATAGTTCTGGGACGGGTGACTGTAAACCTGAGTTAACTATTTTTTTTCCCACCAGGACCGAGGAAAGAATATGATCCCTCCTGTTTTAACATTGTTTGTTCCTGACTATTAAAATAGAGGAGGAAAACCCTGACTTTGACAGATAAGCCAAACTGTAATTCATAGGAGCTGTTAAAAGATTAAATGAAATAATTTATTTATTTATTTATTTATTTATTTGTTTGTTTGTTTATTTATGAGTCAGGGTTTGTCTTAGGGTTTCTGTTGACATGGCGAAACAACATGATCTAGCCAGATGTGGTGGTACATGCCTTTGACCCCTGTACTTAGTAGGTGAGTCTCTGTGACATTGAGGCCTGCCTACCTAACGAGTTTCAGGACAACCAGGGCTCCACAGAGAGCCTCTATCTCAAACAAAACAAAATAAAAACATCATGAGCAAAAGCAACTTGAGAAGGAAAGGGTTTATCTCACCTCACATTTCCTTATCATTAAAGGAAGTCAGGACAGAAATTCAAGGTAGGAACCTAGAAGCAGGGACTGACACAGGGGCCATGGAGGGATGCCCCTTATTGGCTTGCTCCCCTCAGTTTGCTCAGCCTGCTTTCTTAGATCATCCAGGAGCACCCACTCAACCCTGTGGCATGAGCTCACCCATATCAATCACTAATCAAGAAAATGCTGCACACACCATCTGCATGTCAATGTGGTGGGGGCATTTTCTCAAGTGTGGGTCATCTTTTCCAAATGACTCTAGCCTGCGTCAGGTTGACAGTAAAAGCCAAACAGCACCAGGGTCTCACTGTATAGTCCTGGCCAGCCTTGAACTTGCTATGTAAACGAGGCTGGCCTCAGACTCACTTGCTTCTGCTGGGATTAAAGGCGAGTGCCACTATACCTGGCCGTGAGCTGAACTGCAGCTTACTGACGATGCTCTCTCCAGGGTCCTCAGTGGAGTTTCCAGTCTACACTAATGTTTCTGCTGTGTCCGTGATGATCTGAATGATGATCCGGCTATGTTTCCCCAACAGACCTATGTTTGGTTCTTTGAGTTTCAGCTGAATTATAAGCACAGTCATAGGCTCCTATAGCCAAGAGATTTTTTTTCTTTACAGTGCAATCTATCTGCATGGTTCTTTTAAAAGTAGATGGACATTTGCATAAAGAAGAAAATAATCAGTAGTTCTACCATGCAGAGATTACTACATCTGCATCTTATGGAAATTCTATATGTTTACGAACTTTCACTTACTTATATAACAGATCACTAATTACTTTTCAATGTCATGTCAGAGAGTTCTATCCATGGGCTCCTCATTTATTTAAGTGTGGTTGTCTTCTAGCATAGGCATTCAGATCTGTCTACTAACATCATTGTCAAGAAAACTCAAAATCAGGGTTCTAACGTACACTTTCTTTCCAGTTTCTGTGACACAGTGTCACCTCTGTGGAAGACTGTAGGCTCTTCAGAATGTTAGAAGTTCCCTACATCCAAAGAAAGCACCAAAGACGCCCCTTCAAAGGTTAGTTAGGATGTTAAATTCCTGTCCCATTCCCAGCCAGAAGAGGCAAAATTGGGGTCACTTTCATGACAGCTATTGCTGTGTGTGAGGTGCTCCAAACAGACACTCCCACCCTTTCTCCTAATCGTAGGCAATTTCCTCAGACAGCATCAACCTTTCATGGGGATGTCAAATGGGCCATCCAAATAGATGGTTCCTGAGACAAGGGAAAGTCCACAACCCTCCAGCACTTCCATGCACTGCCTTACCTTCTGCTGCCCAGGCGAGGTGGTTGGGGAAAGTCTTTTTTTTTCTATTAACTGAGACTTGGGCTCATTTGAGGTGTATTTATGTGCCTCTGTGTGCAGGTGAAGTTTTAGATCATCGGTCCAAGAGTGATTGTTGAGGGGTTTGAAGTATGAGATCGATTGCTACATGGGGAGAACCGCCTCAGCAAAGCCTATGAGAAGTGCACAGGAAAGTCCCAGTCTGCTTAGAGCCTAGGCTAGCTCTAGGCATGGATGTCAGTAAATGAGGGCTATCCTCTGGACCTTCCAAGCAGTTTCACGGTCTTCAAGTACTTAGGAGCATCATGGACTTCCTAGGGGACCCCAGGTTCCCAATAACTAGTTGCTATGGCCATTTTTTAGAGACAAAGCTCTAAAGCTCTCACAAAGCTAGAAGTAGGCTCAGATATTTGTCCCAAGGAGGGGGCAGCTTTTCTTTCTGCTGGCTGACTCAGGTCTGTAGGAAGACAAAGGTTTTTGTCATCACACAGCACTGTTCTGTGTTTGAAGCTGGTATTCCAGGGACATTGGGTTAGGAGGACATAGAAGGATCATGTGAGATTATGCAACACTCAGTTACACTTGAATTTCAGGGCTGAAGGTGTAGGGCAGCAATGGAGTGTGTTCACAGCTCTGGGCTCAATCTCTGGCACTACAAAGATGTAGAATTTCAGACAAAGGAAAAGTTTAAGGTTAATTGTGTCCCTTGAAAATGGAAATCCCAGAGCACATAGCTTCTTAGAGTTATAATCCCCCGCCCCATCTCCTACACTGGGAAGAAGCTCCCCTTATGTGCATGAAGGGCACAGAGCTCATTTATAATAACAGGGTGTGTGAGTCCCCTTGTGTGAGGCCAGCTCAGCTAGGGTGTTCTGGTCCCAGTGGCCTTCTGGAAGAACATTTTACAGACTGTGTGAATGGATGCCCACCAGTAGCCATGTTAAATGAAGAGACAACTGCTGTGCCAAGTTTGCAGGCCCTGGATGGGCTCAGAAGCACACGCATGTTCACCATGCTATGTTCATTCAACAAAGAGCGTGGCTATTATTAGCAATATGTTATTCAATGGAACCCTATAAGTGGGTTTTATAAGCAGCGCAAGGCTGCATGCCCTACTAGCTTAGTCTCTTACTAATCCTGTTATTTAGTTACTTCTAAGGATTAGTGCAATGTCTAAAATGTCCAGAATTTCAAAGATGAGAAAGAGGTGGTTTCAGATGACAATTTTGGGTTACAAATGGTTTATGTGAGTGGGTTGTTAAAGTTTCAGTAACGCTGCCACCTAAATGCTGAACATTCCTATTATTAAAAATCAAATAACATACATTTATGATGAAATAGTAAGTAGCATGGTAACCATTTGTTTAAGGTCATAAATACTCAAAACCCAGAACTTCTTGTTAAGCGTGATAGTGCATATCTATAATTCCAGCAGGAGGAGGGCAGAGGCAGGAGGATTGCCAGAAGTTCTAGCGTAGCTTGGTCTTCTCAGTAAAGTCTCAGACAGCCAGAGTAACACAGTGAAACCTTATTTCAAAGGTCTCAAACACAAGCTCATTACTTTCTAGTTTTTTCTGCATGTTCCTAGTATTCAAACTCTAAAGATCATACTTGTATCTATGGTGTGCGTACAGTGGAGATATTGGGAGGTTGGGAGGAGATGAGCTTCTGCGTGCAGAATAAATCTTGGTTTTTGTTTAGAATCTAGTGTGGGTGTGAGGTAAGGGTGGGTAGGCATTTCCATCACTGAAATTAGCAGATTCCAAACAGGCTTCTTCAGAGAAGTGAGGTAGCTATGTAGACAATAACTGAACTGAGCACAGAATTGATTTTTTTCCCCGACACTATCTGTCTGTTTTGGAAAGTTTCTTTTTTCTTTTTAATAAAGATTTACTTGTTTATTCTATGTGTATGAGTACACTGTCTTCAGACACACCAGAAGAGGGCATCAGATCCCATTACAGATGGTTGTGAGCCAACATGTGGTTGCTGGGAATTGAACTCAGGACCTCTGGAAGAGCAGTTGAAAGAGCAGTTGGTGCTCTTAACCGCTGAGTCATCTCTCCAGCCCTGCTTTGGAAAGTTTATTGTTAAATCCTTACCTTATGTTCGTATTCTAACGTCTATTAACTCTCTCTTCTCTGTCTCTGTCTATCTGTCTGTCTGTCTGTCTGTTTCTCTCTTGTCTTAAGTCAAAAGGATCAAAGTGTTTCTAAGCTACCATGAGTCACAGAACTTCATTCAATAAGCATATATTTTTTTTTTTGGAGACCTGCTATGTGCTAGGTACCAGAAGATGCAGATGAGGAAGATGGAGAGTGGCCTCAAACAGGGGTGCCCAGCATCGTGGGTGACAGTGCTGTTCCACAAGAGTTGCCGGCATTAAATTAAATAATGGACATACATTGCATGTGAGTGTATTTGTGTGTGTTTATAAGCGCGCCAGTGCGCATGTGGATGTACAAGCCTCCAGAGCCAGAGCCAGCCTAGATGCCATCCCTTGGGAGTTCTCCATCTTATTTCAAAAGATATTTTACTTATTATTTGTATGAATGTGGGCGTATGAGCTTCTATGCAACGTGTATACTCAGGAGGCCAAGGATGACAGACAAGGTGTCAGATCCCTTGGAACTAGACTTACAGGTGGCTATAAGCCTCCATGTAGGTGCTGGGAATTGAACCAGGTCTGCAAAGGCCATGACTCCAACACTTCTACTTTGTTTTTTGAGACATGGTTTTTCACTGGCTTGGGACTCACTAAACAGGCCAGGCTGGCTTCCAGACCCAGGGATTTGCCTATATCTGCTTCTTAGCCCCAGGATTACAAGGA
Source organism: Apodemus sylvaticus (assembly GCF_947179515.1). NCBI lineage: Eukaryota > Metazoa > Chordata > Mammalia > Rodentia > Muridae > Apodemus > Apodemus sylvaticus. Next base: position 24,079,300 of record NC_067472.1, on the reverse strand, counting down.
CATGCCACCAAGCTCAGTTCCTCACGGGTTCTGGGGACAGAACCCAGGCCTTCATGTTTTATGGCAAGTACTTTACTGACTGAGCTCTCTCTCTCTAGCCCCTAAATTTAGCAAGATATTTAAAATATAAATTTGTGATATAAATTGTATATGTGATATATATACACAAACTAATCAGTTTTTTCTATTGTGTTAAAACGTTAGCCTGTATGGTAGCTCTGAAAGGATAGAAAATAATACAGCCTAACTCTAATGACCCCAAGAAGCCAGAAGTTTAAAATGCTATTTCGCTTTGTTAGAAACTAGGTAAAAGGTCACATTCCAGAGCCCGTCCTTTGATTGGTTTGTGATTCGCGGGCTTTGTTGTAAACTTATAAAAGCTGTCGCAATTCGGCACTCGTGGTCCATAGTCCTCTAGCCCTGCACGGTGTACGGCTGTGGAACCTAGAATTCTGGAATAAAGAAACCCTCATGTTATTGCATCGAGACCATTTCTCGTGAGCGATTTGGGTGTCGCCTTCCAGGGCATGGGGTGCTGGGGCACCCTCGGTTTTTGGGGTCTTACAGCTCTTGTCTACAGTCCCAGCATTCAGGAGGCTGAGGCAAGTGTAACCCTGCCTGTGTGAGTTCAAGGCCAGCTCAGGCCAGAGATAGAGACTGTTTCAAAGAATAGGTAAACAGGGCTGGGAAGATGGCTCTGTGGGTAAGGGAAGCCTGACATCCCAAGCTGAATAATCCCTGGAGCCCACACGGTGGAAAAAGGAACCAGAAACTTTGAAATCAGGTCCTACAGTAGAGAAACTGCAGAGCGACAGACAGAGCTGTGACAGAGAACTCGCAGAGAGACAGATAGAACTGTGGCCGAGAGCTCGTGCTTTGAAGTGACACCAACTAGAGTGTAAGTCCTGACTTGACCCCTGCCAGTCCCATGGCCCCGGGCAAATGACTGTACTTAACTTCTTTAAATGTCGGTTTTTCTTGAGACAATAATAATAATTCCCTTGTAGGCTTTATGTGAGGATTAAATGTAATAATCTACGCAGAGAGTCAATGCTCGTCGAATAGAACCTTAATATAAACCTTGTTAAAAACCTGCCCTGGAAGGGAAGGCCCAGTTCGTTGGAATTACCATGATGTGTTCTTCACCTGTCATTCCCTTTGGCAGGTCCTGATTCCCTCTGGGATATGCCGCTTCTGAGCTTGAAGTGGGGCAAACACGGGCACATTTCTTCCTTAGCGTATTTTTAACTAACTGATAGGAAACACTGAAACTGTTCTGTCAGCAGCCCACAGATGGCTTTTCTCTGCCCCTCTGTCCCTTGTCCTCTGGTGCAATCCCTGCCTCACTCCTGTCTCTCACCTTTCTGTCTCATTTCCAGCCTTGGCCATCCCTTGGAAGGCTCTTGCCCTGGTCACCAAAGATTTTCTGACCGATCCTTGTGGCTATGACACATGTGACTCCTTCCATCTTTAGGCTAGGGTTAGCTGGCTGTGTTATTCACATACATGAAGGTGTGGTGGCTTTTAGCTTATAAAAAGCCCAGGCTGGAAGGGTCAGGGAAAGGGGGTACCTGGTGAAAGTTGTATTTTGCCTTTTATTTTTGTTTGTTTTGTAAGACCCCCAAAACCGAGGGTGCCCCAGCAGCACCCCACGCCTCGGAAGGAGACACCCAAATCACTCACAAGAAATGGTCTCGATGCAATAGCATGAGGATTTCTTTATTCCAGAATTCTAGGTTCCACTGCCGTACACCATGCAGGGGTAGAGGACTGAGGACCCCGTGCAACTGAAGTCAGGGGTATTTAAAGGGGAAAAATCACAAGACAAGGGTTGGAGCACACAATTCACAAGGCAAGGGGTGGAGGACAAAACATGCACACAATGGGAATGGGGAAGTACAGAATGAGGAAGTAAGGAAGGTTAGAGATTATCTGGAGCAAATGTCCTTGGGACATTGTATAGTTAAACATTGGAACTAGAACAGGGTGGGCTATCTTTCTCAAGCTGAAAGCAGAAAAACAAGTTACTCTGTGCTGGGCTAGTTTAGAGGTCTAAAAACATTGAGTTGGGGGGGGGGGTGTTTCTCATTCCCCACTCCTTCTCTTGTTAATATTTCTAATCTTAGAACTATAGAACTAAATCTCTGACTATATATTCTGGATTGTCCTGCCCTAATCTCTGATATTGTTGGTGTAGCATAAGAATCTGCACAGCACTTATACGTTTCCCTAATAAAAGCTATTAGCTGGTTAGTCACACAGGCTCCAATTGTAAGCAAAAGGAGTAAAATTACAAGGGGTCTCATCAAAACAGAAAGCAGGGTGGTCAAGAGTACAAGATAAGGGCCTTTCCACCGAGACTCAAGATTTTCTGTGCAGTGGTGTCTAACGTAGACTGAATCTCCAAACTGGAAGCAATGTGGGACTTGCAAGTCTCTCTCTTGAGTAGGCTGCTGCTTCCACACTTGCTGCCTCACCCACTCGAGGGCCTTGTGCCTAGAGAACAAAAGCCTGAAGCAAAAAGGGTAGGAGAGCTTTCTAATCATTAATACCAGGCTCTGTGGTCAATTTGGTGAGGGTTTCTTTCATCAGGGTTCCAGCAACAGTTCCTGAAGCCTTCTTATACAGATCCAGTCACCTATCTGGAAGCAGTGAGGAGTCTCTGGCATGCATGGAGCTTTTAAGGCAAATCTTATATTGTGGGACACCTCCTGGGAGGACCCAGTGAACACCAAAGGAGTTGGGGTATCAAAGAAGATCTCTAGGGGGTCAGGTTAAAATGGTAGAGGCTCTTCAGAAACAAGGGGAGAGGCACCATCCAGCCTGAACCAGTCTCCAAGGTCAATTTAGTTAAGGTCTCTCATAGGGTTTTGTTTATTCTCTCTACTTGCCTTGAGCCCTGGGGACAGCACATCCAATAATGTTTCCAATTAGTCCCCAATATCTCTGTCAATTTCTGACTTACCTTAGAAACAAAAACTGATCTAATTATCTTGGGCACTCTGAAACTTGGAAAAATTTCTTCTAACCTTGACAGCTGTTTCCTGCTTCAACTCATCTAGATAAAAGTATCTATAAATACTATAAGATATTTTATAACCATATTCTCCTGCTGTAGCTTTTATAAAAATCTCTTAATATACTCTAGGCTGTTCTCTTCTAGGTCTTTTGCCCTGTTTACTCTTTACTGCATAATCATTTACTTGCTGGCATATCTTACACTGTTCTGTTAATTATCTCTCTAGCCTAAAACCTGAGTCATAAATATATATGTTTGGTCCCTTAACTGCCAGGACAGGTTTGTTTTTTTTTTTTATTCGATATATTTTTTATTTACATTTCAAATGATTTCCCCTTTCCTAGCCCCCCCCCCACTCCCAGAAAGTCCTGTAAGCCCCCTTCTCTCCCCCTGTCCTCCCACCCACCCCTTCCCACTTCCCCATTCTGGTTTTGCTGAATACTGCTTCATTGAGTCTTTCCAGAACAAGGGGCCACTCTTCCTTTCTTCTTGTACCTCATTTGATATGTAGATTATGTTTTGGGTATTCCAGATTTCTAGGTTAATATCCACTTATTAGTGAGTGCATACCATGATTCACCTTTTGAGTCTGGGTTACCTCACTTAGTATGATGTTCTCTAGCTCCATCCATTTGCCTAAGAATTTCATGAATTCATTGTTTCTAATGGCTGAATAGTACTCCATTGTGTAGATATACCACATTTTTTGCATCCACTCTTCTGTTGAGGGATACCTGGGTTCTTTCCAGCATCTGGCGATTATAAATAGGGCTGCTATGAACATAGTAGAGCATGTATCCTTATTACATGGTGGGGAATCCTCTGAGTATATGCCCAGGAGTGGTATAGCAGGATCTTCTGGAAGTGAGGTGCCCAGTTTTCGGAGGAACCGCCAGGCTGATTTCCAGAGTGGTTGTACCAATTTGCAACCCCACCAGCAGTAGAGGAGTGTTCCTCGTTCTCCACACCCTCTCCAACACCTGCTATCTCCTGAATTTTTAATCTTAGCCATTCTGACTGGTGTAAGGTGAAATCTCAGGGTTGTTTTGATTTGCATTTCCCTAATGACTAATGAAGTTGAGCATTTTTTAAGATGCTTCTCTGCCATCCGAAGTTCTTCAGGTGAGAATTCTTTGTTTAACTCTGTACCCCATTTTTTAATAGGGTTGTTTGGTTTTCTGGAGTCTAACTTCTTGAGTTCTTTATATATATTGGATATTAGCCCTCTATCTGATGTAGGATTGGTGAAGATCTTTTCCCAATTTGTTGGTTGCCGATTTGTCCTCTTGATGGTGTCCTTTGCCTTACAGAAACTTTGTAATTTTATGAGGTCCCATTTGTCAATTCTTGCTCTTAGAGCATACGCTATTGGTGTTCTGTTCAGAAACTTTCTCCCTGTACCGATGTCCTCAAGGGTCTTCCCCAGTTTCTTTTCTCTTAGCTTCAGAGTGTCTGGCTTTATGTGGAGGTCCTTGATCCATTTGAATTTGAGCTTAGTACAAGGAGACAAGGATGTATCAATTCACATTCTTCTGCATGCTGACCTCCAGTTGAACCAGCACCATTTGTTGAAAAGGCTATCTTTTTTCCATTGGATGTTTTCAGCCCCTTTGTCGAGGATCAAGTGGCCATAGGTGTGTGGGTTCATTTCTGGATCTTCAATCCTGTTCCATTGATCCTTCTGCCAGGACAGGGTTTTTTTTTTTTTGTTTGTTTGTTTTTTTGTTTTGTTTTGCTTTTTTATCCCCTAAATGAGTCCATCTGTGCATTTGGCCTAGTGAGTCCTTGGCTTACTTTCTGGGGAGTATAGTTCTCCCTTCTTGTGTGCACCCTCTCTTGGTAATAGTTGGTAGGGTGGCTAGCAATCTCAGTCCTTTTTTAAAGTGAGGCTGGTTCTTAATTCTGTCCCATTTCCCAATGGGTGTCTCTTACAGACCCATAATCAGCATAGGCTCCTGCACATCCATTCCTGGAGTCACTTGCTCTGTCTGGCTATTGCCCATTGAGTCTTTTCCCTTTGCACGTCCTGGGCAGTGAATACTCACAGTGGCTGACTTCATTAGGACATCTAAGAGGTCCAAGATTTCTTGTTGGTTTCCTCTGATGTAAGCAGTCCTCTTTGCATATATCCCTGTGGACATGGGCTGTGGCAAAGGCATACCTGTTATCCATGTGGCTGTTGATTTTCTTGCTGGTTCCAAGTTCCAAGGTCTTGGTGAGGGCAATGAGCTCCACTTTCTGCATTGACATGCCAGGGGGGTAAAGATTCTTCTACCCAGATGACATTTGTGCCATCCACCATAGCAGCACCTGCTTCCATCATGAAGAAAACTGCTCCGGTCTGTAGCAACTTTCAGCAGGGGTCAGTCTCTCTTTTTGGGCCAGTAAGCTGCAGCCTGTTGGACAGGAAGCATATCTGTCCCCCTCTCCATTTTGGAGCGTATGTCTTACTCCAACAGAGAGTAGGAACAGTTTGGGGTGACCCTAAATGAATGGGCTACCTATCCCATCCCTAGGTCTGCTGTTCTTTGGGTAGTCCATGAATACAGTTTGGTGCCAGGAGCTTCTTGGATCCAAGATCTTTTCTTGGAACAGCGCCATTGGCTTGGAAGACCTAGTGTTGAGCCCCTGTGTCCACCAAGAACTGAGTGGGTTTCTCTTTCACTCCCACAGTTATCCTGGGTTGGGGGAGGTGGTCAGAAAACCCATCTCTCCTAGTCGCTGTCTTCACCCAGGGCTAACACCTGGGTTTGCCATTTGGGGGCACTTTTCCCAAGACCTGGGAATTCCTGTTCCCGACTTCTATTTCTTAGGGCACACTCTGGCTCAGTGTCCTCTTTCTTTATAGTATGCACATTGGTCCTTTTCTGTCTCCCTTTTCTGCTTTTTTTTTAAACTATTATATCTAGGATTCTCTGTAGCTTCCTTGCTTCTCTGTCATTTTCTTTCTTTTTCTCCGTTTCTTATCCTCTTCTGTCTCCCTATCTCAGCAAACTACTAAATCTCTCTACAGACTTTCTCAATAACATACACTACTAAATACTTCTGCAGACCTTCTCAGAAACCTGCACCAAATCCCTCTAGCCTCTGAAGCTCTTTCCTGATATCTCTACTAGCCCTGTCTATAAGAGCCATTGTCATAGTAGCTTTATATTCCAAGCCCCTGGATTCATAGCGTGTATATTGGCAGAATGCCTCCAAGAGCTGCTCTGGAAAAGCTGCAGGTGACTCATCAGGTCCCTGCTTAACCTTATATACCTTGGTCAAATTTGTGGGCTGCCATGCCCTTGAGACCTGCCAATGGAGTCTGGTGTTGGTCTGTCAGATGCTTCTTACCTTTGTCTGAGGGGGTAATCTTTTTGGCTTCCTGTATTACAAATAAAACAGTCTCAAAGAGATTAATTAGTCTCTTGGGAAATAGTCCCTTAGTGAGAGAGCTACCATGGTATCAGGATAGGCGGTCTCAGGTCCTCTCCTGCTCCACTTTGTGGTCCTCTCTAAATATCAATTGAGCATAATTATTACCATTTTGTAAATTATAAACTATAAGATAGACATAACGCCTAGTTTATCATTCCTGTCAATTAAACAGAACCCTTTTCATCTGTATTATCTTAAAAGACTGTCAGAATTGACACTTAAGAATTAACATTGTAAGAATTGACTCATGTCCTGGCTTTAAATTTTATGTCACCTGAAATTTATTTATTTAAATTTATATCAGCTTTCTCAAGATTAAACAGCTTGGGCTGTCTGTGAGACTAACAGTCTTCAACCCCATCAGAAATCTAAGAGTGACCAATATTAACTGAAAATATAGAGAAAGCTTAACATAGCTTTTAAAGACATAAACATCATATACCATGGATTTTTGACGTTTTTGAAAACCAACTATCTATGTAAAGTAATGTGGACTGTTGTCTATTAAACTATCTTCAGCTATTTCTGATTAAAACCTAGAAAACACCCTAACAATAAACTTAGAGCCTTATATTTCTACTTAGCCCTAAACTCATAGGCTTAAACATCTTAAATCAGTAATAATAACAACAAAGAACTGGGTGTAAATCCTGTACTATTAAATTTAGTATTTATACCAATGAAAACCTTGATTTTTGTATCAAAATAAAACCTGTATCAAATAAGAACTTATGCCTTGAACTTAATACCAATTATAAAGATTTTAGTATCACAAAGACAGATTTTTTTTTCACTTAATATTTTAGAATCTAGTCTTCTGGAGGTCTCCCTTATTTTGACCTCTCTCCCAGAGGAACAATATAACCACAAAGTTTAACATCACATTGATCATAACAACTTAAACAAGTTAAAATAAAAGAAATAAACCATTTGTACCAACTTAAACCCAAAATTCTTGCACCTGCCACATTGAGCGTCTTGTTAAGACTTGTTTTTCTTTTCAGGGGGCCTCAGAGCCCAAGCATTTTGTCTCTCTTTTGTTCTAAATTGGTGCGCTTGAGTCATGTGACCTGATTTTGGCGCGCTTGAGTCACATGACCTGATTTTGGTGCCACAGACAGAGCTGCTTTTCAGTCAAAGTCAAAATAATATCGTCCGTCTAAGTCCAAGAACACAAAACATGATATAAAACAACACCACATAGAGAGCCTGACCCTGCCATCATCAGGCCTCTAGATTCAAGAACACAGCGCAAGGAAAATCATACAATTTGCCCCTAGAGGGGCCTAGTTTCAGAACCAGGCATCCCTGCACACATAGCAGGGATCAGATAACACAGATTTCAGCAAAGCATGGCTTCCACCATTACTGACTTGCTGTTTACAGATGGAGAAGAGCCTTATTCAGCTTTCTCCTGGGTCCAAAGCTTCCTCCAGATCCTCACAGTCTCGACTCTAGCAGCTGCCAGTCGAATGCACCACACCAGAAGCTTGCAAGCAAAACCAAAATTTTCAGAAAGGCTTATAGACTCAGACTTTGACACACAGTGAGACAGACAGCAAACAAACCGTGGCACCCGTCTAGTGGTCAAATTGTAGACAAAGACACACAAAACTGACAAGTATTCGCCTCCACTGAGATGGACAGAACCAGATCAGAAAACCAGATGGCCAGGAGGGCGTATCAGTTCTCTAATTCAGTAGAACTACTGTGTCCTCTCCAAAATTCAGACAGGAATCTTCCAGGGTCTCTGGAGTTCCCCCAAAATACCCAGAAATGTCTCCCCTGGTCACAGCCTGTGGTACAGAGCACGTCTGCCCACCATGGTCCTCTGGTTCTCATGAACCCAAGAGGTCAGCTGTCCACTGAAACGCGCGTCTCCTCAGATACAGAAAACAGAGCAGTACAGACACTCAGGATACAGACACCAGCTGGCACACACACATTCCAGAGGGGATCCCCTTTACCTCCGAGTTGGTTCTCGCATGTGAAGGAAAGTCACACTTCCCAGCCAATGCACCAAGAAAATGTAAGACCCCCCCAAAACCGAGGGTGCCCCAGCACCCCACGCCTCGGAAGGCGACACCCAAATCATTCTCGAGAAACAGTCTCGATGCAATAGCATGAGGATTTCTTTATTCCAGAATTCTGGGTTAGAATTCTGGGTTCCACAGCCGTACACCATGCAGGGGTAGAGGACTGAGGACCCCTTGCAACTGAAGTCAGGGGTATTTAAAGGTAAAAATCACAAGACAAGGGTTGGAGGACACAATTCACAAGGCAAGGGGTGGAGGACAAAACATGCACGGAATGGGAATGGGGAAGTACAGAATGAGGAAGAAAGGAAGGTTGGAGATTATCTGGAGCAAGTGTCATTGGGGCATTGTATAGTTAAACATTGGAACTAGAACAGGGTGGGCTATCTTTCTCAAGCTGAAAGCAGAAAAACAAGTTACTCTGTGCTGGGCTAGTTTAGAGGTCTAAAAACATTGAGTTGGGGGTCTCTCAGTTTGAGCTTGAAGATAGGAATTTTAGAGAGCACTATTGGTATATTTTTGTTTCATTTTGTTTTGTTTTTTTAAAAGCAAAGTGCCTCTTTATGGTATCTTTATTGTTGACCTGCACAGTCAGAGGTCACAGAGTTGTTCATTCATTGATCTGCTGCTGCTGGTTTTCATTTTCCCTCTGGTTAAGTCTATCCTCTTAGGGGTTGGAGAGATAGCTCAGGTGGTAGAGTGCCTGCCTAGCGTGCACAAAGCTCTGGGTTCTAGTCCCAGCACCACACAAACTAGACATGGTGGTCCATGTTTGTAATCTCATCACTCCAAGGCTAAGGCAGAAGAATCAGAAGTTCAAGGCCATTCCTAGTTCCAAAGGACAATTGAGGCTAGCCTGGGCTACAAGAGATCCTGTTTCAAACAACAATAAAGGAAAGAAAAGAGAAAGCGTTTTTATTCCTATCCTTGGAAGACAGACTCTCTGAGAACAGACTTTTAGGACAGAACTTATTTCTAATTGGCACTTCTGAAGACTTGATCGAACTGTTAAGAAGCTTTCAGTTAACCTGATTCCCATGCCTTGAAGAACTCTATTGTGTTCTGTACCGGATTACCAGTAGCTCCTCTTTGTCTAAGTTTACCTTGCTTTGAATTTACTGGAATTTCTTAGTAAAGCATTGGAGTCATATGCCAATTTTGGAAATTCTTGGCATTCTCTTGTCTGGAAACTGCCTCTGGAACAACACCCTGAAGCCTTTGGACTCTCTTCACTCACTGTCTCTTGCTTCTGTACTCACTCTTTCATATTCTGTAACACAAAAAAAATCTTTTTGTATTGTCTTCTTTGTAATTTTCTTTTTCAAATATTTTTAGTTCCTTTGGCTGTGATCTGCTCTCTTCTCCCTGTGGCTTGATTACTCCAGTGACTGTTTTAATGTTAATTGGATTTTTTAAATCTTAAATTAAATATTTGAAACACTACTTTTTTAAAACCCACATTCAGAGCTGAAAAGATGGCTTACTACTCCTGCAGAGGACTTGGACCCAGTTTCCAGCACCTACATGGGAAGTGCAGAATCATCCACAGTGCCAGTTCCAGGAACTCTGATGCCCTCTTCTGGCGTTTTGGGGCACTGCATGCATATGGTGCACATAGATACATATAGGCAAAACACTCATGTACATAAAAATAAATTTAAAAATCTTAAAAATGAAACACCCTCACAATCAACCTTCTTATTTTGTATTTTGAACTCATAGTGATAACACCTGAAATCTATCAGGCTTGGTGATTTCTGCCTTTTACTTTATGTAATTTTTTTAAATTGTAAACTTATCTGCTGAAAGTATTTGAAATAAAATCCTCTGCATTTTTTTGGAGGGGATAATATATGTATTCTAATGTGTAACCCAAATCTCAGGGAAGTTATATTGTTTCCGTTTATTTTATTGCTCTAACTTTCTTTGTTGTCTGTGGACTGGGCGTTTTTGTAGTTTGTTTATCTTTGTTTTGGGTTCTGCTTGTGTCTGGCTTCATACAGGGTGGTGGGTCTCTCCATCCTACAGACAGTGTGCGCAGCTCCCCTGATGGCTGTCTGACTGTGACGGTATCCATTGGCTTGGTCTACTGCAGCCTCAGCCTCAGCAATAGCAGAGGTCTGAGCTGTAACTTTACATTCTTGGTTACTCCAGAGATCTGCTCAGTAATGGTTTAAAATAGGAAGCAGCAAATTCCAGCAAATTCTGTTTGTGATCTCATGCCATTCCATGATGAAAGGCCATGCTCTTCCGTCCCATCCTACCTGACACATGGGTCACGGGGACACCCACTCTAAGTCTGCTTGTCAGTTACCCCGAGGCCATTGCCTGTCTTTAGAATGACCATGGAAGACAGCACTGCTGTTCAGGTGACATTTATTTTATTTATTATTGGCCCAAAGGGTAAGAACATTGGAACATGCAATGCAGGTTTGCCATAGAGAAGCCACAAATTACTTCCTAAGAAAGAAAAGAATCATGCAATGGCATTGCTAGGTCTACAGTGAGAATGCACCTGTGGTGCTGGGATCCTACTGGTACACACACACACACACACACACACACACAGACATACACACACTCATGCTTGCATACATACAGCCATGTATATGTACATACACACAAGCATACACATGGAGAAAGAATATCTTGTGTATTGTATGGATGTATCACCTATCAATTAAAAATCCTATGGCCTATAGGAAAGGATAGAAAAGAAGGTGGGACATCCGGGAGGCAGAAAGAATCCTGGGATAGAGCCAGGTGTGGGAGATTTGCCAGGGAAGGTGAGATGTGGCAGATGCATGGTACCTGAGCACAGGTAACCAGAGTGTGGCAGAATGTAGATTAGAGTAAGTGGGTTATTTCAAGTTATGATTCTAGTGAGAGAAGAACCTAGCTATACGGCCATAGTATTTGTATATATATTTTTGAGTCTGAGTTTTATTTCTGGGAGTATGGTGCTGGGAGGAAGAACCAAGCCAAACTTATACACACACACACACACACACACACACACACAAGATTTTGACATTGTGAAAGGAAAACATTTCTGCTTGTTATTTTTTTAAAGACTTATTTATTATATGTAAGTATACTGTAGCTGTCTTCAGACACACCAGAAGAAGGCGTCAGATCTCCTTATGGATGGTTTTGAGCCACCATGTGGTTGCTGGGATTTGAACTTAGGACCTTTAGGAAGAACAGTCAGTGCTCTTAACTGCTGAGTCATCTCTCCAGCCCCCTTGCTTGTTATTTTAAATCATGCTATAAACTGCAAAACCTGTGGCTATGATGTATAATAAGTGCTTAGTTAAAAATGGAAAAAAGTGTTAAACTACAGAGTTGGCTGATATCCTAGTTTCCTGCACTAGCTGGGGTCTACAAGCATATTTGGTATGCCTTTATTTTCTGGGAAGCATGTCTTTAAAGATGGCTTTCTAGATTTTGTTTTTAAGCATTTTAGCCCCTGAACGATTGTGTTTCCAGATATGAAACTCATTCAATGAAAACTTGCTTTCTAGGAAACGTGATCCTGTTAGCTGACTGCTGTCTAGCCATCTTAGGCTGAAGCCATTTGAGGCATATTGACAAGAGTGCTTCCATATTGACAAGAGTACTTCCTGTTGTGCTGAGAAATGGCAGAGCTAGTTAGGAGACCCCAGTAGCTCCTCTTGTAGGTAAAAGCCACTTCCTACCAATCTTGAGGACCTGAGTTCTATCCTTAGCTCTCACGCAGTGGAAGGAGAGAGCCAGCTCCTATAAGCTGACCTCTGACCTCTTCACATTCCTGTGCTGTGTCTTGGGAATGCTCCTCTTCCCCACAGAAGTGTACCAACTACCATTCCAGACTCTATGTTTTTTTCTGTTTATTTTAAACAACAGACAAACAAAACAAAGCACCCCCTCAAAACAAACAAACAAACAAACAAACAAACAAGGTATTATATAGCCCAGAATGGCCTTGTAGTTACTATATACTCAAGGATAACTTTGGTAGAAGCATCTGATACCCAAGTTTCTACCTCTCAAGTACTGAGAAGAGCCAGAACCTTGAATTGGCTTCTTGGTTACAGATGTGTTGACTGATGGCCTGAAATGACAGGTCATTCGGGGTCATAAAGCTTGTGAACAGTATTCTGGGGTGTCTCTCACTGATATAAATACAGAAATTGATTTAAAAATTGTTTATGACTTCATTTTATTTTTTGTTTACTGAGCATTTGTGCAACATATTTTCTATGTGAACTATTGGGGTATGCATTCACTACTAGGGATTCAATACTGGGGTGCTGAACCCCTATCCTCTCACTGTAGCACTTCAGGTTGCTGAGCTATGTACTTTGTGATACTGCTGAGGTTTGTGGCCCGAGGGGAGGAAGGTGATGAGACAGAAGTCCATGTAGACTCCATAGGATGTAGACTGGAGCGGCGGAGTTGAGAGTCTTGACATATGGGAGCATTTCCCAGAGAGAATGATCCTTCAGGACCCGGCTATCTGCATGGCTTTGGCACCCACCACTGAGGCATGCCAACTGGCAGACTCAGTCTGAGACCCAGTATTCTTTTCTGAAGATAAGAGTTACTCCTACTGAATGCTAAAGCACCTGAGAGAAATTGTCCTTGCCTTTAGGAACACATGCAAAAGTGAGTCAGAACAAGAATTCCCAACATGTCGTAATTAATAAAGAAAAAGGTTTTTTTTTCTAATTTTAATTACCTTAAATGTTGTGTGCATTGGTGTTTCCCCCGTATGTTTGTCTCTGTGAGGGATTCAGACAGTTGTAAGTTGTTGTGTGGGAGCTGGGAATTGAACCTAGATTCTGGAAGAACAGCCAATGCTCCTAACCACTGAGTCATTTCTCTAGCTCCTAAACAAACCAAACCAAACCAAACCAAAAACCCCAAAACTGTTCTTAATTCAGAATACCGACAAGTCCATCTGGGTCCATGTTTTCCTGAAGTGAATATTTTTATGGTCTAACTTACACTAGGAAAGATAGACTAGTTATTCCTATAAGCTACAGTGAGCTTTAATAAAGGAAGTTTGTTGGGGTTTGTGGTGGCTTGTGCCTATAATCTCAGTGCTAAGGAGGTGGAGGCAGGAGGAACACAAGTTCAAGGACTGCACAGTAAAACCCTATCTCCAAAAGAAGAGGAGAAGGAAGTGGAAGAAGAGGAGGAGGAGGAAGAAGAGGAGGAGGAAGAAGAGAAAATGGAGGAGGAAGAGGAAGAAGAAGAGGAAGTAGAGGAAGAAGAGGAATAAGTGGAGAAGAAAGTAGAGGAGGAAGAGGAGGAAGTGGAAGAGGAAGGAAAGGAAGAAGAGGAGGAAGAAGAGGAAGTAGAGGAGGAGGAAGAAGAGGAAGAAGAAGAGAAAATGGAGGAGGAAGAGGAGGAAGAAGAGGAAGTAGAGGAGGAAGAGGAAGAAGTTGAGAAGAAAGTAGAGGAGGAAGAAGAGGAAGAAAAGGAAGAAGAGGAGGAAGAAGAGGAAGTAGAGGAGGAGGGGGAGGAAATTGATCCTTATTTTATGAGTGCTGGAGATTCAGAGTGGTGAGAGCAATGCAGTTAGTTGGTTTCACCACCTTTCAAAGTCAGGCCTCATCAACCTGGAGGATTAGCAAGATTGGCTGCCACGCTGACTGAGTGCAGAGGACAGTTTGTAAGCCCTAATGCATGCCCCTTCCCTACTTTTTGCATAACCTTCCTAATGCTGTGACACTTTAATGCCATTCCTCTTGTTGTGGTGACCTCCAACCCTAAAATTATTTTGTTGCTATTTCCTAACTATCATTTTGCTACTGTTATGAATTGGAATGTAAATATCTGATATGCAGAATATCTGCTATATGACCCCCAAAGAGGTTGCAACCCACCCACAGGTTGAAACCACAGTTCTAGTTCATCTATGGTTTATCTTGCCTGCTGTTACTTAGATTTTCTTGACAAAATCCGTGTGTGGGTTCAGCCCTGTGTTTTACATCCTGTTTCTTTCAAAGCTTATCAAACACATGACCTCGCAGACAAGTTTGGCTGTTAGTAACTTTTTAAAACTTCTAGTTTTGGGGACCGTGGCTTAGCAGAATTTGGGTTGTAGAAGTGGCTAGCAGATGTTAGCAGGGCTGGAGTGTTTTATGTTCATTTGTAGCTGGACCTAAGCTGGCTTGAGTTACCTATAAAAATTAACAATCACATTTTGTTTTCTAAAACAGGAAAGGGAAGCTTGAAGCTTTCTCTTTGGGGCCTCATTCCTAAATTGGAGGCTTCTGTCTGGTAGACCAGCTACTTAGTGGTTAGTCATGCATATGAGACTCATGTATATATAGTCTTAAAATTTTACTGCACTCTGTGTTGAGAACCTGATATTTTTGGAACCCAATCCAGTTTGAGCAGTAGAAACCAGCAAAGAAGGGGCTGGGAAGATGGTCAGTGCTAAAGCACTCCCTGTACTAACGTGAGAGCCCAGGCTCAGATATCCATGTTCATGAGAAGCTGTATACTCCACTGCACGCCTGTAGTCCCACCACTCCAACGCTGGTTTAAATGAGAATGTCTTACATAGGCCCATATATTTGAATACTTGATCCCTGGTTGATGGAACGGTTTATGAAGGATTAGGAGGTGTGGCCTTTTTGGAGGAGGTGTGTCACTGGGGGTGCACTTCAAGATGTTAAATGCCCACACCAGGCCCAGCCTTTCTCTGGTTGCCTCCAACTTGAGGATAAAATGTAAGTTCTCAGTCACTGCTCTAGCACTAGGCCTGCCTGTCTGCTTCCCTGCTGCTTGCCGTGATGGTCATGGACTCACCCTTGGAACTCTTAAGTAAGCCATCAGTTAAATGCTTTCTTTTATAAGTTGCTTTGGTATGTCTTCACAGCAATAGAGTATTTATCCTGGTAAAATGGGATGGGGAGACAGAAACTCCCTGGGAGCTCACACAGGTCAGATTGGACAAAAGGTAGAAGGCAAGGACTGATCCCAAGGCTGTCTCCTGACTCAACTTGGAGCATTGCATATATGTGCCTGTATTCATACATACACTCTCACACACTGTACACACACAAATGTGCACAACACACACTACTATACACACATGTACCACATGTACATAAAAAATAAACAACAAATAAAACAGCTATCCCAACACCAAGGGAACAGCCAAGGCTCACTGCTTATTGAATATGTGCATTTAATTCTTCTCTCAAAGAAAAACTATATCAATACTCAAGTAGCTAGGTCTGGTGGTATAGTCATGTAATTCCGGCACCGGGGAGGTGGAGAGAGCAGTCCTGGAGTTGCTAGGTTCAGATCCTGAATCCTGGCAGTACTAAGAAGCTAGGCTCTATTACTGCTCTCAATAAGATAACTAAAGGGACAAAGTATTAGGCACAGAGTAGAGAAAGGGGGACTTATCTAATGCAGCCGCATTGGGAAGAGGAGCTTAAAAAGGTCCAGTGCTACCCACTGCCTTCAGACAGAGGGCAGAGATGTGTGTATCTAAGGAGGAGTCCCACCAAGATGGGGTCCAGCTATCACTGACCAATCAGTGTTTCAGCTCCAGCTTCACCTTCAAGGTAGTCTGACAGATTTTGAGAACTGTGTGAAAACTCTGGTTGGAACCAGGTTTCAGCCTTCCCCAGTGTGAAACTCCTGGGAAATTTCTTGGAGACCATTATTTCAGTAGCTTGATAGTCAAAGTACAAGTGTCTCTTTAGAATTTCAGCATCTTCATTCTTGCCAGAATGATTACATCGAGAGGATGAGGAGGAATCCAAGACCGTCCTCAGCTACATAGTGAGTGCAAAGCTAGCCCAGGATACATATATCAAACAAAACAAAACAAGGCAAAACAAAACAAAACAAAACAAAACAAAACATCACAACTAACAAAAAACTAAAAACAACAACCCCTAAACTTTGGAGCACAAGTTTCATGATTTCAAAGTTTATGGTTCTAGCCACGGAACAGAAACCTAGACACATCAATTTGAAATAGCCTGGATATAGAAAGGGGGCAGCTGATGTGGGCTGGGGTTGGCCCGCAGGGAACTGTTTGTGTGAGTGCCTCAGAGGGCCATGGGTGAGCAAGGGCTGATGCTTCTCTATAGTTAGAACCTGTGATTCTTGAACATGGAGTAGGACATCCCAGAAGGAGCCTTCTCGATCCAAGCTTTGGCCACTGCTCTGCCCCTACTCTTAGCAAAAGGAAGTTCACTCACTGAGGCAAGAGAACCGAACACAGATGTGGCAGGCTATCAGCTTGCCCTAGCTTGCCGATCTTCCTGGCAGGACAAGCAGTTATTAGAGACTGGTGACTACTCCTTATGTCTGGGGACAAGCTGTCTGCATTTCTAGGCGATGGCTCCTTCCCAAGTGGAGAAGAGAGAGAGGCCAGGCTGCAGAAGGGCCCAATTATTCGCAGCTCTTCTTTTCCAGGACTGTTTTAGAGTGAAGTATGCGCTATTGAATCCGATGTGGCATTTTAAATGAACATAACATAATTTCCAATTCTTACCTCTCAGTTCACGTATACAAGAGGGGAAACTTTTAGTCTCTTGCCAGAAGGCAGCTTCAGAGTTGCTTTGCCACCTTCAGGATTGTCTTGGGCAGTGTCCCAAGGACGATGGCAAACACGTGATTCCATCAAAGAGTTTTTCTAATCTAGTGGTATTTTGAATGAAAGTATTATTCATTCAAAACCCTAGTTTTGCTAGGATTTAAGGAAAATATCTTAAATATTACTATCTCAGGTAGCTCTTTCGGCTAACATTGCTGTGCTCAGGCCTGGCATATGTAACCAGGGCCAAATATCTTGGACAGAAGAATTTTCCACGAGTTTTTGGGATACAGGGAGCTCAGGATTCTAAGCTGGGAGACGAGCACACGTGTCTCTGGGTCTCTGGTGGCTAAAGCAATGGGACTGATTTGACCGTGACCTTAGTGTGAATGCCACGAACCTGCCCTGCCCCCAGCAGCATACCCGTCTGCATCTGGGAACTGAATTTGGCTTCTGACCCTTGCTCAATTACATATAAATTCTGTGACCTAGGGAAGTCTCCCTAATATCTCTGAGCCTTGGGAAGTGGGAAAACATGCCCCTCCTCACAAGGCTCTGGAAGAGACTAAAATGTGGTTATCTACCTAATGCGTGATCCCCACAGAGGTAGAATATCAGATATCCTTCTTAGCAGGTATTCACATTAGGATTTGTAACAGTAGCAAAATTACAGTTATGAATCAGCAGTGAAATAATTTTATGGTTGGGGTTCACCACAACAATACAATGAGGAATTGTATTAAA
The DNA here is from genome assembly GCF_947179515.1 of Apodemus sylvaticus. Taxonomy (NCBI): domain Eukaryota; kingdom Metazoa; phylum Chordata; class Mammalia; order Rodentia; family Muridae; genus Apodemus; species Apodemus sylvaticus. The sequence goes on along the minus strand of NC_067472.1, from coordinate 24,061,527 downwards.
GGGTCATGGCACTAGGAAGGTTGAGAACAGAACCGGTGATGTAAGAAATGCTAAAAGCGCTATGTCAGACATGGGTGGACTTTCCACAGTGCCAAGATTCACAGAGTAACAGTAAATACACACATTATTCCAGTTTTATTAACTGTAATTTACCAAGTAACCACATGCATACATACATACATTCTTACATACACACACATGCATACATACATACACACATACACATACATACATACATACATACATACATACATACATACATACACACATATATTTGGGGCCATGACAACCACAGGTTCTCTATTCCAGTCTTAAATACTTACATGAAGTCTCACATCACACATTATAATTCATCCAGTGACACACACATATACACATGCTCACGCACACACTCACACATGCACAAACATAAGATACAGAATGTCCACAAAAATGTTAAAGAGCCCTCAGAGCCTTAGAGAGCGTTTACTGAAAGCAGAGGACCCAGGCAGAAGCAAGGGGAGTCACTGTCCGTCATTAGGTAAGAGTCTTAGGGATGTGTGTGGAGGGTTTCTGGAGCCCTGGAGAGCCTGGTTCTAGAGCCTGTACAGAGGCAAGCATGGAGACAGAGCACCGCCCACATGAGGAACTGGACTAGGTCTGGATGAACAGTACTTAGAGTGGGTAGTATGGGGCAGTAGGGACCGTGCATAGGGAGAGTAAAACATTCTCTTTCTGCCAGTGTCTCAGCTCACACACATCAGTAGGTGGTAGGATGACCAGGGTTGTTGGTGTCCTCATCACCATAGTGTCTTGCCCTTAACGGTGTCTAGGCGAAGCTGTTGCACCTTTCACTGTTCTGGTGCCCACGTGTTCCCAATCTGCTCGGGTAAGTTTGCAGCCGTTATCATTTCACTGGCATGATTATCAGACCATGCCCCCAGTGGTGCTGGGGAGAGATGGTGGTGTCTGTGCAGGGTTATCCTGCTTCTGTTTGTCCTCAAAGTGGAATAGGCAGGTGCTTTGTGAACAGGTCGTTCAGGGTGAAGCAGAGGGCGGTCCATCATTTCCTACCGCGTGGAGTAACTTAGAGCAGAGCATAGCTTCAGGAGCACCAGTGGTGACTCTCACACACTGAGTGTGAACTGTCCAAACAGAATTCATCTCAGCCTCCATCATCTCGACCAAGCAAACACAGAAATGCCAAGGGCCAGCAGCCCTCTTTCCCTCTCCAGTGTCAACTATTAACTGCTTCATGGTTTTGTATATGTTTTTCTGCTCATGAGCCATCAAAGGTTGCACATGGATTAAGAAGTTATAGGTCTGTCTGCCCCATTTTCCCTCTGACCCACTTTCTTAATTCTCTTCTTCAACCATGTATCTCCATTTACTTTTGATTTTTACGCCCTTGTCCAGCCTATGTTTTTCCTCTTCCAATCAGCCTGTTGCTTCCTGTAGTTTCTAGACTATGTAGGGCTTCTCCTTGGCAATTGGTTAAAAACCCAGTGTTCATAGTTTGCTGGAAGAGGCCATGAAGGAGAAGAATATTGAGTTTTCAGATCACAAGTGAACTTTGCCATTTTTAAAAACAGGATTTTAAAAATGATTTATTTTTATGTAGATTGGTATTCTGTCTACTTATATGTGTGCGCGAAGGTTTCAGAGTCCCTGGACCTGGACTTACAGACAGTTGTGACCGTCTATGTGGGTGTTGGGAATTGAACCTGGGTCCTTTGGAAGAATAGCCAGTGATCTTAACCACTGAGTCATCTCTCCAGCCCCAACTTTGCCATGTTTCTGAAAATCTTTTTATTTCTGGGATACCATGTTGGATTGGGCGCTATAAATTATTCCAAGTGTACATGTGCAGGTGGTCATTGGAGTGCTTGCCTTCTTGACACTCCCAGGCTTCCAGAGCTCTTGAAATAGAAATTGGATGTGTAATTTTAATTCAGTTAAACATACCACCATATGTTCTGTGTCAGCTCCATCTTTGGTCCCTTTTCTAGGAGGACTGACATTCTTACCATGTAGGTAGTTAGCAGGATGATGAGCAGATAGTAAGGTAAGTAGCTGAGTTTTTCTCTTGCTTTACACCCATCCTTCATCTAGAAAATGATGAAGACAATACTTCAGAGTAATGGCTCCTGTCTGCAAGAGAAGGATTTGTCTGGTTGTAGACATAGAACGTGGATAACATGAGAGCTCGCTGGAGTCTGACTGACTTGAAAGATCAGCCTACTCCTCCAAATGGAACAAGTCTCAGGGAAGAGGATTAGAAGAGGATAGAAAAGACTCAGGGGTAAGGATATTAGAAAGAAAGCCAAGAGACACAGGGAAGGATTTTTGAGTCATTGCTGTTGGACGGCTAGCCTTTTCAAGGGTCTGGGAAGGGTGAGTTGTGGCTCAAGCATTTGTAGGCCTCATAGCTGGGCTACAGTCTTCCTGTTTGACTTGGAACAACACTTCACTGACATCTAGCATGTCATTCCTGTAGTTCCTCCTCAGCCTTTGATTCTCTAAAACTATCCTTACACCCCAGCTATGGGTTCATATCACTTTGTTTAGCTTGATATGTGTAGGGGCCTTTGCATTTCCATGCCTGGATTCTAGATCAGCAAATAGGATAGCGACCTAGGTCAAGGGTTCCAGAAATGGAATTATACTCTGCTCTGGGACTGCTGACTGCTGACTGCTGACTGCTTCCTTCCTGCAGAGGACCCACAGCTCTGCTGGCTACATCTAAAGAGAGTAGAATCACCTTTCCCCACATATTTCTCTTTGGTAGTGAGCTTTGTAGTTAGGCTATCTGGGACCCTTATTCATTCTCTGCCAGCTACTGCCTTTATGGCTTAAGCTTTTGATGTAGGCAAGAACAGATATCCATGGAGTGAACAAGGGTGTGGAACATGCAACAGACAACTATGTGGCTAGGGGGTGAGGAAGAAAAGAAAAAACCAGACGTTACTGAAATAAAACCCAGAATTTGAGCTTACCGAATAATAAACATAAATAAGAGAATTAGGGCCTCTTTACTGTTCCCCGAGCCAAGGATAAGGAACCTGGAGGAATTTGAATCTTTTAAATTTCCCTATAGCGCTAAATGTTCTAAAAGGAAAGACACTTGAGGGAGGTGGCTGGGGGGCCCTGAAGATGTTGGATGCTAAAGGATGAATAACAAGGAAGGAAGATCACATGTCATCCTTTCATTTGAGGTAGACAAGAAGGCCTTTCCTTGACTTATAAACACAGTGTGACACTCCTTAACAGACCTATGCCATCAACCTTTATGTCTGTTGGACAATTTTGACCATGCAGGGCATGATGTAGCTATCCCTGTGCTCAGTCACATATGAAGTGGAAATTCTGGTTTCTTTGGAGACCCAGTTGTGTTATGCGATGTTTTTCTGGAAACTGTCTTACAAGAGAGGATGTTTTACTGAGAACAGACATATGGTGCTTTTCTGAAAGATGCCTGGGAAAAGGACATGTGGTGTTTTGCTAGTGTGGACACTTGAGAGAACACATCATGTTTGGATATATAACCCAACAGACAGTGAATGACACTGTGGCATTGGTACACCTTGCCACTCTTTGCTGGTCTTCATTGGGCTTTGCTGACTCTGGTCTTTGCGATGGTGCTGGTTCACCTTGCTTTGTCCACTAATCATTGTTTGTTAGGACTTTATGAGGAAGAGAGAATCACACCAAAGAACTCTGGTGGTTTCATGCTGCTTCTGCAGGCTCGGGCCGATTGGCAGAGCCTTACAGTTTCTTCTGGATTGAATTGCCACTCCTGATTCCTGAATGGTGTTTGCAAGTGTATTGAGCTGCTACTGTTAATTCATGTGAACTGAATTGCTGATATCCTGACAAAAAAGAGTGGAACCACCCAAAAGAACTATTTCTAAACAGGTCTGCATCCCCCTTGCCCCTATTAACCTTTCCTTTCCACTACCTCTGGTGGGTGGTGGGCTAAAAGGGAGGTTAAAGCATTTAGGAACCCTTCTTAAAGTAGGTTTTGAAAAATCTAGGCCCCCCCCCCACACACACACACATGTTTGTGCCCCAGCTGCACTTTGTGAGTAAGATGCTTATATGGTTTGTAGCCGGCAGTTTCATTTGTTTAACCCCTGACTTTCTCACAGATAGGATGTTAATTCCAGACTACTGTTGTTTCCAAAGAATTAGTGGATAGACTATAAAATGCCCAGTATGGGAAGTGCCTTGTCAATAATAGATACTGCTATATTGAGAACACTCAGCTTTTAATTTGATCATGCACTCATCAGCAAATGTGAATTCATTGTAAATTCCTGCTATGACTGCCCCATCTGGAGAACAAGCTGGGCCCTGGATTTGTGAGGGTAGCTGGATGAGAGGGATATACCCTGAGATCTGGTTGAAGTGGGACTTTCTGAGAAGAGTTCACAGCTGGGAACTTGTACTTGGCGTTGGGACCCTAAGAAGATCCCCAGAGACACATGGCTTGGAATTTGTGGCTCAGAACAAAGACAGCAAAACAATTGCTGGGCAGTGAAGCAGTACAGCCCTGAGAGAAAGGCTGCTCAGTTACAGTATACAGGGCTAGATGCATGTCACGTGATGCTCTACAGAAAGGGCTGCCTTCTAAGCTGCTGTGAGCATAGAACAATGGGTAGTGAGTGCCCAGCAGGTACCCCACAAATGTTAGCCATCATGGTTTCAGAGCAGTCCAGAATGTGGACCTTCTGGGTAGAAACAGTTGGGAGTAAAATCCTAGGGGAAGACAGGGCTGTCTGGGGTATGGCTGTCAGGCTGTCCACTGTACCCACTGGGAACATCTGTTTAACATGCAAGCAAGATCTGTTTCCCAGCCAGCTCTCTAGACAACTCGTTAGTCTCCATGGCTTCTGGTCCTGTGGCTGCACTCCTAGAAGATACTTGGGTTTTATAAAGCTCACAGCAGACCTCTCCACACGATGTTGATGGCTTCGTTCTTGGCTTATTAAATCAGCCAGCTCTGGGGCAAAGTGGGACAGAGTATCACTAAAAAATTCCCCAGCTGTGCCCTGCATTCTGCACGTGGTGGGGGCTCTGAAGCTCCATCATGGCAGCCTCTTCTTTCCTGATGGGATCCTGTGTGGAGTTTCAAAGCTTGTGATCTTAGGAGCCATGACCTACTTATCCCATGACTGATTCTTGATTTACATGTTACGTGCAGTCAGCATCCCCTCCACAGCTGACAACAGCTCATATGTTTCTGATATTTTAGAGTGCTGTTTGTTCTTCCCACATATCCCTCACTCACCATTTTATCCCCATGATGTGATGCTTACTAAAACAAAAATGACGTCCTGGGAGTAGGCAGTTCAGCGTCCCCATCCTGCAGCTGAGAAAAGTTTAAAAAGTTAAAGTTGGGTGGTGGTGGTACACGCCTTTAATCTGAGAGGTAGAGGCAGGCAGATCTCTGAGTTCAAGGCCAGCCTGATCTACAGAGCAAGTTCTAGTACAGCCAGGGCTACACAGAGAAAACCTTGTCTCAAATAAAACAAAAGCAAAAAAAAAAAAAAAAATGACCACCAGCAGCAGCAACAACACCAACACCAACACCATCACCTCCACCAACACCAAAAAACAAACAAACAAACAAAAAAAAAAACAAGGAAGGAAGAAAAAAGCAAGTAAGCTAGCTCAAGGCCACCCAGCTGGTAGGTGGAGGTACTCAGATCCAAGTAATTCAGGGTCATGACCCACCTGCTGGACTTTCATTGTTGAAACTTAAATATTTGATAAATTGAATATGGTTCGCTTTCTGGCTTGTCCTGAACATTATCTATGATGCTTATTCCTGCCACTTAGGGGTGATTGAATGCTTCCCAGTGTGAAAAGACCATGTCCAAATATCTGCCAAAACAGCACCTTCTTGAATTGCCTGTCAGTCATTAGAGAGACAGACAGACAGACAGAGACAGACAGAGAGACAGAGAGATAAAGAGAGAGAGATAGGGAGACACACACACACAGAGAGAGAGAGAGAAAGAGAGAGAGAGAGAGAGAGAGAGAGAGAGAGAGAGAGAGAGAGAGAGAGAAGACTGAAAGCCAAGCATTGTATATTGTTGTCTGGAGCACTCACAGAGCTCTGTGGGATTGCAGCAGACATAAGTCATATCTCAAGTTCTGAACCCTTTGGTTTGAAAGTTTGAAGAATGCCCGGGAAAAGTTTTCTTGCACTTTTCACAGCCAACATCGAAGTTCCTTTAGCTAAGTGACTTACCCCTGGGTGTGATGCATACACCGTATTTCTGTCTCACAAAAAGGCCCTGGTAATTCATTTCCCCTTTCCTGCTAAAGCCATTGAGTTGAATCATACTCCCAACGAAACACTCCTAAGATCTATTTATGAATATGCCGCTGGCTTTACACAGCACAATGATATCCATCTAGCTTTAAACATTTATTAGGCAAGCAGGAAAAATGACTCTCCTCATGAAAATCAGTCAGAATCACCCTCAAGCCTTGTCTTCTCAATAGCGTCACATACCAACCACACTAGTCCCCTTAGCTGCTTTTGGAGTATAAAAACCAGTCAGCCGAGACCAAGCTACCGTGTAAAGGATAGATTAAACTAGCATCCATCAAGGTGAAAGATAATTATCACTTGTGTCAGACAACACCTGTTCTTGCAGGCATTCCTCAACTTAGTTAAACTGCAGACAGGCTAAACTTTCCAGTGAATTTTCCATCTGACAGTCGCTCCGGGCAGGTTCGTCTGCAGAACACCCTCTCTATGTTTACATTTTTGAGGTAGATTAAAAATGTCATCTGTGAAATATAACCTGAAAAATCTCACACTGTATCGTATTAATATATACATATAACAGGGCTCGAACGGGAATCGAACTGGAGGACCTGGCGAGCTCTCCGCTGGTTCTTCAGCAGGCATCTTTCCATACCATCTTTCATGATGTTAAACTAGGAGGTGCTCAGCACAGTCTCCTCAGCCTTCAGTTCCCAGCACTGCACAACTCTGCACTTCACAGTTTGGAGCTATTCATCATTTCTCAACAGCCTGTGATGCATTCTTCCTGGTGGAGAGTCAGGAGACAAGTGCGATTTGGAATTTGTTGAGCTCTGGGCCTTCTTGTCCACAGCATTGACCACAGCTTGTGATGACAATCACACTGGGGGCAGAAGGGAGGGGTTGGAATGGGGGTGGGGGTGGGGGGAGGAAGGGGATGAATCTTTGACCTGAGGCAAAAACCAAAAGTGTTTTTTGTGGCTTGTTTTTAAATTGAAAATTGACACCAGTTTGGCTACTATAGAGAGGCTAATGCCATTGTCAAGTTTGAGCTCCGGGTTGTCCCTCAGTGACATACAGAAAAACAGAAGTACAGGAGAGACTGGTCCACTTTCAAAGACAGGAGGAGTTATAATCCCCGCACTCTCACTTTTTTCTCTGGGGGAAGTGAGGAGACCATGCTGTTGTTCAGAGTGTTAATCTTATCACTGGTATCTGTGTTGCTATCAATCATGATGTCTTCTGACTGCTGGAAATACACACTCCAGTATAGCTGAGATGGAGGAAAAAGGAGGTGTGAGGTATCCCTTTAGCACAGGGTTAGACATCCAAAGGCGGTCAAGGTATTGTACTCTTGGGCTTATAATCATGAGTGCATGTTTTACCAATCTTCTACTTTCTCTCGGGACCCAAGCTCTCTGACAGAACTTGAATTTTTCCCAGTCTCAAGCCACCTCCTTCTGTAGCCAGGTTTTGGTAACCCTTTGCCTGGATCATTGTGACAATCTGTGTCCTCTTTCTTAATCCATCCTGTCTGTCCCCAGTTTTCCTTGTACCAATAGCCATTTGTCTAAATGTAAGTTACGGTTTTCATCTCTTGTCTTGGCTGTCATGGTCACAAAGGCCTTCACCTGCCAGTCACAAAGAAGACCTTTGTGAGCTCTATAAGTTCTCTCTCCCTACTGTCAGGCATTTCATCTAAGGTCCCTCCCTTTGAGTCTTGAGAGTCTCTCCCCTCTCAGGTCTCTGTTTTATTCTGGAGGGTCCCTCCAATCTCCTATCTCCTGAGGTTTCCTGTTTCCCTTCTTTATGCTGGCCAAAGAAGACAGGGCACCAAATGAGGGAGAGGGGGACTGTCTCACAGTTACAACTCAGATCCATAACTGTTCCTGTCTGAAAGAATTACAGGGATGGAAATGGAGAGGAGCTTGAGGAAAAGAAGGTCCAGCGACAGGCCCAAAGTGGGATCCAGCTTAAAGGGAGGTCCCAAGGCCTGATACTATTACTGAGGCCCTGGAGGGCTCACAAAAAGGGACCTAGCATGACCACACTCCGGAAAACCCAATGAGCACTTGCAAGAGTCAGATGCAGATATTTGCACCCAACCAATGGACAGAAGCAGCTGACCCCTGTTGTTGAATTAGGAAAGGCTGAAAGAAGCTAAAGAAAAGGGTGACTCTGTAGGACAACCAGCAGTCTCAATTAATCTGGACCTATGAGATCCCTCAAACACTGGACCACCAAACAGGCAGCATACACCAGGTGACATGAGGCCCTTAACACACATATAGTAGAGGACTGCCAGGTCTATGTTCATTCAGAGATGATGCTCCTAACCCTCAAGAGACTGGAGGCCCCAGGGAGTTTAGAGATCAGGTGGAGTGGTGGGTAGGGACATCCATGTGGAGACAGGGGAGTGGGGAGAAGGTATGGGATGTGGACTAGTCGGAGGGTAGAGGGGGGTATAAAAAATATGGAGTGTAAAAAAGTTTTTTTAATGAAAAAAAAAAAAACCTTCATGATTGCACCCATCTCACATCATAATCCAGGACAGTGCTCATTTCAAGACTGTTAATTTAATTGCATTATATGTAAGTTACTCTGCTACCGTGCAAAGTGGCGAGCTGTTCACAGGTTTCAGAGATTAAGACATAACATCTATTTTTAACTGACACAGGGCTCATACCTGTAAGCTCAGAACTTGAGAGTTGAAGGCAAGAAGATGAGGAGTTCAAGTCCAAACTTGGCTATAGAGTGAGTTTGAGGCCAGCCTGCAATACAGGAAACTGTCTCAAGAATAAAACAAACCACAAAGCATGAGGACATTTTTTAGGGAACCTTATTTGACCTTTCACAGTAATTCAACGCATCAGGCCTCCTTTGTGATATCTTCCCCGACTACTCTTCAGAAAATTCCCTTTGACCAAAATACCAAGAAAAGCTTTGAGTGGAGAGGACCATTGACAACCTCCAGGCACTAATCTCAGCTCCTCCGCTGGAGGCTGTGCAGGGGCGGCTGGGCCCTGACGCCATCACCTCCCTGTGATCCCTTCTCTAGGCACGCGCTCTCACTTCCCTTTCTCTGGGTTTTGACCTGACATTGAACTTCCTCCAGATCTGAGTCAAAGAGGCTTTATACCCAACCCATTGTGGCTTATGGAGGCATTTGCTAAAAGGAAGTAAAGAGAAAATTCTACCCACAGGACAGTGCTGGCTTTATCTGCCTCCAGGTTATAATGATTTTTTTCCTCCCTGAGGGAATTATCCTTTTCTGACCATAAGATGTCCTGACTAGGTGGCTAGGTCATGCCAGAATGCCCTCTGACTCTGCCTTGCTGTCTCCAGATACTTATTGTGTATCTGGGAGAGATACAATAGTGGACACCTTGGCTAGGAAAGTTCCTCAGACAGAAACACTGAGACACAAAAGATCCTGGAAACGTGATTTATTTGCAGGTATTCTTAGGAAAAACCTGAAGGGATACAGAATGGGATGATGAAGGAGGATTGTGATTAAGGAAGACCTATCAAGGGCAGTTCCAATGGGTAACATTGAATCTGTTCCCCAGGGGGACTCTGAGAATGTAGGTCCTATCTTACATTCTCTTGATCAGGAACAACAGTCATTGTTTAAGGACTGCCCTAAGAAAACATAAATTCCAAGTGACGCCTGGTACTCCTGGAACCCAGAAGAGGAGATACTGAGAATTTGAAGGAAGCCCTCCACTCAAAACTGTAGGTACTTCTGGGAATGGGGAGTCATTATGCCAGGAAATAATGTAGAGATCTGAGAGGGTCTGGACAGGGCTCTGATGGTTTCCACTATACCCAAAAGGTCCCGTGTTCAGGCATTTCCTCTTCTCATGTGATGTAACCATCCCCACTCAAGTCTGTCACTGTTAGCTTAATTCTCTGTCAGAGCCCTGTACCATACATACCAGGCCTGTGGAGGAAGCTGACTTTCAAGGGAAGACATCTGTGGAGGCTGCTGGCCATGGTGTGCTTCAAAGGTTATCAGCTTTGGAGTTCTGAAGAGAGAAATCCATTTCCTTTTAGAGTCACTTCACTGCCCAAGGATGGTGTGTCTGCCTGTCTCCAAGGGATGTCAGGGCTTCTGAGCACATTTGTCCTTGCCTAACAACCCTGCATTGTCTCCTCTCAACTCACTCTCTAGAGTGACTTTATTCTTGATATTTCTGACATTCCGTAGAGGCTGATCTACAACTGAGGTTCACACAAAGCTTCTAGCTCTTTTCCCCTGATACTCGACACATGGGAGTGTTCAACTTTTTAACAGTTATGTGATGTCAGCTACAAAGTGTATGGTGGAGAACTGTGCTATTGAGTTACAAAGTGAATTGAAAAAAATGTCTTATAATGTTTGATGTGTCTGGCCACGTTCATAGCTCTTCTCACCTGCAGGTTGTATGTTGTGGATAGCCCTGGGCTTATATTTTGATGCTAATTCCACTCCTCAGAGGGGCTGCAGATGAGGAGTTGCTTTGTGAATCTTCTCCCCACCTTAACTTTTCAAATAAAGGCTTGAGCCAATGATTGGGCAGGAGGAAGGGGGAGGAGCTGAGAGTTTAGGGGAGGAGCTCTGGGGTGAACAGGAGGAGAGGAGCTGTGAGGGGTCAATGGAGAGGCGGCACAGAGAAGCTCGTGGCCTGGAGAAACCACAAATTATATGGGATAATATAGATGGAAATAGAGCAGTGTAGTGGGAGAGCTGCCCAATCTAGGCTTATAACTTGTTTTGTTACTTATTGAGTTATGATTTCTTTTACCAGGGAATTGGATTGGAAACAAAGTAGCAACAGTTGTACATTTGACATACCTATGTAAGTGCCACAGACACTTACTTGGGTATTCACAAAGGATGCTGCCCCTTTGAATAATTCCAATGAAGACTTTCCAAACCGCTCCATTTTTTAAAATATGCAATACTCTTTCTCTTATTCTTGAACTGACATGAAGACAGAAGTAAGAATAGCAGCTACTATTTGAATAGTGTGTCATTCGTTTTACAAAAGCTAGTTTACTTCACGCTTCCTCCCTCGATGACCCTACAAGGCAGAGACTATCATGATCTCCATTTCTCTGTTGAGGAAGTTGAGGCTCAGAGTGCATGAAGTTTACAGAGCTGAGATTAGAACCCAAGTCTGTTCTAGTTAAATAGAACCCATGCTCTATATCAGGGCCCCATTTTATCTGCTCCATCACAGCAAGAGAAAGAAGGGTCTGCTACTCAGAATTGAGGGCACAGAAGAGGGATGGGTCTGGCAAGCGAGAGTGTTTCTTCAGAACTTTGGATTCTGATGGTGTTTAGTCACCCCATTTATTAGGTTCCTTACCCAAGAGTTAAGTAGAAAATGGATTCTTGCTCCCAAATCCCTTTCAGATGTGTTGGCCAGCAGGGCAAACTTTGTTGCCCCGAAGTGAGTCACCGTGCAAGCCGGTTGTACTTCAATATGCTTTTCTGGGAGAGGGGCTTAGACCCTCCACATAGTGTTTTTTAAAAGAGCATTCCTGGAAGCTACACCCAGTATCTGCCGCTTTTGTCTCTTTAGCCAGAACCATATCAAATAACAGCCCACCCTTAGCTGCAAAGAAGGCTGGGAAAGAAAGTTTGCTTTGTTTGTTTTTTTAAGCATAGCTTTCCTAACAAAATCACCATCTTATTAGGAAGTGGGTGATGACGGGCACTGAGTAGATAGCCAATGCTGTCTACGGCACCCCAGTCCAGTTCTCACTGTCTTATGTAATTCAGTCCATGGACTGTGATTTCAACTAACCTTGTACCAGTGCACTAAACTCTTCTCTATTTATCCTTTCAACACATTTGTGTGTCCCAAAGGTATTAGGTATATATTTTGTAGAACTTGTCTTTTCCCCAAATCCACTCCTTCTGTGTGCTTTATGTCTTAGTGAATGCCATTATTGACTGTCTAGTAATTACAATCAGAGAGACGAACACCATCCTTCCTTATTCCTTAGCCTTCATAGCTGATCACGTACCAAGCCTGTGCTTTCATTTCTCATTTATTTGATCTCTTCTATTCTTCTCACAACTACCCAGCAGTGTATACAAAGCACAATGCATCATGACCATATAAGGGTGATAGCAGGAATACAGGATGATTCAGTGATGGGTAATTCATTATTGTAAATCAGCATCTTTACAAATCAAAGGGAAAACACATAGGCTTACAGATGGAGAGATTTGTTTAATAAAATTAACACACTTTGCCTGTCTGGCATTAAAGATAAACAAGATTATGAATTAGTTTATTTAAAAGTTGCTGGACCTGTACAGTGTGAACTATAAAATACCATTAAAAGAAATTAAAGAAAAACTAAATAACTGGAAAAGTACTCTGTGTTCACGGCTTAGAAAACTGAATATTATCCAAGTGGTAGTTCAATCCCAGGAGAGCGTTGGTTTCAGCACCGTCATTAGCAAAACCCCAATTTCAACTTCTTCTTTTTTTTCTTTCCAGAATTGGGAAAGTGGATCCTAAAATTTATGTGAAATTTCAAGGGACTCTGAATAGTCGAGACAATTTAGAAGATGAACAGTTTAAGCTGCAATCTCAGCTTTAAAACATACTGTAAGTCTACTATGACCAAAGCAGTGCACTCCTGGGATAAGGGCAGAGGTTTGGAATGAGAAAAAGAATTGAGAGTTACTTTTGCCATCTCCAGCTACCATGACAGAGTATCAAAAACTAGGGAGCTGGAACGGCAGAAATGTATTTCTAAAAGTTCTGGGGCTAGAAGTCCAGGATGAAAGTGTTGCCTCCGGCTGCTCCTGGTGGAGTCTCATCACCTGGCTTGGGGGTTGAGGAGGCTCTGATTTTTTATATAAACTGACAAATTCCATTACAAGGCCTTATGCTTATGACCTATTCCAACACTAATCATGGCCCCAAATCCCATTAAACACCATCACATTGATGATTCAGGCCTTAATATGTGATAGGAGGGCTGCTCATTTCTAGACTACAGTAAGAGTCATGATATAAACCCATCACCTATGGCCAATTCATTTTGGAAAAGGTGGCCAAGACCATTCTGTGGGAAAAAGTCATGTTTCAGACAAGTGGTATTGGGACAAGTGGTAGCTACATTTAAAAAGATTCAGGCTATACACAAAATGGACCAAATACTTAAATGTAAGAACAAAAGGCATAACCCAGAAAAGCAAATGTTGCATATTTTCTCTCATTTGTGAATGTTAGCTTTGAATATTCAGATATGTATGTTCATTCAGAATATCCATAGAGGTCAGGAAAACAATAAAGGAACTATAGAGAAAGAAGCCTTAAAGGGAGGGGAGATAGAATATATTGGTATAAAGAATTAAAAGGAAATAATGGAACATAAAGACCTTTAAAAAAAAGTCATACGGAAACTTCCTAATACACACTTCAAAAGAGTTAAAATAGAGTTACTCTGTAACAGGGTGACAGTACCCTACCAGACACCATAGGCTAACAAAGAGACTCAATATCAAGAATGGGTTGCCTCTTTTGGAGTTGCTGTCCAGTGGGGCTCCAGAGGACACCCATCCTCATACATTGCAGGCTATTATTGCTGATGCTATTGGCCACCCTATAGAACTTGATGTTAGACCATATTTGCTGAAGAAACTACATTTTTGAGTCACAGAACATGGGAAAAACCAAGCTCTCTCTGACCTCCCTCTATAATAGCTTTCATAGTGCTGGAAGGTGCTGTACAAACTACCAGAGGGGAACATCATGCACTAATATTACCCAGCTGTGAACCCTATGGATTTTTATAGTGACTGGCCTGGAAGAAAGTGCCCAGGAATGCAACAGCAGCATAAGCATCATGGGAGTAACCAACTATGATGGCGTTTAACTAATGCTGCTCAAGATAAAAGCCATACCTAGCACCATTATCTAGCCAAAACCAATGGGAAGGTAAGCTGTAGGTCACAGGGCAGAGTCTACTGCTAGTATTCTGCTAAGTGAACATTGTGCTTGTCTGCTTTTGAGACAGAGTCTCACCAGGTAACCTTTACTTGCCTGTGATTTCATATGTGGGCTAGATTGGCCTCAAACTCATAGAGATCCTCCTTCCTGCCTCTGCCCTGTGAGTGGTAGGATTAAAGGCATGCACCACCATGACCAGCTTAAATGAGCATAGTATTAAGCTGACTCCTAGTAGCTTATCATTATACCTATAGATTAACACCACCCTTTTAGACCTCATCAGAGAAGCTTCTATTTTGAGTAAATGGTTGTTACCACAGAGACCCATAACTGGCCACCAAGGAGCAGAGAACAAGAGACTACAGAATAACTAGCCCAGAAGGCAGGAAGGCATCACAACCTCGTCCAAAGGTCCAGAGATCCCTTTGGAAGATGAGCAGATGACTGTGAAGAACCCAGCAGGGCAGATGTACATACGAAACCACAGCACTTGTGACATGTATGCTCAAGCCCAAGCCAAACCTCAATATGGGGAGGAGTCCCACCTCTTGCCGAGGAGTTACTGACAACTGTTAGCTTCTGCGAGAGGGAGAGCCAGTTTTCTGTGAGGGAGAGTGTCCCTGAGAAGCTGACCACACTCCGGTGGAACTCCACGCATCCAAGACTGTGTGAGTGACACAAATTGGTCAGGATAGGTTTAATAATATAAAACAAGTACATAACGTTGGGCGATTAGAGAGGGAGAATGGGTTTGGGAGATGTTGGGGAGAGAATGAATATGATTAAAAACACATCACGCAAAATTCTTCAACAAAACCAAACAAGAACGAAAGTCATAAGACATGCTAGGTAAATGGGAGTAATACTCCACAACTTCATATTTGGCAGAAGTTGTTTGGCTGTGACTCCAAAAATTTAAGCAGCAAAGGAAGAAAGAGAAGCATGAGGCATGTTGAAGACATGAGTTCAAGACCAGCTTGGACTGAGAGCAGAAAGACAGCCCGTAGAATGGGAGATAATGCTTGCAAACAGTCTATCTGACAAGAGGCTAGTGCCCAGTGTACGTGAATAACTCTTGAAATGGAACAGCAAAAGTAAAGGCAAGGGACCAGAAAGATACATGCGTGGGCTAAAGTTCTTGCTGTACAAACCTGATGACCTGAATTCACTTCCTGGAAAGAAACTGGAACCCACGGCGGGAGGAGAGAGCTTACGTCTGTAAGTCGTCCTCTAACCCTACATGTGCTCGCCCCACACCACACACTCCTCTCTCTGTCATAATAATGAATAAACGATAATTTTATTAATAAAACAATAAATTTATTAATAATAAATAATAATTTTATTATTAATTAATAATAAAATAAAATTAATAAAAATGATTTAAAAAAACAAACACAAAAGTGAGTGTTGACTAGACACAAAGGAGATGTACAGATGGCTCACATTCATCAGATGATCATCAGTGTTGTTAGTCACGAAGGCACACTGGCATATCCACCTTCTTCAGTCACAGCACTTGGGAAACTGAGGCATGAGGCTTGTTAAAAATTTGAGTTCAAGACTAGTTTGAACTACAAATGAGACTGACCCTGTATAAATAAATGAAGGAAGGAAGGAAGGAGGGGAGAGGGAGGGAGGAAGGAGGGAGAGAGGGTGGAAAGAAAGAAAGAAGGAAAGGAGGGAGGAAGAGAAAGAGAGTGGGAAAAGCCCCAACCCTTACCATTCCATGAGCTAAGGACAGATACAATAAAAACCCAGAGTTTGCCAATACATGAGGAAACTGAAACTCTTGTACATTGTCAGTGTGACTGTGAAATGATGCAGATAGTATGTAAAATAGTTTGACAGTTCCCAATAAGTTGAATGTAGAATTGCCATTGGATCCAAGGAACACATTCTTGGCGCAAAGCTAATGTAAGTAAAAAGGATGTTCAAACAAAAACCTGGACACTGACCTTAGCTGCAGGCCTGTTCACAGTGGCTGAACAGTGATAGAAACAACTGGTGCCTACCGGGAGACAAACACGTGTGGTATGTTTAGATCACAGGATACCATGCATCAAAGAGTAGAGATAACACATGCTACCACCTGGCCGAATCCTCAGCACATTATGCTAAAGGAAAGATGGCTGGTGCCAAAGGCCACACATGGTAGGGCTCTACATCCATAGTTTGAAAACCCAGAGACCTAAGCAGATTAATGGGTCATAGGGACGCAGATTAGGGAAAAACAGAGGGAGGGTTTAATGGGCAGAGGGCTTGCTTTTAGGGGGATGGGCAGGTTCTGGATAGACAGTGGTGGTGGGTCCATGATCCTTAGAAAGTAAGCACGTGGTACAGTTTACCATTGATGCCATCCAGAGCGACCAGCATCACTAAAGTCATTTTAGCGAACTTGTTTAAGCACATGCCCATATCAGTATACTGGGGTTCCCTTTGTATGGGATCCGGAGGTGGAACAGGCTCAGTTTCTCTCTGGCCATTGTAACTGTCCGTTGTCACAAGATCACAAAGCACACTGGATCCAGGCATATTCGTGTGACCAGAAATCAGAAAGAAAAAGAAGATGTTAGCGGAGGTCCAAAGTTTGAGCCTAGAATAATAGAATTCAAGTTTTTCAGCAGGAAGTATTAGCCTGGACTAGATGAGGGGCAGAAAGACAAGGGTAGGGCCAGAAGCCATCTGGCCCAGAAGCAGCAGAGATGTGGAAGGCAGGACTGTAAGGGTGTCTGCAAATCTAGAAGGCTTCACCTGCTTCCAAAGCAGTTCCTTTCCGGTTATAGAGTGGGACTGTTTAATGAAGTTCTTTCTTGTTCTTGAGGGAATGTTTGAAATTTCCTAACACTATGGCCTTTAGAACAAATGATCCTCCATCTCCGCCCTCTCTCTACTGTGGTTCCACTGTTCTCCCAAAGAGTTTCTTAACTTCTCCAGCTTCCAGCTTCTTCCTCCATGAAGCGAGGCTGACATCTCCCAGGTAGGAATATTGTGAGAATGGGGGTAGTATATGATAAACATCTAGTAAAGTGTCAGGAAATATTAAAAAAAAAATTCACCTAATCGTAAGAATTTGATCTTGGCCTGTATTTTAGCCATTTGACTTTCCTAAGATAAAGCATTCTCGGTGAGTAGTTCACTTAAAATCAGCTATCCCTCTGCCAACATGAGCCTCCTACCGAGGGTGGGCCGTACATCTTGCAGCATCTTGCCTGCTAAGGACATTCCCTTGGCTCTGCTCCCCACACTGACTGTGCTTGGAGGCCTCCACACATGGCGCGGCTGTGGGAGGCCTGGCCTCTGTTTTCATGTGTGCCCAGTGTCTGTTGAGGCCACTCTTGTCTGTGGCTTGGCCTCTCTGCTTCCCATTCTGCCTAAGAGGAGCCCCACTGTCTGTTCTTCAAGCCAAGCCTGTCTGCTATTGCTGGTTCCTGGGAATCAGCCACTTCCCTCTTTTGGGGCAGCATATCGTCACAGCATGAATGACAACTGCTGGGAAACTCAGCCTTGCCTGGAAGGAAGCCATAGCTTTCAAGACAGCAATGTGAGAGAACAGACTTACGAGGCGAAGCAGTCTGGTAATTCTAATGAGTGTTACAGACCAGCTCCACCATAGTGGATGATGCCCACATATGGGCAGAGAGAAAAAGACTATCATCTTATGCAGAAGGCCCTCACAGAGCCACTGTGGGACCTACCGAACTCTTTCTATGGGCCAGCAGTCTGCACCTAAGTAGCTTCAGTTGACAGTCAGGTGAAAAAAAATAGCAGCAGAGTCTAAGACTTCCCAGAGAAGAAAGTGCTTCAGATGACCCCACCCCGTACCCCCACCTCCATCCCCCACTCCCAGTCGTCCTTTCTAGGTGAGGACAATACCTGGAGATCATGAGTGAGTGAACCCAGAAGAACAAATATGACAACCAAATTTGATCATCTTTGTCAAGGAATGGGAGTAGGGAGGAGGGGGATGGGGTGGGAGGTAGGTTAGGTAGGGTCTTCATGGAAACTGCAGAGCAAATTCAAGAAACATCAGGGCAGGGTATCAGGAGGCAGTAAGAACTGCAATGTCCACTATTCAGTTTCATATTTGAGTCATACCATCTACTCTGTCTTAGAGAACCCTTAATGTGCACTTGGAAAGAATATGCACTCTGTCGTCCTTCAGGCCGATCAGATACCACTTAGGCCACTGTTGTTTAAACAATACCCTCACTGACACTATATCTATGGATTACTAAGAACACTACTGTAGTCTCTCAAATAAGTACTCACCGACCTATGTCTTAGGTACTTTTTGTGGCTGCAATAAAACGTCCTGACCAAAGCAGCCTAAGGCAGGAAGGGCTTACTTGGTTCACAGTTTCTGGAGTTTGTTACTCCATCATTGCAGGAGAATCACGGTGGCAGGAGCTAGGGGCAGTTGGTCACATGGCCTTCACTGTCAATAAGCAGAGAGTGATGTGTGCACCTGTGGCTCTCTTCCATGTCTTCATTTCTTCCAGTTGAGGATTCCAGCCAGGGAACGGTGCCTCCCACAGTGAACACAATCACAGACAGGCCCAGAGGCCGGGCTCCCAGGCAAGTGTAGATTCTGTCAAGTTGACAGCAATAATCATCACAGTCTGTTTCTCTCTTTGATCTTTTCAGCTTTCCCATTGTGTGTTTTGAGGTCCTGTTTCCATCTCTCTCTCTCTCTCTCTCTCTCTCTCTCTCTCTCTCTCTCTCTCTCTCTCTCTCTCTCTCTTTCTCTCAGTTTTTTGAGACAGGTTTTCTCTGTGTAGCCCTGGCTGTCCTGGAACTCACTCTGTAGACAAGGCTGGTCTCGAACTCAGAAATCCACCTGCCTCTGCCTCCCAAGAGCTGAAATTAAAGGCGTGCGCCACCACTGCTCAGCTTTTTTTTCTTTTTCTTTTTCTTTTTCCTTTTCCTTTCCTTTTTCTTTTCCTTTTTGTTTTCCTTTTTCTTTTTTCTTTTGGAGTGTACATCTCTTTAGGATTGTTACAGTTTCAAATGAAAACCCTCTTTCTAGCTCTGTTCATTTTCCTTATTTTAAAATATCTTTAATGTGACAACATACTGACCGTTTCAAGATTTATCTATTTTTATTTCCTTTCAACCTACCTGTACCTCTAAATTTAGTGTGTTTCCTGTAAATAGCGCATACTACAGCCTGACAGCCTCTGACTTCCTGATGAGCGTTTATTTACAGTCGATGTCATGGTGACTGTGTCCTGGGTCCTGGGTCCTGGCTTCAGTCTTGCAGTTCGTTTTCTGTTTGTCACCCCTGTCCTTTGTCTTTCTATTCCTAATTTTCTGCTTTCTTTTGGGTTAGCAAGGTTCATTTAACATTCCATTTTCTTTCTTGACATTTTAGTTACACCTGCTTCACTGGCTGTTCCAGGCATACGTCTGCATCTTTAATTAAAAAAAAAAAGTCTACCTTAAGTTAATATTCTGTCACTTGTATGGGGGAAGCTTGCAACAGACTCAGGTTTAACTGAACCCCCACCCGTGACCAGCCATTTTCAGCTATTCCTTTTTATGAACCTTGTAAACCACGTGACCACAGGGATGCTTTAAATAATCCACTTATCTTTAAGGGGACTTAGGGAACAGAACAGAAACAGTCTCTTATTTCCACCAGAAATCTGCTGTTTCCGGTGTTTTTAGTGCCACGTGCCCCCGGATCTCTATCTTGTATAATTTCCCCGCACCACTAAGAATTCCCTTAGTAATTTTTTTTTTTTTTTTACTGCCGTTCTGTGTTTGATAAGTCGTTTCAGATTACTTTTGACTGAAATGTCTTTTGATTTTTACTCTAAGTCTAAAGGACATGTTCTGCAGATAAGGAATTTTCAGTTGTCAGATTTTGTCTCACATCACCTGGCACTTTAAAAATGGTGTTCTATCATTTCCGACATTGGTCCCCCAAAACTATTATTTCCAGGAGCAGCCAGCAGTCACTCACGACGTCACTCTCGACGCCAGGCAGCCTTCGTCTCCGGAGACTTTTCAGGGATTGTCAGTAACTTTTGTGTGTGTGTGTGTGTTTGTGCATGTGTGCGTGTGTGTACATGCATGTGTGCAGATGTGCACATGCCACATTGCACATGGAGAGGTCACAGGATCCTTAGGTATTAGTCTTCCACTCTGTCTGACACAGGCTCTCTCTGTTGTCTCTCCCTGTGCTGTGTATGGAGCTCTAACTGACCTGCTGCCTTCTGCGGAGTCTCCTGTCCCTGCCTCCCTCACACCTTGCGATAGTGTAGTAGTAATAACCTGTAATCTGGGATTACAGGTGAGTTTTGTTCCAGGGACTCCCGATTGCTTAGCAAGCACTTTCCTCTCTAAGCCATTTCCTTCAAGCCAGTTTGCGTTGATTTTAGGGCAACTTAATACATTGAGTTTAAAGGCCAATTAAACAAAGGAAAACTGGGTACTATTTCATCACACACACAGACACACACACACACACACACACACACACACACACACACACACACACGGCCCTCCTGTCTTTTGTCTTTCTCACTTTTCATTACCTGTATATCAGGCTGGTTGATACTTTCTTGTGAGCTATCGTCCTCTCCCCTCCCCCCCATTATTCAGTTTGAACAGTTTATATTAATCTGTCCTAAAGGTTACAAATCTTTTCTTCCTACCTTATTAAGTCTGTTGGGACTCCACACTTTCCAGTTCTGGAACTAGTAGTATTTGATTCTTTTTTTTTTTCTTTTTCTTTTTTAGGTTGCCTGTCTTTTATGAAATCCCCTATCTTTTTACTCATTGCATTAATCTTTTCTTATAAATCTTCTGTATTTAGTTTTCAAAAGCTGTCTGTTCATTCCAACCTGTGTATACATTTCTATTGGCCTCTGCCTGGTTCCCACATTTTTGCATGCCTCCTGTGATGAATTTTACAGGTTCAGTCACAGTTTAGGGCTTAGTGAGTATTTGAAAAGATTCTATGGGGAATGTGAGGCTGCCTTTCTGCGACTCACTGTTTCTAGAACTTCTCCAGTTGTCAGCTTCCGTAAAGTTCTTTAATGCAAGACTTTGCCTTCTCGGCTTGATAACTCATTTCTGCTTAAGGTTCATCTGATGTGCACCCTACAGGCTGAGGGAAGCCCTCAG
The DNA here is from genome assembly GCF_947179515.1 of Apodemus sylvaticus. Taxonomy (NCBI): domain Eukaryota; kingdom Metazoa; phylum Chordata; class Mammalia; order Rodentia; family Muridae; genus Apodemus; species Apodemus sylvaticus. The sequence continues at coordinate 24,040,173 of NC_067472.1, read as the reverse complement.
GTAAAATCTGTACAAAAACATTTCATTTATTCTAGTTTCTCTCTCTCTCTCTCTCTCTGTGTGTGTGTGTGTGTGTGTCTGTGTGTGTCTGTGTGTGTTTGTGTGTGTGCCACAGCAGCATGTCTCCAAATGTCATAGACAACCTCAGATTTTGGTCTTCATCTTTCACCCTGTTTGCAGCAGAGTCTCTGTTATTCCCCACTGCATAGGTCAGAATTGCTGACCTGTGAGCTTCCAGGGATCCTCCTGACTCCTCTTTCCATCTCCTTGTAGAAGCACTGGGTATATAGACCTGCTCTAATGTATCCGACTTTATATGTGCTCTTGAGATTTGAACTCAGGTCCTCATGCTTGCACAATAACCCTTTGCCTACTGGGTCATCCTCCCAGTCCTGGTTTTTGCATTTTTAAGTCCATCTCCTCTAGTAGCTGTTGGGTTTTGGGCACTTACTTGAGTTGTTTGAACTGTCATTTTACTTTATACGGTGCTTATAATTATTGATAGGGAGGTTAGTTTAGTATAAAGGAGCCCATCATTTTAGAAGCCAGTTCTTGACTGAGCCTCCAAATTGCAGCTGGGTTTCCTTGGCTATCGCCATCTCTACATATTGATTTTCTCTCAGATACTGGTTTGGAGCTAGACTTTTTTGTGCAGTTTAGTTCATTTGGAGGATGATCTCAGAATATGCCTTCAAGAAAGTTAAGAAGAGGCAGGAGGCCAGCAGCAGGTATATTAAGTCCTGTTGAAGACTCTTAGAGGCAGAGAGCTGTGTCTCAGAGTTATACCAACCAGTTTCAGCATTGAGAGTCTACTAATTCCTTGCATTGTCCTCCTAGAGAGTAGAATTTGGGGACAATTATTCCCTAAACTTTCACTAGTTTGCTTGCAGTTTTCAGGCAGATGATCATGGGGATTTTTTATAAGCTCCACTGGCCTTTAGATGTGAATGTTGAGAGACTGTGAGACCTCTTTACGTCTGCTGCCCTATCCTACCAAAAAAACAAAATAAAACTTACTCTGTCTTAAAAAGCATATGAAAATTCCTTCTCAATCTCTCCTCATTCCCACCTTCACTAGTTAGGACCAAGATGGAGATTGGCTTTGGTCCGTCTGCCTGTCTGTCTGCCCATCTGTCCCTCCCTCCCTTCTTTTCCTTGAGCACCCTAACTCATTTCTAACTTGTTCCCTCTGCTGAACCTGCACAGTTACTGTCTCTCTGCCTTGCATCCTGTTCACATCATTGGATTCTGTTCTACATTCAAAAGTTTGCCTGTGTGTTCTCCTTTCAATGACCTTTTTGCTTAGTACCATGTCTAAAGTATCTTCTAGATCTCTGCAAATCCCATCTCCCTAGTTTAGTTCTATGTATATCATTTATCATGCTATCTGCTATTTTGTTTTCCTGGACAGACTCTGATATTGCAGCCTCAAGCTGGTCTGAAATGCCCCTATGTATCCCTGGCTAACCTTAAACTCATCAAGATCCTCCTGCCTCAGCCTCCCGAGTGTTGAGATCCCAGACATGAGCCACCATACATGGCTCTACTTCATGACATGACTTTCTTTATGTAATTTATACATTTGCTTTGTCTGCCATTTGTTTTCCCACCAATATAAAATGTTCATAAGAACAAATAGCTTGTTTGAATGGTCACAGTTATAAACCCTTGAGTTAGCAGTAGGAACTTATGAATATTTGTTGAATAAATGACTGGATGAATGATTAAACACACTAAAATATGTAAGCATAATCAGCTGCAAGTAAAGATGGAAGCAACCCAAGACATTGGGCCTCAAAAATATGAATGTGATTCCGCCTATAGGAAGTGTTTATGAGATGAGATGTTGGTTGGTGTTTACCTTGATTGCAGGGTGGGGAAAACTGGAAGGTGTTTTTTTTTTTTTTTGAGACAGGGTTTCTCTGTGTAGACCTGACTATCCTGGAACTCACTCTAGACCAGATTGGCCTCGAACTCAGAAATCTGCCTGCCTCTGCTTCCCAAGTGCTAGAATTAAAGGTGTGTGCCACCACTATCCTGGAACTCACTCTAGACCAGATTGGCCTCGAACTCAGAATTCTGCCTGCCTCTGCTTCCCAAGTGCTAGAATTAAAGGCGTGTGCCACCACCGCCCAGCAAAAAATGGGAAGTTAATGTTTCATGGGCACAGACTGTCAGTTGGAAAAGAGGAAAATGTCCTGCAGAGAAAGAGCATGATAGTGGTACAATGGGACTATGTGACATACCACTAAAGCCCACGTTTAAGGATAGTTGACAAGGTAGACTTTATATGATATACGTGTAACCACAATAAAAAATTAAACCTTGGTTTCTGGAGGAAGATGAAGCTGGGCTTGGAATCTGACAGCATGTACTTCTGCATGATCTTGTGTAAGCTGTGTATAGACGTCTGTGGTCCAGTCTCCTCACTGAAAAATGAGAGTAAAGAGTGTTCCCTCTCTACATGCTACATGATGCGATAATTGCAGCTGTATATTTTATAAGCCATTCAAAGTTTAGAAGAACTTTGGTGAATGATATTTAATATTATCTTTGATTAAATGAGACATTAAAACACAACATACTAAAACAAAATATTTACCCATTTCCATCACTACTGCATAACAGAAAATAACATCTTGATAGAAAAGGAAATAAGAAAGAATGATTTTAAAATGAACAACATTAGAAAGGTGTTGTTAACAATCACAGACTAAGTAATCTCCCCTGCTGAGGAGAACTTAAAAGCTAAACAACCCATATGCTGGTTCACAGTCACATGCAACTTCTGTCCCAAGAGGATCCAATGTCTTCTTCTGGCCTCTCTGGACACCAGGCCTGCAGGTGGTGCCCAGACATACACTCAAGCAAAACATCCAGGTGCATAACATTTAAAAAACAAAAGTCAAATAATAATGATTTTTTAGAAGCCTGCTCAAAGACATCAAAAAGAAAAAGTTATTGACAATCTACTGATACTGGTTCCAAAATAAAGAGGAAATCCACAAAAGTCGATCTTGGACTTCAGAGTGTTTGCAGAATCTGGACATGCTGGCCAAGGACTGACCAATGGCTTCAGCAGTCTTGTGGGGCTGAGGGAATAAAAGTTGGAACTTAAGATGAAGTTGTCTGACCCCTTTCACTACTACATCTTTGGGCTGAGAGTCTTAAAGGGTACACCTACAAGTAAAAGTAAAGTCTGAACTTAAATAGTACTAGTGTAAGAAATTGGATTAAGGTAAGCCTGGGTTTCTAGTGTGCCCTAAAAACCTGGAATAAATAAGTTTGTGAACCGTCTCCAGTACCCTATGCCTCAAAAATAATTCTACAAATAATTTTATAAAATACAAAATGAAGTGCATACCCAGGTACAGCGGATGCGTACTAGTCATATCTGAAATGAACTAAATCAGAAAAGACAACAAAAAATAGAACAGTCCAGAGTAAGCTCTCTAGAACAGTGGATGCCAACCTTCCTAATGCCAAGACCTTTTAACATGGTTCCTCAGGTTGTGGTGACACCCTATAATAAAATTATTTTCATTGATACTACATAATTATAATTTTGCTACTGTTATGAATCACAATGTAAATGTGTTCTTGGGTTGTCTCAGGCTACCAAGCCCTGTGAAAAGGTCATTCAATGTTCAAGGGGGTTATGGCCCACAGGTTGAGAACCCCTGCTCTAGAAACTGAATTCTGGTTTATTTTGCCATTGGTGGAAAACAAATTCAGGAGCTTGTGTTTGCTAGGCAAGTGCTATGCCAAGGAACTACATCTCTATGCCCTACATACTAGAAGTCCTGAACATATTTCTTAAGTGCCTAGGCTTGGTGTCTGAAGGAAACTCCTGAGACTTTTTGTAATGATCTAGTGTCTCAGTCACTTTCCATTCCTGGGACAAAATGCCTATTTTGGGACTATTTAAGAGAAGGAAGGTTTGCTTAGCTCAGAGTTTCCAGGTTTCAGTCTGTGGTCTCCTGACTCCACTGCTCCAGGCCTCATACATTGTGAGGCGAAACCTCATGGCAGAAAAGATGTGGTAGGAAAGTAAAGGGTCTCTCCTCATGATGGACATGAAGGAGAGAGGGAAAGGAGGGAAGAGAAGGTATACTTTTCAAGGGCAAACTCTACGAAACCTACTTCCTCCCTAGGCTCCATGACCAGTTTCCATGACCTCCCAATCATGTTTCAAATTAAGAGTCCACCAATGGACTGATTCATAGATCACATTTGAACCCTCAGATCCAGTCATTTCTCACTAGTGCCACCAGCTGGGTACCGGGCTTTGCTTTCAATATATAAGCCTTTTGGAGGATACTCAAAATCTAAACTATAACGTATAGGAACTATGGAAAAGGTCATGGCATATTTGAAGAAGAATCAAATAATGAATCTAGAACTTAAACATAATATATTTGACAGGTTTTGTAAAAGATTAGATGTGGTTGAGGAGAAAATGAGTGAAATGAAATATATGCATTTCATTTCAAATCTCTGATGGATATGGAAATCCAATCTATGATGGACAGGGAAACTGAAAAGACAGAAAACCACGAAGAGAAAAAAAAAACCAGAGAAAATGGTGAATAGATCTAATGACACACGTGTGTCTGGAATTCCAAAAGTTAAAAGGAGAGAGTGTGGAGCAGAAGTGAGTTTTAAGAGGTGAATATGAAGGATTTTTCTAAGCTGGTAAAATCATCAAAACATAGATTCAACATCAAAGAGATAATGTACCTGGGATATTTCACATGAAACTGCTAGAAATCAAAGATGAAAAAATCCTTCAATCAGTTACAGAAGCAGTGTTGCTTCTCATCAAAGGGACAGCAAGACTGATACTTCTCGGAAGAGGTGTTGAGGGGCAGCAGAAGGAAGAAGACACAGGAACGAACGGTACCTTTAAGATGCTGAAAGAAAATAGCTGGCACATGCATCCAAAAATGCCCTGGAAGGTATCGTTTAAGAATGAGATCAATGCCACACACCTTTGATCCCAGCACTTCTGGAAGCAGATGTAAGTGGGAGGCAGAGGCAGGTGGATCTATGAGTTCAAGGCCAGTCTGGTCTACAGAACAAGTTCCAGGACAGTTAGGCCTACACAGAGAAATCCCCCCCCCTCTCTCTCTTTCTCTTTCTCTCTCTCTCTCTCTCAAAGGAAGGAAGAAAGAAAGAAAAGAAAGAAAGAAAGGAAAAAAAGAAAAAGAAAAGAATGAGGCCAAAAAGTTTTAAAAAAATGAATCACCACCATTCCAAAAAGGAATCATGAAAAGTTATTCAGGCAAAATGGACTCTTAAAAAAGCTTCCCTCCACTTATTTCCTTTCTCAGGGGAAGCACATGGCGCATGTGTGGAGGTCAGAGAACAGTTCTCAGGGATTGGTTCTCTCCTCCCATCATACACGCGCTGGGGATTGAACCCGGCTCACTGGCAGGGTTGAGCTGCTGAACTATTTCCCCAGACCCCAACTGTAGCCTTGAAATAAATCCCAAGATGTAGAAAGAAATATGAACATCAGAAAGGACAGATGTATGGTAAATTTTAGTAGTTTCTGTATAAAATGAGTATATTAAGGGAAACTTGAAATATAGAGTTACAAATACATGATCATGACATAGCATTATGGAGGAAGGGTTAAGAAGAACTTAACTCGGTGAAAATATGAAACTATACTATCCTTTGATCAGTGAAGGATGCCTGTTAAATTTCTAAATGTTGTCTTCTTAAAGCAATGCCCTCCTTCTCCAGATTCATATACTGATTCAGCTAGGAAGCAGGGTCTCTGGGAGCAGTTGTGAAGACAGAGCTGCCCCGATGGGACCGCTGTTCTTACAGAAGTAGCTTGAAGAGGACTCCTGCCTCTTCTGTCACATAAGGACATAAGGAGAAGGTGTTATGAATGAGAAAGGTGTTACGAATTATGAAGACATGATCTACTGTTACTTTGACTTGGTTTTAACCTCCTGGACGTGAGAAACAAATCTGCTTATAATGCCGGTCTGCAGTGTTTTGTTACAGCATCTTGAGTATATGAAGGCACCATGGTAGCCCCCCAAATCAATAAACACGCATGTTTTTTCTAAACCAATAATGGAACAGGTAATGTAATAAAACGACATACGATTAATCAAAAAGAAGATAAGAAAGGAGAGAAAAGGAAACTTGTAATTGATTTGTAATCAAGTAAACCAATCCAGAAAACAAACCATAAGGTGGAAGTTTTAAAGTTAGTAACTGCAAGGGTGTAAATGGAGGAAGAATCCAGCTAAAAGGCGGAAACGTGGCTGGGGAGATGGCTAAGTCAGTAAAGTGTTAGCCTGCAAGCATGAAGTTTAATCCCCACGTAAAGAGCCAGGCACCTGGTGTGCTGTCATTTCAGAGATGGCACGATAGGAAGTGGAGACTGGCGATAGGAAGTAGATGCCCAGAGTCTCACTAGACAGCTGGATGGCTTTGCCAAGCCTTTATCAAGGGACTAGTCAAGCAGCAGGTTTACTTAATAGCCATTAGTAGTGTGATGATGACTTTATCCGTCACAGATACCAAGAGGGAGGAGGCTGAACATAGGAACAATGGAAGCTGGCACCACATCCCAGCAGGGCCTTTTAGGCTACAGTCACCCACCCGCCAAGTCCAAGTGGCAAAGATTTTATCTTTACCATCAGAACTCGGAAGAAATTAAAATAAATTCTCTTTATGGAATGTTCTCTAACTGGCACGTTAGAGTTTAAACATCCCAAGCCTGAGATTGATGGCTCAGTGGCATATTTTTGTTTTGAAGTCGAGAAAAGTCAAATTCTCACTTGTGATTTGATGCAAACTGCTTATTCTCGCTGGTGTCGGTTCTACCTCCCTTGTGTAGCTTTTGAGAAGATGCATTTGGTAGCTGTTAGAGGCATGAGAACAGCTACTAGCCTTGAACTGAATGCTGCTCTGTTACAGAGGGGTAGAAAGTCCCCCTGCTTGGCAGCATCAGGAACTGCCTGGCTTCAGGCACTGGCTCACAAATCCTGGGGTTGGTGGCTTGTCCTGGGGAGACCTTCCCAGTGGGGTCAGGTAGAGTTCAGTGAACTGGCAAAGGAGCCAGATTTAGATTCTCCAAGGTGCATCTGCTCACCTCCTCTCTCCTGCCTGTTGTTAAACTGGTAGTTTTTACAACATCAATAAAGAACTTTCCTACCCAATTACCCCAGACAATGGGCTGAAAAGCCGTTTAGACTATGAAAACTTTTGAGTTGGGTTCATTTAGATTGTTTTGCTGTGTCAAATCCTCACGAGAGTTCAAAAGTTCAGCTGAACCATGAACTTTGTGATTTCACAGCAGGCAGCTCTACAAATACACTAGAAGTGAGAAAGCATGCGATATTTCAGGTGGGCTTGTCACATTGTATATAATACAGTCAGAAAAGGTGTGTGAAGAATAACGCTTCATTCCCAGAGCTCAGCGACTTATCAAAAAAGGAAAAGGAAACAGAATTAGAACAAGCTATTCCTTGAGTTACCTGACCTCTGAGGCTTCCCAGGGAATGCCCACTGGGTGACTAATTGTCCGGGGACAAACTAAAGCCAGCTAATCTTCTTAATAAATTGTGAAGTCTTGTATACCTCTTGGTTTTATCGGTGGCTTTTCTGCCTGTCTGGAATAGGCAGCCCATCAAAACAAAGGGGTCATGACTTCATGTATTTGTTAAAGCTAAAATCCACGTTCTCATACAACTCAAGCTTGATCTGACCTGGTTATACAAGGGTAGGTGGAGTGAAGTTTTCACAGGAATGAGAGTAATGCAAGAACTTTTTTTTTTTTTGGCTTGGCCATTAATAAATATGCACGCATGCACACAGAGTTCAAGAACCCTTCATCTTGAAAGCATTATACATCTGAGGATTAGTCTCTGGCGTAATGCAAGCACCATAACCCAGCAAAATCTCCAGTTGCACAGAAAAAGATTTCACGGTGCACAGACACTCTTTTTATGCCTCACCTGAACTTCTTGTGCTGCAACATGTAATAACGTGGAAAAACTCACAGCCCTCAATCCGGGGTAAGAAGTGCCATATGAGTGAAGGGTTCTTATATAACCGGCGTTTCTTTCCTTGAGTTTAGCAAAGTGTTGGTCCACAGGGTCACGAGGGGAAAGATATGCTTGGGCATTCTGGAGGTGAGAGGAAGGGATGGGGTGAGAAGGTCAAGTCCTGTGACGGATGGTTCTTTGTGAGTCAAAAAGGATGAGTTTCACTAAAGGGCTTCTCCTTTCTTCCTGAATTTTATTTCCGAGTTGCCAAGACTTTAGCTCTAGCCAGACTAGGATTCCTTTTACAACAATCCTCCTGTGTAGATGGGCCAGTGCCATCCTATTGTTCTCCACGGTGTGTTTTTCCATGCAGGAAGGTCTTGTTCAATTCAGTCTAGAGTGGACGGATCCTTCACTTTTTCCAGACATAAATCATCACAGTAAATGTTGTGCCTCTGACTGAAACAGTGCTATAATAAAGGGGCGAGCGCAGAGTGAAGACCGTGAAATTGGGTTGACCTAGTTAAAGGTGGTCCGTCTTTCTGGTGAGGTTATGAGGCTGGAAGGAAAAACAAGGTTCGCTGCTTTTGTGGCTCCGTGAACTGGGCTGCTCCGGTTTTACAACTCTGTTTCTGGTTGACCTGCGCTGCATAGAGGGGCTGCGTGTCTCCCGATGAGGCCGGGACAGGAGCTGAGTTGGTGGCATTCTTTTAAAGGGCTTGTAAGGGAGTGAATAGTGACAGTTTTTTGTTCATTCAGAAGGTATTTACGAAGGACCTACCTCAGGGGGCCATGGCTAGGGACCAATCGGTCAGGAGGTCGGAGAAGGGAAAGTGATTTGTATAGGGACAGAAGAGGAACACCCGTATTGCCTGCTGAGGTTGCTGCACCCCTTGGTCCCACAAAATAATGAGAAGGGCATGTGGCATACGAAGAAATTAAAGCGCACATAGTGATAACTCCACTATACACCAGAGGTGTGGGCTGGGGTAGAACATGTGCTTAGCGTGTGTGATGATTTGTGTATGATCCTGGAAAAGAATGTAAGCTGTGTGTAAGAAATCAGGTCAGGGTCTTGACTTCCACAGGGTCAAGCTGAGAGCTGTGCAGGGTTAGAGCAGGTACCGTAGTGAATGGTAGAACAGAATAGAAGATAACATTTTAAATGCAACTGTTGTGTCCCTACAACTTCAACTTCCCGCCTTTAAGGAGTTCTGATTAGCTATTAGGAACCTTAACAATAGTCTAGAGGTCACCACCATCAGCAGTTACTTATCCTGTTCTCTGTATTGTATCCTATCCTGTCTGTCTGTCTTTCTGTCTGACTGTCTGTCATCCAGCTCTAGTTTTTGAAGAGTACTGCAAGGTATGTGGTATATCTGGAGTTTATGGCTGAGAAAATGAAGACCCAGAGGTTAAATAACTTAACTTGTCAAGAATATAGTGTGGGTTATCTAGAGCTTAGTTCCATTGAGGCTAGCCCAAGTTCGTCATGAGAGGAAAGAAACCCCATCTGAGTCCTGGGGTGGGGTACATAGAAATGGCTGTCCTTGTGAACGGCCCCAGGCTACAAGGGGGTTAGCTCAGGTTTATAGTTCTGTGGTGCCATGGGTGGGTTTGGGAAGTCTTGGACTGTGCTGGGGTACATTTTCAGCATCCCTTCTATAGCCATCACAGGACAAAGTTTTGAATCTGGGTTCTTGCCCACTAGAACACTATGAAAACCAGTAAAACACTTTTTTTAAATTGCCTCTTAAATTAAGTTCAGGGGAGTTTGCAGGAACCTGTCAGTGAAGAGAAACGCTAATGTATAAAGTAGGTGGTGTTGAAGGCCAAGGCCCCAGGAATCTGTTTGAAGGGTCTGAGTCTTCCTCCAGATCAGGACTCGTGGGATGTGCAGATGACAGCTGATGTCTCAGAACCTAGCTGAGACCCTGGGAGGGTTACATTGGGAAAGTGGGTGAGTGTTTGACAGGAGACATCAAGGGTTTTGAAAGGGTAGCAAGGGAATCTAGAAGAAAGAAAACAAAGAGCCGGTCACATTTGCCGGCAACAGGGCTTCTTCCTCACGTTCAGCCAACCAATCATTTCTTCCAGAATGGCAGCCAGATATAGCATGGGCACAGGAGACAAGCAGAAGTGTGGTTAGGCCCATAGTGGAGTTTAGGGGAAATCCTCAGATGCCAAGTCCAAGAGTTTGGTATATATGTATGTATTCATTTACTTAAAGACAGGAGCTCAATTAGCCTCAAAATTACTACACTACCAAGAATGACCTTGAACTTAAGACCTTTCCAAATTCTGGGTCTAGAGGTGTATATCACCATAAATATCAGTTTACTGGGTCCTTCGAATTGAACCTAGGACTTCCCGGATGCTAGGCAAGTACCCCACCAACTGAGTTACACACAGCACTGGAGTTTGGTGTATAGATTATGGAAGGCTAGTGAAAGCTCCCATAATATGAGGGGAACAGATACGAAGTCTGTTTCCAGAATTTTAGCCCCATAGAAGAGCAGAGAATGAGCCGAAGGACACTGTACTGACTGGTTTTGTGCCAACTTGACACAGGCTGGAGTTATCACAGAGAAAGGAGCTTCAGTTGGGGAAGTGCCTCCATGAGATCCAGCTGTGGGGCATTTTCTCAATTAGTGATCAAGTGGGGAGGGCCCCTTGTGGGTGGTACCACCTTTGGGCTGGTGGTCTTGGGTTCTATAAGAGAGCAAGCTGAGCAAGCCAGGGGAAGCAAGCCAGTAAGGAACATCCCTCCATGGCCTCTGCATCAGCTCCTGCTTCCTGACCTGCTTGAGTTCCAGTCCTGACTTCCTTTAGTGATGAACTGCAACATGGAAGTGTAAGTTCAATAAACCCTTTCCTGCCCAACTTGCTTCTTGGTCATGATGTTTGTGCAGGAATAGAAACCCTGACTAAGACAGACACCAATCTGGTAAGTAAGTAATGCCATGCGACAACTGAATGTGATAATCACAGTTTGGACTAGCATCTAAGTTAACGTGAAGATGGTTATTATCTGAGTCACTTACGTCTCTGCTGCCTCCTCTAGCCTCACACTGATTGCTGGGCTCTACTCCTTCACCACGTATTATTTAGTGCCTCTTCCATTCCAGCAGGGTGCCCTGTTTAGCATTATTTACCTTCTGCTTTACATATGGCTATTTGTGTCTGTCTCTACCGCTATCATACTTCCCGAGGAATCCAAATGTTCAGCTTGGGTCTGAGCATGCCTGGACTAAGATTGCTGGAGCCAAGGAGATCTCTATCAAAGAAATAGCAACCCAGCTTCCTCACTCTTGAGCTTAGCTTCCAGGGTGGAATCCGCTATTAAATAAATAAGGTATTAACCAAATCAAACAACTTTTAATAACCCAGGGAAAAAAATCACTGGGTTCACAGAGGGGGAAAGTGGGGGCGGGGGAAAGAGGAGAGTAGACATTTTAGTAACATCTCCCAATAAAGAGGTTTAGGCATGCAAGTCACAGTGGGATTTCACAGGCCTCCATTGAAGGCAATTCATCTGGAAGATAGACTCCTGCCCCGGTGGTTGGCTCACACATAGTCACAGATGAGAAGAGAGGCCAAAAATCACACTTTCCCCATCACTGAATCTAACATTGGGGTGATCACACGATGGACCCCAGATTGTCAAAGTGTGGCCCACTTCTCAGTCAGATACTGGTGGGTGGGTCAACATATGTATGAAGAGGATTTCCCATGAGGCCAGTCAGTTCAAGGGAGTGTTAAAGAGAGAGTCATTCCATCTGTCCTGAAGAGATGAACTCTGAGCTACATCTTCAGAGAAGAGAAGGCAGGTGTAATGGCTTGACATGAAAACATTCTGGACAGGGGCCATGGCTGGACTCTAGGTTGGAGAGGCTTAAGTAGGAGGTGGCTTTTGGCATTTCAGATGAGGTTGTCATAGGAGACTACCCATTCCCATCATATTACCCTCATGTGAGTTACAGCCTTTCTCTTGCTGACACTGGGTGGTGACCAACAGTGACTTCTAAATCTTCCCGAAGCCTCCTTCTCCAGAGTTGGGCAGGGATGGGGGCAAGGAGGAAGGCTACTTTATACCTGCATGGGTTATTTTGGCAGCGCTCGAAGGTCAAGTATATATCATATAAAGGTCAAGTATTTATATCATATAAAAAACCTTTTCCTTTGTTTTTGAAGAAGTAATCAAAATTCTAGAGAAGGGAAAGACTTGGTCAAAATGGTACAGAAAGATATGTTGCCAGTCCACCCAGAGAAGTCTTACAAGCTAGCCTGTATCTTGGTAATGAAAAATTACCCCCAAAGAAACGTCTGCTTTTTGGTAACTGTCCTACACAGTTCTCCAAAGAACAACTGACTTAGTATAGGGGTGGAGGTGGAATAGGTTGGAAGATAAGGTAGGTAAGTATGCAAAGGAAAATTTGCTTTTGTCATCATCATCATCATCATCATCATCATCATCATCATCATCATTGTGTGGTGGGGATGGGCACATGTGCCACAACATGTGTGTGGCGGTCAGAGGACAACTTCATGGGGTTGATTCTCTCCTTCCACCTTTACGTGAGCTTCGGGGTGCCAATCTTGTGCAGCAAGCTCCTTTACCTTCGGAATCCTCTTCCCAGATCATGAAATACATATTTTTAATGTGGGTCTATTTCCGCCAACACACAATTGTCATTTTTTCCTCCGCTTTTTCTGGTCCATTCAGTTAAGAGCTTCAGAGAAGAAAGCGTCTTTGCCTTGAAGTACCATCGTTTCTATGGCTGACTGGGCTGCTGAGCCCTGGGTTGTGAGTTTCACTCAGTATGGATGGAGAGACCTCTGTCCTTTTTGTTTTTGTTAGTATTTATTTCATCATGAAGGCAAAGCACTCCTCCTGTCAACACAGGGGGCATGACACCCAAAAGAAGCATTTATGGAAGGTAATGATCGACTTTTCCCTTTACCACCATTCCTTGCTTCTGTCAGCTTTCAGGCTGTGAAAATGGCCCCCCTAGTGATCCCTAGTTCCCAGCCACCATGTTGGAGGCACCACCTTTAAGCTCTGACAGAAGAGGACATAGGTCTTTCGGTCTCCTTTTGGAGAACTTTTTTTGTTCTTTTTTTTTTTTTTTAACTGAAAATCCCACATTGCCCTAACATCTTCAGCCAAGATATTCTCATTTTCCTCAGAGCTAGAATAAGCCTGAGGGTGCAGGCGTCGACGGACGTCGGTTGGGCCCCGTGTGTGTTTCCTGTTGGCCCAGAGCGAGCCACCAGGCAGCGACATCCTTCAACCCAGACATCCCCAGGCCTGATTTATCACTCCCGTCTCTAGCTCTGGCTTTTAACTAAGATTTCCTTCCAAAGTCTTCACCGCGGATCCAGGATTGTCCATGTGCGTTTTCACTTTGCCGCTGTTGACGAGAGCATTGGGTGAATGCCCAGACAGCACAGCTCCTGCCTTATCTGCTGGAGCCATCTCTAATCTGTCAAAACTCAGGTCTGTTCGCGAGCTGCCCAGGGTGGCACCTGTCCAAAGCCACTTCCGCCCTTTCCCCTGCTCCTGCCACATGGAGGGTTCACGGGCCCCAGGGGTGGGCCCAGCCCCTGTGTCCCAATCCAAGCCTCCTCTTCCTACGTTCTCTGGTCAATTGCATCAGAGATCTTTTTTTGTAAAGAGAAAAAAAATTATCATAATGTTTTCTCAAGAGAACAAGAGCAGCCATTTATTTTGGCTTCCCCATATGGGTTCAAGGAACTCCCCTCCCCTCCTCTTCCCATGGTTTCTGTGCTTGGCTTAGCCATTGCCTAACGGCTCCGAATCCCATTTGCCAAAGCGGGAAAACACTCAAACAAAACACCTTCCCTTAAAATTAATGAAAGACTCCTTTTGAGGATGCTTAATGAAAATCAGGCGTTTGTGTTGGTGCAGTGTTTCATTTCAGAAGCCAAAGTACAGACTGGCCTTTAAGACATGCAAACAGACACAGGCCTTCCTGGGTGCTGAAGATACACCTTCTAGATGCCCAGAGCTCCCGGTCCCAGCTTGGAGAGGAGCTTGTGAGTGCGCCTGCGCGTCTGCCTCGCCCGCCTTCACATGGCTTACATTTTCCTGTCACTTCAGTGTCATTCCAGCTGCATGGGGCAGAACTAGAATTTATATTTTTGACCTTTGAATTTTTTCCCCTCCTAATACCTAGAGACAGTACTATTAGTCTATTAAAAAAAAAAGTCTTGTGTTTCTCCAACTTGCAGAGTCCCTGAGACTGGTCTCTGGATCTGTCTGTATCATCCGCTGCTACTCAGGCCCCCTTTCTATGCGCATGTGTGTAATAAAGCGGATTTTTTAGGATGATCATGATAATATACCCGTAGTGTCTTAAAAATACACCCCCAAGGTCTTAAAAATAGCACATGATTTGACCCCTTTTTGACTAAACTCCCAGGGTTCCAGATCCAGGTTTTTGTTCCGTAATCTCTTACCATTGCAGGATTTCAGTTTGATCAAAATGACTCAGATGATTCTATGTGGGTGTCTTGAGGGTCTCAGAAACCCTCTAAGCTTTTACACGGCCCTTTCAGTTTTGTCCTTGGGAAAATTTAGGCCAAATGCTAACTATTTGGGATGTCAGGTTCTTTGTCTGAGGAATAGGAGGGGCACATGCCTTGAAGAAGAACTGTGCTGTGAGAACTGAAAGGCAGGATATGAGAGTCTTTAAGCACACAGTCCATCGAGGACTGTGACAGCCATGATAACCTTATCAACAACTTGTAGCAAAGTGACTTAGTCCTTTTGCTCTTGAAAACAAGGCAGAAATGGCCTTTGAAGAAATTCCCTGTTGTAGTTTGAATAGGTTTGGCCCCCATAGATTCATGTGTTTGAATGCTTGGCTACAGGGAGTGGCACTATTAGGAGGTGTGGTCTCGTTGGAGGAGCTATGTCACACTGTAGATGGGCTTTAAGGTCCCCATAGACTCATGTGTTTGAATGCTTGGCTATAGGGAGTGGCACTATTAGGAGGTGTGGTCTTGTTGGAGGAGAATTAAAGCCCACTGTAGGTGGGCTTTAAGGTCTCCTATGCTTAGGCTCCACCTAGTGTGGAATCCCAGTCTCTTTCTGGCCGCCTTCATATCAAGATGTAGAACGCTTAGTTTCTACTACTGCACTCTGTCTGCCTGGAGGCCGCCATGCTTCCTGCCATGATGATAAAGGACTAATTCTCTGAAACTGCAAGCCAGCCCCAGTGGAATGTCTTATAAGAGTTGCTTTGGTCATGGTATCTCTCCACAGCAATAAAACCTTAGTTAAGACATTCTCCAAAGACAAATGCACACCAGCACTGCTAGCCCTGGATCCTGGGGCTACTGCCACCACCGACACCATTTGGAGACTAAATGTTGCCACTATGCTGATACTTCAGAAGGAATTCTCTCCTTATCTTGCTTGGTAAGTTACCAGCTCCTAATTCATGGTCTGAGTGTGATAACTACTTGCCTCAATTTGGGTCATATGTCCTGTACTACTACAAAAGATGATGAGGAAATTATTTGGCTTTTGAGAGAAAAGGAATAAATAGCCTTTGTTTCAAGGCTCACATGGGAGAGAAGAAATTCCCAAAAGTAGAAGGAAATATCATAGAGTATCCAGAAACCACCAAATGCCTACTACAGTGAGAATTATGAACTGGTTGTCTACCTCAGGCATATCTGATCTTTCCTCCTGAGACCTTTCCTATGTCATACAAAGTTCTGCCTGCTTTGTCCCCATTGGCTATTCCACTGTCACCAGACCAAAACCCCCTTCCATCAGCAGGTATTTACTTGGTTTTATCTCCATACCTGAAATTATAAATAACAAAATAACATGTCACTATAATCCAACAGCAGCCTCCTTGATGGTAGATAAAGAAGACAGGAGACTGGGGAGCCCCGAGAGGGCAGTCTTTGACTCTAATAGTACCATGGAGTATTTGGGTGGAAAGAATACTTGAGTTGGTCCCACCTAGCTCTTTGCCTCTGGAGACAAGAATGTGTCTAAGACTCCATCAATCTCCGAGGCAGATCTTACCATTTAGTTTACTGTGCAGCTGCCAAGCTAGAGTCTCAGCTTGTAAGACTCTCCAAAGGAAGGAAGAAAACTCCTTTAAAAAATGAAATCAAACCAGCCATGCATGCAAAAGTCAATACAACCTTCCCAAAGAGCAGTTTGACAATGTCTATTATGATTCTCAATACTGTTTATCTCTTTGATTCAACAGTGCCATTTCTGTTCTCCAATTTAAAAAAAAAAGTATACTTTGAAACAAAGTCACTATGTGACCCAGATCAGTCTCCAACTCTTGTGTGGTCCAGGTTGACCTTGAACTCATAATCTTGCCTCTGATTGAGATCCCAAGCACTTGTGACCAAGCCTTGTTAATGAATCCCTATTAAAAAACCAAGCATATTATAGGTGACTGAGGAAAACTGGAAGTGACAAAAGTGGCCTTCCTCAGGGAACAGCACACCAATCTGTTGTCTGGTATCAAATGCTCAGCCCTGAAAACATGCATGCAAGTGGCACTGTGTGGACCAAACAGGCTTTATTTAGGTATGTATACCTATCATGTGTGTGTGTGTGTGTGTGTGTGTGTGTGTGGAGAGAGAGAGAGAGAGAGAGAGAGAGAGAGAGAGAGAGAGAGAGAGAGAGAGAAGAGAGAGAGAGAGAGTGTAGAGATGTATGGGAAGGTTGGAGGGAGGAAAGAAAAGGAAGAAATGTTATAATCAAATTATAACATCCGAAGAAAGAAAGAAAGAAAGAAAGAAAGAAAGAAAGAAAGAAAGAAAGAAAGAAAGAAAGAAAGAAAGGAAGGAAGGAAGGAAGGAAGGAAGGAAGGAAGGAAGGAAGGAAAGGTAATAAGGAATCAAGCACAGGGAAAGTAGTGAGAGATGCAAAAAGAACTGATGTTCTAAGATGTTCATTATGACAGTAATATATACTAGAAAAATATTAGTCCTGATTTTTAAAATATACATCCGCAACTACTTATATTCCCATAAAATATAAGAAATATACCAAAATATCAATGATGATGTTAGTTTTAGGTGGAGGGATTGCGGTTATTTTTTAGTTTTAATACTTTCTTAGGATTTCTAGCACTTTCTACAGTAAATATGGTACCTCTTTTATTTTTTTTTAAATTGGTGTATATTGCTTTAAAAAAATTCCTTCTCATAATGCTATCTTCAAAGAAACCAAAGTGTAAAAAAGTTAGGCCAGTTTGAGGGGGAAGGGCTGCCCCCAGGTTTCCCTGGGGACCTTCTGGGTAGAAGGCAAATTGAAGCCTGAACGGGTGAACTCAATCAGTCCGTCCTAATGGGCTTTAGATGAGGGAAACTTCAGTCATTTCCCTTGCCTGGCACTCTTGTGGTCAGAGGATGAAATCCAATCACAGGGTCAGTTGGGTTTCTACATTCCACGGCAAACCAATTTGGCCATTTCTCTGCATTTCCCAAAAGCTCTCCGACTTCCTAGACGGGCCTAGTGAGCACAGGGGACCTTTATGCTGGTTCCTGGTGCACATCTGGTTTCCAGCCTGTACCAGATGGGCTTCCTTTCATCTGCTGAGGGAGGCGGGAGGGGATACCCGAGCCTCTGTAAGTCCAAGGAACTTCCTCAATGGTGGCTCTAATTTTAGGTGAAGTGTTTCAGGTTAGGATTGGAATCACAATGGCCCTAAGTTCAGGAGAATGTGCTTTCCATTAGGTTTTTCACCTGGCCTTTAGGCTCAGAACTCATCCTGCAGACTTAAAAAAAAAAGACTATCAATCAATATCTGATACCAAAATGTACTACATCGAACATCTATTATGTTGCCTGCACTGGGGAACAGCAATGAGCGAGAGTGATCTGACCCTGCCCATAGCAAACTTTTAGGAGACAGGCTGCCTGCCTGCTTTCTCTAGTTATGTATAGTTTGATTCATACGTGGTCTCTGAGTGTTCTAGCCATTCCAGTACCCTAGACCTGATGTATTAGAAATAAAACATAGAGAAATAACCACATTTACAAGCCCAGTGCTACTGAAAGAAAAGATGTACTGGGGAAGGCTGACTGAGTTCATTCAGAAGCGGAAATGCCCACAGCAGTGAGGGAAAGCAATCAGAGAGAAAGGGACCAGCATAGCGACAGACGTTGGTGAAGGCTAAGTACAGGCCACATTCTGTCTCTGAGCTGTGTGTCTGTCCACTGCTCTGTTCTTGGGCATCCCCGCTCGTTCTCCATTCCTTACAGGAGAAAGGAAGCCTCCCCCATGTGCCCCCTTCTTTAGTGACCACCAAACTCCACAAACCTTTCTTTGTCCTGTAAGACTTGCATATTACTTCTCTGGAACTTTTCTAGAAACCCAAATGGACCTTACCACCATCCCATTCCATTTTATCCCCCCTTTACCCTACCCCACCCCATCTTGTCGTACCCTATCTATGCTGCCTCTATCTCAATGTGACATAAGCTATAGTCATGTGCGAGCAGGAAACTTCAATTGAGAAAACGCATCCATAAGACTGGTCTATAGGATAGCCCATAGAACATTTTCTCGAGAGGTAATTGATGGGGGAGGGCCCAGCCTTTGGTGTCTAGTGCCATCCTTGCACTGATGGTCCTGGGTTTAATAAGAAAGTCGGCTGAGTAGGCCATGCAGGACAAGCCAATAAGCAGCGCGCCTCCATGTGCTCCGTATCAGCTCCTGCCTTTTATGAGTTCCTGTCCTGACTTTCTTCAGTGATGGACTACAATGTGAAATTGTAAGCCAAATAAAGTCTTTCTTCCCACCTTGCTTTTTTGTTTTGGTGCTTTATTATAGCAATAGTGACCCTAAAACACCATCTCACCCCACCCCACCCACCCCACTCCATGCCAACCCATCTTATCCCATCCCACCTTACCCCCACCCTCACCCCACCCAATCCACCCCATCCCCCATCCCATCCCCCCACCCCTCACCACGTCATCCCATGCCATTCCATCTCTTCCTGCCCCCGGCCATTTCTTTAGCCAGAAACCAAGCAACCTGAACCTAACCATTGTGGCGCTCACAATAGTAAATACCATTTAAAATGATTCCAGCGTGTCTCAAGAACTTAAAATACCTTTTAAACTTATTGAGCACAGAAATAGTGCATTGAAAAGTTCTTGGCTTACATGCTTAATGTAGTTTTTACTTTAAAAAGAAAAACTAACCCATGCATGAAGTGAAGGCCTACAGAGGAAACTATCTCAGGTAATTCAAACTAAGAGATTTGTGTGTGTGTGTGTGGGGGGGTATGTGTATGTAGGTGTGTGTGTGTGTGTGTGTGTATGTGTGTGTGTGAAATGACCACTTATGATCAGGGTTGAGAGAACCTACAAGGGAAATGGGGACATTTGGTGTACCTTGGCCTGAAGGAGCCATTATGGCTGGTAGGAGCCATTATGTCAAAAAGCTGCAGCCTTGACCTGGGTCAAGGTGCTGCAGTAGAATAAGAACAGGGACCACCATTGTGGGATGGATGGTTTCTACCACTCTCAGGAAATGTCAGTTACCAGTTAGAACAGCCCAAGAACTGAGGGTGTTCCCACCTTAAAATTTGGATTCTTTTTGCAAATCATGAGTGGTCATCCTTGTAACAGCATCTCTTTGATGTCTTCCAGAATACTCACTCGGTACTTAGCACATATCGGAATACCTGTCTACTCTCCAGCCTCGGTAGGAGAGAGCTTACCTCTTAATTCTCAATGAGATTCTAAGCAATGCCCTCCACTTGGGCCAGTGTTTATAGAACCACATCTGCTTGTTTTCTTGTCTTGGTTGTTGGCTTGCTTTATTTTATTTGTTATATCTTCATTTTGTGTAACTTGACCACAGAGTCCCGGATCCCATCTTCACCTAACACGGTGCACAGGTTTTGTTTGTTTGTTTGTTTGTTGTTGTTGTTGTTGTTTTTCTGGCTTCAAATCTGCCTTGGTGGAGGCTCTTTTTATTTCAGGAGTTGGACTCGGTTTTGTGGAGAACTTGCAAAAATAAAAATTGCTCCTGGCGAATGGAGATCATGTTTAAGGAAGGACAAAGACCTCTAAGACTGTCCCAGGGGCTTTAACTACTTTTCACTCTAGCATACGATTTTTTAAAAAGCATAAAACAAAACTCAGCATTACCGTAGGTGGGTGTGCTCTGTTTGTTCTCCTATTGTCCTTTCCCATGGTGTTTTGTCCAGTTCATGGGTTTCAAAGATACCGCTGCATCCTGCTGGGTAGATCACAAACTGGACTTACACTCTGCAGGCTGGAAAACACTGCCTTACAGCTTCATTTTGTTCTGAGACATGATTTTTCTGTATGTCCCAGGCTGGTGATAAACACACCTCAGATTCCTGAGTGCTCAGGCTCTAGTCTGGGCTACCATATCCAACCCTACATAGAATCTTCAAGTTAAGGTTTTGGGTTTGCTTTATTTGTTTATTTATTTGTTTATCTTTATTTCATGTGCACTGGAGTTTTGTATGCTTGAGGGTGTTGGATCCCCTGGAACTGACTGGCATTACAGACAGCTGTGAGCTGCCATGTGGGTAACTGAGGATTGAACCTGGGCCCTCTGGAAGAACAAGCAGACTGTGCTCTTAACCACTGAGCCATCTCGCCAGCCCTCAAGTTAGTTTTAAAGCAGTCCTCACAAAGGAATCTTTTAGGTGACGTTCATATTGCCTTAAATACTTTTCAGCCATCATCCAAAGTGTCCATCTCATAATTTTGCTTTTGTTTTAAGAAAGCCAGACTTGCTTGACCAAAGACACTAACAACTTTCGGTGTCTTAGCTCCGGATGCTGGCTGAAGGCCTAGTGTTGACTGGCTGTGGCTGCAAGTCAGAGGCAGCAGAGGGGAGATTGTGGCTCACCAAAACCTCTTCTGAAACACAGGCACTGTGTTAGCTTTCACCCAGGGAAACCTGCCTGTGTTTGGTAGCTAGCTAATAAAACTAATAAAAGTCCACTGCAGACAGTGCAGGCGTTCTGGGGGCACCTATCTGAAAGACTTCCTGTAGAAGGGATGGGAGAGATTAGATTTAGAAGACCTCCCTCCAACAAGAACCACATTAGAGGGAGTCAAGGGTCAAATGATGAACCCCACAGCTGCCTGTCACCCACTCTGTGTCACATTAAAAGAATCATGAGTTCATTTAATTATTCCTTTGTTCTTCTCCTTCTGCCCCTCCTCCCCATCTCCTTCTTTCTGCCTTTTTCCCCTTCCTCAGTGATAATACATTAGAATATATATACCGGAAAAGAATCAAAAACTCCAGAAATGAAGAGTCATTGTCCGAGTCTACCGCAAAGAACTGAGAGGAAACAGAAAAGGGGGAGAGGAGCAGGGGAGGGGTGGATTGCTCTAGGACATTCAGAACAAACTAATAATGATATCATTTCAAAACAAGAAAGTTAGCAGAGACTCACTGTGAGGACCTGAAAAGAGCCAGCATGAACCCCTTCAGCAAGGTGGACTTCAGCAGACTTTTGCCAGCTAAAGTGTCAACATGTTTGTAAAAAACTCCTTGAAATTTTGCGTAAAGAGACAAAGGTGTGTGGGTTTGTAGTTATGTTAATCCCAGCCCTGGGGGGCAGAGGCTGAAGCACTAAGGTTGTGGTAAGTTTGAGACCAGCTTGGGTTACATGGGTCAGCCCTAGCTACAATGTGAGGCCTTGTATCACATAAACAAACAAACAAATAAGAGGCTGGCAAAATGGCTCAGTAGGTAGCTTACTGCCAAGCCTATTGCCCTGAGTTGTTCCAGGAACCCAAAGAATGGATGGAGAAAAATCAAGTCCCCTAGACTGTCACCTGACTTTCACAATGTTGCTATGGCATGAGAATGCCCTCCCCAACCCCCGCAAACAACTGTTTAAATGTATAAAATCAAACATAAAGGCATAGAAATATATTCACAGACAAGATCAGAGACCACATATACCTTCTTGGTACTTAGACTCTTTCGTTTCCTTCATGTGATGTGGTTCAAGTTATGCTGTTTAAGTGAATTAAGTAGAGAGTTTTAAAGTCTTTTGGATGTTTGTCTGCCTTATGTAAATATTGGTAAAATATCTCCGTGTGCTTTAGCTTTCCAGGACTTCAGCTGCCCATAAAACCACCATTTTGGTCATGATGTTAGCCAAAAGGAAAGGAAAGCAGATCCCTGATGGTTACAGCTTCGGAGTAGCCTTCCTTTTGAGATACATCCCCAAGCATTAAAGGTGGAGAATAAAAATTTTAGAAAGAAAACAAACTGGGAGAAATTCACATAAAATTCTTAAATACCTACAGCTCCCAAATAATACAGATTCCAAAGCTGTGGGGCCACAGAATGAAATGCAACGTATTCTCAAAAATCTACTGCTTCTGGAAACTTCACGATGCTTCTTTCAAAAATACCCAAAAGATTTGTGATTAAAAGAGTCATGGTTCTGTGTAGGTGCCATCTCTGAAAAAAAAAATTGTAGGTGACTTTCAAATGACCTTCAGCTTTGCTTTTTGCCTGTGAAAAACGGAGATGTTTCCATTAAATCTGACCTGCCTCCGAGAAGGGATAGATGGCCAGCTGCCTGTTGAGCCTCCTCCCACCCTCTGGACCAGGCATTCTGTCCTGAATCACTGGTCGCCATGGGGGGAGTTCTTTGTTCCAAACCAGGGACCACAGAGGGAATGGGTATGTTCTCATGAAGGTCAAGATTAAAGATTAGACACTAACTCTGTGGATCCTGAGAGGATTCTGACAGGTGGGCTCTGGGTTGTCTAAACAAAGTCTGATCTTCTTTGTCAGTCTTGGTGTAAATATAAGCAAAAGAACGGGGAACTAATTTTGAGGTCAATGTGGGGAACAGTGTGGTGTGAGCCCAAATGGAGCTGTGATTAGAAGGGCCGAGACTCCTTAGGCAGAATTCTTTCTCTTTCAACTGGACATGCACAGGAGCTGACTTTTTTTTTCTTTTCCTTTTTTCTTTTTTAGTATTAATTTGTTTCTCCTTCAAGCCTCGCCAGAGACCTCATGGAGGTCTAAACCCACGCCAGGATTGATCTGTTTCAATTCAACCACTGTTGATTTATGGCTTAGCAAAAATATGTCTGAGGCATTTTATTCAAGCTCCTTTTTTTTTTTTTTTAAACCTCAACGTAACTTTCACCTCTCGGGCGCAGGTGAAAGGGCTCAGACAAAGCCACTCAGGTGAAGAGGTGAGCCTTGAGAACTTCAGATCCCAATGAGGAATCCCCTGAAGACTCATAGACCGGTGAGGACAGATGTGTGGGAGACTGGGTACCACGCAGTAAATGCCTCTGTTTGGTTCCCCTAGAATCTAATAAGGTCTAGAACAGAGTTTAGAATAAAATCAATGCAAGGCTGGAGGTCTGAGTGGGGAGGGGAGGGGAGGGTTTGAACTTGGCAGGACACCAAAGTTCTCTCTTTTTAAACTTTCTCTTTCCTCTTCTTACTATTTCCTTTCTTTAAAAGCAAAATTAAAACACACACACACACACACACCACTCCTCTTATTGTCCAAATGTGGTGATTTTTCTTCTCTACCTAACCCTGGAATGTGCATTGTTACACAACACACATAGGAATTGAGACTCATAAGCAATTACCAACCACAAATAGAAAACCAAGTCCAGGCCACTGGTACCTTCTAGCTCTGGCTTCTAATGGGGCCAACGGGGCTGCCTCACAAGAGGAGAATCTTTGCCTCGTGTATACAGCTCTGATCTGTGAGACTTTTATCTGCCCTTAGCCATGGGCTCAGAGTTTTTATTTGATTTTGTTGTCTTTTTCCTGGGAGCACCTATCTTCTTCGCCTTAAGAATATGAGTCCAACTCATCGAACCAATCATACATTTTGCCTCATTTTTTTTTTCACAACTGTGATTTCCAGTCAACCCTCTGCTCTTCAAAGAGCATGCGCAGGAATAGAGAGCTGTCTGTCTTTCTGGATGCTGCAGAAAACACATGCAGGCTTCCTGATTAGTTGCAATGTTATCGTCCTTGACAAGATACCTTTGAGAAACTCGGGGCAGCCCTTCTCTGTGTCAGAGTACTTATGTACTCTGAATCTTCATCAGCCACCTCTCTACATGGCAAATGGCCTGGGTAAGCTGCAGGTCTTTATGTGAGTGCTTATAGACATCCAAAACTTGCATCGCCTTCCTTGGTTCAGATTACAGTTCCTGATTTTGCTTCTAAATCTTGAAACACTCCTAATGTTGCCATCGCTTTTAGTTTTTCAGGATCGAGGACATGTTTCCACTCTTTCCTCCTGTGACTAAGTTAACTCTTTGGAGACCATAGCACTGTGTGTACCGTTCATTAGGTTCCCATGTTCCAGGCATCATCCTGGTTGCACATTGCGTAATGGATTAATGGGCAAGAAATAGAACTGACCTTGGAAACTAATAAAATGGGGGATCGGATTTGTGTCCATGCTGTGGTTTGAATGAGAATGGCCCCTGCGGGCCCCCATGTTTGAGTACTTGGGATGTTGGGGAAGGGTTAGGAGGCACAGCCTTATTGAAGGAGGTGTGTCACTGGGAATGAACTTTGAGGTTTCAAAAGCCCAGTCCAGAGTTTATGTTTTCTCTGCCTCATGCTTTCAGACCCAAATGTAAGAGCTCTCAGCTGAACTGTGGTGGCACATGTCTTTAATCCCAGCACTTGGGAAAAGCAGAGGCAGATGGATCTCTGAAGGCCAACCTGGTCTACAGAGTGAGTTCCAGGACAGCCAAGGCTTCACAGAGAAACTCTGTCTCAACAAACCAAAACCAAAAAACCAACCAAACAAAAGTAAACTCTCACGGTTCCTGCTGCTTGCTCTGCCATCATGGACTCCAGCCCCTGAAACCGTAAGCTCAGTCGAATGCTTCTTTTAAACGTTGCCTTGGTCATAGTGTTTGGTCATAACAATAAAAAATTAAGTAATATACATGCTTTTGCCAAAACAGGACAACAGTACTTATAAATGAATCTTGAGAACAGTCTTGACATTTGTTTAACATCCACACTTTCCTGTGTCTTCTCAGAAACAACATTTCATAGCTACATCTCATGTTACCCTCATGTTAAGTCTAAGGGCACTTACTATGTACATCTACATTGTATTGCTGTTGAATGTGGACTGCCTGCACAGTCTGGTCCTTATCTGGGTTATGATGGCTTCAGTGTTGTTTCCTATTGTGTGAGGAGTTTATGGTGTGTCTCTGCATGCCGTAACTGTGTTTCTTGTATTAGTTGCTAAAGAGAAAGGGAGCTTCAGGACCAGCTACTTCAAGCCCACAAGTATGGCTTCTTTTCCTGAAGTAGGTGACAGTTTGGCCACTGGCTACCCTCTACACAGCCACTTTCTGTATCTTTCCTTCACCATCTCCTAGTAGGATTAGTGTTATCAAACCAGACATGGCATGTACCCTGTTGTGCCAGGAAGCGTTCATGAACCCCAAAAGACCACCAAGGAGCCTTCTCTGGTGTAATAGCATTAGGGTCTCTTTATCATAAGTTTGGACTTGGGCTCCTCCAGCTCAGCCCTGACACAGCAGGACAGGAAAGGAAGGCAGAGCAGCCTTGAACCTGTAGCAGGACAAGTTTTTATAGGAAAATAGGAACAAGTGAAGGGATGAGGGAGGGGGTATGCAGTCTGGCAAGCACCAAATAGAATGACTATAACAGGTGGGTGCTCTGGAGCAAGACCATATACACTCCCAGACGGTCTGAAAGTACATCAGAAACAATCGGACTAGTCTTTGATTAATGCTTGCTAGGAAGTAGCTAGGAGTGACTCCGGCCAAGGACAAGCCATGAGGTCCTTTCTGGTATGTGATTGCAGCTTGAACTCTGCTGCAGGTCAAGTTCTCCGGCTTTTTACCCTTTTCTTTAAGATGGAGGCCAGTTCCAAGATGAAGTAGGTTTGACCTCTCAGTCCCTTCTTACTTCAGAAAAAATTGACATCTGGGCATAAATTTGACTGGACTTTAGTGGATGCTCGTTGTGTTCTTCACGGTCAGTAATAAGCACCTGTAACCTGTAAGAGTGCAAATCTGGGTCCTGTTTGCTCCTATGCCAGGCCTAATCACCTGTCGCAGAATTAACAAACTCTCGCCTTCTCTGCTGGCCCTACCTCCTTTGGTATTTATGGCAGATAACAGTAATCAACCATAGCACTGTCCCTTGCTGATCTTGGATATGACTCAGAGTCCTTCGCAATACCATGGCACTGGGATATGGGCTCTGAATCCAGCTAGCCCTTCCTGACTATAGATATGCAAACGTTGACCAGAGAAGAACGAACCAAAGTCATCTTCCTTCTGCTGCCAAGGAAACAGATACATTACTTGCTGTTGCTGATTTTAAAATGTGTTTTCAAATACTTGGACATGCTTTCTTTGAAAGGGTGGAGTTTGTTTCCCCAGCTTGAATGCTGGCCACAGATGAGTCACTTCTAACAAGCACAGTGTGGCAGAAGTCATGGTATGTGACTTCTTAGACCAGTGGTTCTCCACCTTCCTAATGCTGTGACACTTTAATACAGTTCCTTATGTTGTGGTGACCCCCAACCATAAAATTATTTTGTTGCCTTTTCATAACCGTAGTTCTGCTGCTCTTATGAGTCATAATGTAAATATCTGATATGTGACCCAAAGGTCATGACCTACAGGTTGAGAACCACTGTCTTTGACTACCTGGCTCTCTCATTTCTGAATTTCTTACTCTGGAAAGGGCCAGCTGTCATGTCCTGAGGTCATTAAAGCAGCCTTATGACATCCACAAGGAGAGAAGCTGAGGTTCCTGTCAACCAACCGCGTGACTGAGCTACTGTGGAATCAGGTCCACTAGCCTGTCAAACCTTCAGAGGACACAGCCCCAGAGAGCACCTGACTGTGACTTTAGGAAAGACCCCAAGTCAGAATGGCTTACTGAGTTGCCCCCCCCCCTGCAAATCTCCATCTATAGGAACATAAGAGAATAATAAATGGTTAATACTACTTTAAAACACAAAGTCTTGGGGACATGCTATGCACCAAATAATATAGACATATAAATACAACACGTGCTTTGTTAGTATCGGAGCCTGAAGCCTGGACAGTGTCAAGAGAGTCTGGGAGGAGGGGTGGGATGACGGTGATCCACTTCTATTTGGCTGTTGGGCTGCTGCAGTGAGAACTGTGCCTGGCTGAGACTATGATGGCAATGGGCACATCTTTATTAACTTACAAAAATTAGGCTGGATAGCTAAGGAAAAACCAACAGATACACAAGAGGAAGAAGCACCTGTCGAGTGCCTTCTACCACCAGCTAGATCACAGGAACTGCACAGACTCAAAACGTCTCTTTTGGGCTCCCACACATCTACCCCACTGTACTCAACCCACATTCCCACCTGGTAAGTCTCGTGGTAGCTCCTTCTGCTCCTGAAATAGCCACTCCTCCCAAGTACCATCTGGAGAGCCTAATCACCCACCTCTTACTGTGTGTGCTTCTGTTTTCCATTGTAATCATTCAGTAGACTTCACCTGGGTAAATGGGGGTCCACCAGCCTCTCTCCTATGGGGTTCATGACCTGGAGCTGTGCTGTATATGAACACTCATTTGTTAGTACTCCTTAAGAGGCAAATAACTGATACATTTGTACTTGTGTGTGGGTAGGTGTGCACGTGCTATGGAGGCCAGAGCCACATCTGGTAGCATCCTTGAACACTTTTTACTTTAATTAATTAATTAGTTAATTGATTAATGAATTATTTAGATAAGGTCACGCTATGTAGCCCCTGGCTGGCCTGGAATTTACTATATAGACTAGGCTGGTCTTGAAATTTCAGTAATAATCCTACCTCTGCCTCCTGGGTGCTGGGATTAAATGCGCATACCCTGATGCCTCAAATCCATCTTTTTGTCTGTTTGGTTGGTTTCAGTGATTGTTATTTTGAAGTACGAACATGTGTGCCTGCGTTTGGATATGTGCACATGAGTGCAGGTGTGCACCAAGGCCAGAGACATCTGACCCCTCCAGAGCTGGAATTGACAGGTGTTTTTGAGCTCCTCCAGTGAGTGCTGGGAATATATCTTAGGTGCTCTGGAAGAGCAGCTGGCACTCCCTAGTCCCCTTCCCCTTTAAGTTTTGACCTAGAGTCTCTCCTTGAACCCGGAGCTTGTTGGTTTAGCTAGACCTGCTGGCCAGTGAACTCTAGAGCTTCTCCTGTCTCCACACCCCCATTGCCTGTGTATTGAAGTACCCAGCTTCTCACTTGGGTGCCCAGGAGCCAAACTCCACTTCTCTTGATTCCACAGCAGGCATTTTACGGGCTAAGCCATCTCCCTATCCCCATTTGAATTTTACTTTTTGTAATTAGGTTTTTAAAATCTTTGGCCGTCCCATATATTTTCTACAATGAAATTTTAAATCATTTTGCCCTTTCTCATTTCCCCTCTTTCCTCCTGAGCCTTTCTCTCCAGCAAGTCTCCTTTCTACTTTTGTGTCTTTATTTGTATGTTTCCCATTGAGTTTAAGCAGGTCTGCTTATCTGAGTATGGGCCAGAGGTTATTTATTGGCACATGGGCAACTTGTCAGTGACTGCAGCAGGAAGAAATGGATCCCCTTCCCAAGATACCATTACCTGTCAACAGTCCCTCGGGAGGCATAGTGCCTCACGAGCTTCCTCTTCCCCTGATGAAATGTTAATGGGGCCAAACTTGTGCAGGTCTTGAGCGCACCCATGCAATATCCGTGTTATGCCCCAGAAGACATCTCTTCACACAAGCATCCTTTTCTCCTAGTTCTTTTGTTCTTTCTGGTTTTTCTTCCTTGATGTTCCTTGGCCCTTGCAAGGTGTAATATACATACATGGTCCATTTAGGACCAAACACTCCACTGTCCCTTATCCTTGGCCCTTTGACGACTTGTGAGTCTCTGCACTAACAGCTGGCTGCCTGCTGCATGCTATAAGAAGCTTCCCAGATGGTGGCTGAGAGCAGCGGGTATGGATAGACATAAATGTGTATAACGAGATGCCATTACACCCATGCAACCATTTTGCAAAGTGTTCGTAATAGATTCCCTTCCAATATCCTCAGCCACCAGCTCTTGATCAGATTTGCAGGACCAGGCACGAGGGCTGTGGGGTAGTCCTGAAATCCAATCAGAACACAGTTGGTTTCCCCCATAACCTTTAGCTACTATTCCATCAGTGGGCAAATCTTGCTGAGCCAAGAGCTATTGTAGATTACAGGGTTGGCAGCTCTGTGAGACTGTTGATAACTTTTGTCCCTCAGCAGCCTACCTAGCACCTTCTGGCACATGAAAGTTAGCCAGTGGGAGGATGCTTCTAGCTTGGTTCCAGCTAGATTTCTCCATGTCCTGTGACCAAAGTATATTCCTCGTCAGAAATAGATTTTACTACTGAGTGTCAGCAGGCCACCAAGAGCTACGACAATAGCCTATGTTGTTTAAAGGGTCTCTAGGACACCTGTGAACAGCAATTTATAAAGCTGTATCCTGCACCAGGCTCTGGGATTTTTGTATTTAGGTAGGAGTACTATATGTCTCCGCTTTACTCGTGAACAGTACTTCAAACTAAGCAAAGGTAGGTAATTTGTTTTTGACTTGTCAAGGAATTCTTAATCTGTAAGCTAGCTTCACTGAAGGCTGGGAACCTTCCTAGTCGGGAGAGGCTGTCCGGTCCTTCAGTGCCTCAGTCAGTGAAGAGTCACCCTCTCTGCTCCTGTAAACAACCTCCCACCCATGCTCATGCAAAGAACGCTAATTAATCTCAGCAGGGTTACACACAAAAGAGTGTCCCCAGTGTAGGAGGGAGACTTCTGAGAGAACTAGCCCTGTCTGGCAAGAAGTACATAAAGGTCTGTCTTTAAGGCCCTCACATTTGAATACTCTCACAATGCACTCAAGAGTCAACATGAAGGGATGGGGATGAGGCTCACAGCAGAACAGTTGCCTGATATATACAAGAGCCTACTTTTGATCCCACACCACACAGAGAAAAGGAGAAGGGAAGGAAGGAAGGAAAGAAGGAGGAAGGAAAGAGAGACAAGAGAGAAGACAGCAGAGAAGGAAGGAAAAAAAGAAACAAATACAACGTGAGTCTCAGAAGGAACAGCTAATATTCAAATCTTAGCAGCGTACATATATAGGCCTGACACTGTACAGTAATGCCATCCCAACCAGTGGTGATGCTGGCCGTGCACCCACAGTTTGAAGACCACTGACTTTAAATCCCTGTGTGATATTCTATTTCCAAGTTGTGGGGAAACCAGGGCTTAAAGAGTCCTCAGGGTGTCAGTGCTAACTATTTGAATGCAAAATGGTGTAAACCAAAGTCTCCACTGGAACCATATTACCTTCCACTGAGGGGTTCTCCCCACCCCCACCCCATTATTCAACATCCGTATTTTGAGTTTACCAGCCACAAGATCCATGCATCTAAGAGCAAATCAAAGTTCCCCAGAGACCTCCTAAGCAAGTGCAGTTTCTGTCTGTGGCCTGTGAGTCAGGAGCTGAATTGCAGAACAGATGTAACAGGCAGGGTGACAATGGTGAGGCTGGGTTTCTTTATGCACCCAACTACTTTGCAGGGGTCTGGGGGTGCAGAGGGACTGCAGCTGGCACATGCTACGCCGCCCCCCCCCCCCACAGACACTAACTTTCCTTTCTTTTCCCTTCTATAGTTTGTTTTGGCATTCTTCCTTAATCTCTTTTAGGTAGGGATTGAGAGAGGAGAGAGAGAGAGAGAGAGAGAGGAGAGAGAGAGAGAGAGAGAGAGAGAGAGGGAGAGGGAGAGGGAGAGGGAGGGGGAGAGGGAGAGGAGGAGGGAGAGAGAGAGAGAGAGAGAGAGAGAGAGAGGGAGGGAGGGAGGGAGGGAGGAGGGAGGGGGAGAGGTGATGAGTTTTCTGCAGTGTTGACTTTCCTTTTAAATTCACGGTGATGCAGTGTCCCCAGAAATGGTTGTTTTCCTCTCCTTTTCCCCCATCGTGTGAATTCTCAAGTAAGTAGCAAATGATTTCGAATGCATGCCAATTGCTGTGGACAGCTGCCAGGGGAGAAGTCAAAATAAACGGGTGACAGGAAGTGTCACAGTTCACAGAAAGGGCAGCAGGGATCCAGCCGAGCGAGCCCGTGACACCTCTGGGTCCGCGGGCTGAAAGATGTACCCGCCAGACCGGGCAGCCACAAATCTAGTAATTCATTAAGTAAGGGGAAATGCTCCCAGAAACAGCTCCCTCTTCTCCTAACACCCTTTGTCTCCTAATTTTCAAACTCCGAGTTCATTCCTATGTCAAACAGGCCTGGCTGGGCCTCTCTAAACAGCCTCTTCATTCCTGAGGATTGCCCGAGGCCGATGAGCTTCGACTCTTAAGTGATTTAACAGCCCAAGGCTCCCAGGCTTTATGATACATGATCATGGAGAACTCGAAACGAGCACCATCGCCAGCATGAAGGACGGCGAACACCAGAGAGACCCAAGTGGAACTCTGCCCAGGGAAGGGGATTACACGGCTGCAAGGGAAGCTTCAGGGATAAAAATGATATTAAAAGTTAATCGTAAGATAAAATAAGATGTCAGAGCTGGGGTCAAACATATCAGTGAGCTCAGTAAATGTAAATGGTCTTAATTTATATGCATTTCTTTAAAAAAGAGAGTTCCAGAAAAAGATTTCTAGTCTGACTGAGAGCAAAATCCAACTGTCTACCCAAGAGGCTACTCTGAAGGCAGAGTTCCTGAGAGGGTAAAAACAAACAACAGGCAAAGATCTTGACATAAATGCAAATTAAATTTCAAAAGCTCGGCTTTCAGTCTTGATTTCTGACAAGACAGGGTTGTGACCATGCAAGTGTGGGTGAACATACCTGTGTGCCCATACATGCAGAGGTCAGAGAGACACCTGTGCACGTGCATGTAGAGGCTGGAGAATATCTTCTTGCCCTGAGAGGGGGGTCTGTCACTGAACCCAAAGCTCACTGTTCTCCAAGTACGCTGGCCTGCCAGTGGGCTGTCAGGATCTCTGAATGTCAGTGCCCCAATGCTAGGTTACAGGCATGCACAACCACGCTGGATGCCAGGGAGCTGAACTCAGATTCTCATGTTGCTAGAGCAACCTGGGTCACCCACTGAGGCACCTTCCAAGCCATGAAAAAATTATTTTAATGTTAAGCAGCTGCTAGATATACAAGTTGGAAATACAGAGGTTTTTTTTTTTTTTTTTTAGGGGGTGGTGGTGGTAGACAATAGAAACACAAATAATTAAATCTATATATTCAGGTAAAGTAGTTAATAGAGGGCAGAGATTAACATTAAAAGAGAACAGTATCGCTAACTATAAAATTAAATGAATCGAACATCTCATTCAAGATACAATAACAGCAGAGCAATGCAAAATAGTCTAGAAGGAAGGGATTAATGAGAATGGAAATAGAAGTGAATGAGTTGACAGATAGGATGAATGAATAAACCCAAGGCCGAAATAATGAATAAAATATACAAACCACTGCTAAAATGGTCACAAGAAGGAGGAGAGAATACAAACCCCTAAAGTTAAAATCCTGGCCACTTGGTATGCAGCAGTAACTATCAAAGCAGAGGAAATTTGAAGAGCAAACACAAGAAACTGTTTTTCTCAGTGCTACACAAAATATTTGAGAATTTAGATGAAACGGATAATTTTCTAGAATAATACAGCCTACCTAAAATGACAGACCAATTAGTGGGAGAAAATAGAGTTCCCCACAAGAAAGCACCTCGGCTCAAACAGTTTTACAGGCAAAGTCTTGCAAGCCTTTAGGGATTAAGTGATACAGTTCTGCTTTAACAGCCATTTGAGCAGAAATAAAGTTACCAATTGGATGAAGTAAATTTATACTCATGGTTTAATATACAGATGGTATGTTAAATACTGGTAATATCATAGAACAAAGCAACAAAATTTGCTAGTCACCTTTGAATTATGCCAGGGATTTGTTTGTTTGTTTTCTGTGGTGTTAAAGGTCAGACTGAGGACCCATATGTGAGGCAATTGGTCTATCACCGAGCTAAGTCCCAGACCTGGCTCTTCATTCTGAAAGTTGGCCATTAAGGAAAAAGAAAGAAGGAAAGAAAAAAGAAGAAATAGAAAGAAAGAAAGGAAAGAAAGAAAAAGGAAAAAGAAAGAAGGAAAGAAAAAAGAAGAAATAGAAAGAAAGAAAGGAAAGAAAGAAAGAAAGGAAGGAAGGAAGGAAGGAAGGAAGGAAGGAAGGAAGGAAGGAAGGAAGGAAGGAAGGAAAGAGAAATTACCTTACATGTTCATCTTGGTTTTCTATGTGAATTGTATCTTGTGGTGAAGGTAAATTTTTCTTTACAGGAAATCCCAGCTAATAAATGGAAAGTCCTGATAAATTTAGATTATCAGTCTGTGCAGCTCCTGACAAATCACAAGGATCTGAGCTATGCTCCTTAAAGGCTGCTCCCTTCTCAGAAGAAATCAAGATTCAGACACACGTCTCCCAAATGGAAACCCATCACACTATTCATAGCGCAGTTCGGGTCCCAAATCAAATCAGAGTTGGACTATGTCTGCAAGACTACAAACTTACAAGAAGCACGCAAGTCAGCAGAGCATACTGGGAAAACCATGGGGATGCCCTCAGCAAGACCTAGAGATGACACATCTATAGGACAAAGGACTCTGTCCTAAACAAACACAGTGCCAGGAGGAAGAAGAGACAGAGAGAGGGAGAGCCACGGATGAAAAGAAGCTTAAGAAATATTAGGCAGGCCAACATGTGGGTGAGATTTGGATCCTGATTCAAATGAATGTCTCTGGGAGAGCAAGGGAAACATAGATACTGGCAATATGCTATTAATACATTATTAATTTTTAAACGTATAGTATTGGCAGTATAACTTTTAAAAGGACAAGGCACAGATTTTAGAGGAACATACCAAACATAGAAAAGTAAAATCATGCAGGGGGCTGGAATCTGCTCCAAAAATTTTAAGGCATGAATAAAGGAACTTCAGGTGAGGTTGTTACTGAGAAGAATTGCCCAAAGGTTAGTAGTTAAGGAGTCTCAGGACACCAGAAATCTCCCGTTCTGACCTTTTCCAGACTTCTATATGTCTAAATGTTTTCAAATTAAAAAGTGCTTTTGCTTTATTTAACTTAGCTACTATTGGACCAGCAGATGCAAGCCCAATGACCTAAAGCTTGAGTTCTATAATTGATGTCAAAGTGACATCAGGAGAGGAATGGGTTCCACAGATTTGTCCCTTGACCTTCTTATACGTGCTGTGCACCTCCACCCCTGCTGGGCAGTGGTGGCACATGCCTTTAATCCCAGCACTTGGGAGGCAGAAGCAGGCAGATTTCTAAGTTTGAAGCCAACCTGGTCTACAGAGTCAGTTTCAGGACAACCAGGGCTACACAGAGAAACACTGTCTCCAAAAAAACAAAAACCAAACCAAACAAAAACAAAAAAAACAACACCCCTCCTAACGATCCCCAAGGCTGTCTTGGGTTGAAGTGACTCTCCTATAGTCTCAGGCATCTGAATGCTTGATCCCTAGTTGGTGGACCTGTTTGGGAGACTTAGAGGGTGTGGCCTTGTTGGAGGAAGTATGTCCTTGAGGATGGTTTTGGGAGCTTAAAAACAAGTCGGGCTGTGGTGGTGCCTGTAATCCCAGCATTTGGGAGGCAGAGGCAGGCAGATTTCTGAGTTCGTGGCCAGCCTGGACTACAGAATGAGTTCCAGGACAGCCAGGGCTACACAGAGAAACCCTGTCTCAGAAAAAACAAACAAACAAAAAACAAATCCAAAAAGAGCTTAAAGACTTGGGCTGTTTCGAGTTTGTCTGGTCTGCGTTTCTGTTTGTGGTTGGAGATGTAAGCTTTGAGTTCTCAGCTTCTGGCTCCAGCTACCACATCTGCTGTCCACTATTCCCACCATTATGGACCCTAATCTTTTGGGACCATAACCCCCATCCCCAATTCTTTCATCTATAAGTTGCCTTAGTCATGGTGTTTTATCACAATAGTATAGTAGCCAATACAGACATATTTATACAAAAATAAATCAGTTTAACTTCGTTACCTCCATAGGTCACCATTCTTGTTTCTTTGGACTTGTCTTTCCCAGAGTTTTCATGCTGATAGCAATTTACTTTAAATCAGGAGGGAAAAAATTGCTTCCTGCAAATGATTGCCTAATTTCTTGGTAGCTCACATTTAGCTCACCTAATGTTTCCGGAGTGCTCAGTTTGTAGGGGGTTTTCTAAGTGTCTTTGTAAAGTAGCTTGTTTCTTCTTAAATTTCTTCTCTCTTTTTTTCCCTAAAGAAAATAAAGGAAAGGCAGGGGAGATATTAACAGTTCCTGGGATTCAAGTCATTCTTTCTCTTTTATCTTTCTTCTCTGTGCTTGCCTGGGATTTGTACCCTGTGTGCAACAGGGTCTTATCACTAACGGAAGAATGCCAAAGTCAATGGTCAAATAGATTTTTTCCAATTATAAACTAATACAGACTCGATATGATAAATAAAAGAAAAACCCAGGCTGGGTGGTCATTACACTTGCCTTTAATCCCAGCACTTGGGAGGCAGAGGCAGGCAAATCTTGCCTTCATTTTCTTTAAGGGACAAGGACACAGAAACCCAGAGAATAAAAATAACAGCTAGGGCAGGGGATAAAGGCATATTTGTTTTAACATCTATTTATTTGCAGGGTGCAGCAGCAGGAGGGGGCGTGTTATATGTAGAATTCAGGGGACACTTTCCAGGAATCAGTTCTCTCCTTTCACTATTTGGGTTCAGGGGATCAAACTCAGGTTATCAAGCTTGCTGGTAAGCACCATGGCCACCTCGGCAGTCTGAGGGGCAGACTATGACCTCAGCGGGTCAGCTCTAGATAAGAATATCTGTCCTGAAAGTCCAATGGTCTGAATATGGTTCCCAGAACCAATATGAAGGTAGAATGAGAGAACCAGTTCCACACAATTGTCCTCTGACTTCCAAACACGAATGTCGCAGACCACACACATGATAAAAATAAACAAAAAACCCACGACGTTATCCTGACTTGAGCAATCCTTTACTGAAATGTCGTTCTCTTCCCTCCTGTCAGATGGAAGCTGCTTCTATGTGTGCTGAGGGCATCACCAAGACACTAAGAGACTGGTTTTTAGCACAGCTCTGTTTGTTGTGTGACCTTGGGTATCGTTTTTTATCACCTGTAAAATTGAACAGTGAAGTGGGTAGATTGCTTGGTGATGCGGTTGGGCTCTTTGATGCTGATTCTTAAGAGGCTATGTAGCTTTGGCGAAGCCATGTAACCTCATAGAGTTTGGGTCTTTGTCTCTGAAAAAGGAATTACTGTTCTGGCTCCATAGGTGGTTGAGACTAAGAAAGGGCACTTGTGACAGATGAGGGACACAGTAATAATGACAAATGGTGTCTGTCACCATCTTCTGCTTAAAAGGATTCTAGTCTGGAGGAACTAAGAAAAAGACCCTAGTGGTCCTCCAAGGGCAGGCTGGTGACTAGATTGTCATTGACAGGCATGAGAATGAATCTCGGGCCAGCCCAGATTCCAGCAATTTGCACAACTGCAGTAATGAAACCCTCACTATTCAGTATGATTTATAATTATCCCCATATTCAGCTTTGGCGCCACTGGGCAGGTTACACATGAACAGTTCCTGGGATTAAAACCATATCTTCTTCCTTCTGTTCTTTCCTAGGACTTGTACCCTGTGTGCAGTAGGGTCTTATTACTAACATCAACAACAAAAAGATGCCAAAGTCAATGGTCAAATAGATTTTTTCTAATTATAAACTAATATATACTCAATATGGCAAATAAAAGAATAATCCAGGCTGGGTAGTAACTGATCACACTTTTAATCACAGCACTTGGGAGGCAGAGGCAGGCAAATCTGCATTCAAAGCCAGCCTGGTCTACAGAGCAAGTTTCGGGATGACCAGGGCTACACGGAGAAACCCTGTCTCAGAAAAACCAAAGGAAGGAAGGAAGGGAGGAAAGAAGGAAGAAAGGAAGGAAGGGAGGGAGGAAGGGAAAAAATGAAAGGAAGGAAAGAAGAAAGAAAGAAAGAAATAGAAGAGAAAAAGAAGCCAGAAAAGTAGATAGCAAACACAATTCACTTAAAAATCAACTACCCAAAACTCAAAGACAACCAAAATTACCACATTCTTCTAGTCTTCCCCCCCCCCCTTGGAAGGTTTTTCTTATGTAACTGATGTCAGCAAATAGACTATGATTTCTTAGAATCATTGAAGTAATAAAATAAAGTGACTTCAGATTTTAAGATCTCAATATAAAGAGTCGGTGTTCTTTGAGGTTGGTTTAGCTCAGTGGATCTCTACCGTGTTCGACCTTGTTCCCCAGAAGACACTTAGCAATACCTAAACACATTTTTGGTTGTCATAACTTGGAAGAGGGAGGTTGTTGCTCGCATTTAATGTATTGAGACCTGGCATGCCATACATAGGACAGTGCCCACAACAACGAATTATCTAGCTCTCATGTCGATAGTGCTGAGATTTGGAAGCCTGTGTTTATATGATACCCTTAGGTGTAGTGGTTTTGTCAGTGTTGAATACAGGCAACCTGCAGCCTATGTTTCTCCATAGGGGAAAAAAAAGTAGAGGGTTCAGCCTGATTATGTTGTAAGAGAGCCTGAAGTTTTGGCCTCACCTCCTATGAAGCCAGAATCCCATTTCTGCATCTGGTAGGTGTTTGGTGCGGCATAGCCCAAATGCTTTCCTGGTGAGACACTGTCCCACTGCTTTGTCAGAAATCAGGAGTAAGCCCAGAGGCCTGGGAGGAAAGCCACAGGGCCATTCCCACAGACCACAAGAAGAGTCTGGGGTGATAACCCAGAG
Organism: Apodemus sylvaticus; assembly: GCF_947179515.1. Lineage (NCBI taxonomy): Eukaryota > Metazoa > Chordata > Mammalia > Rodentia > Muridae > Apodemus > Apodemus sylvaticus. The sequence goes on along the minus strand of NC_067472.1, from coordinate 24,002,233 downwards.
GGCAGAGACAGAATGGAAATTTAGACCAGGGCAGAAACACACGTGTACTCAGGCAGCTGCTACTGAGGTATCACAGGAACTGGTGGGATCCCAACCAAGAGAGGCTTTGACACCGGCTGCTCGGAGGCTCAGTTCCTGTCTTTCACCTCCTTCCATCCTGAGGGAGCTGCTTCAGGAACAGATCCACTATCGAGACTGGAATGGGGTGGTAAATAGAGACTTCACCCCATGAGTTCATCTGCCAGAGTTTCTGTAGTGAAGCACTACAAGCAGAGAGGCTTACCCAACAGACATCTTTTCTCACTTTCTGGAGGCTGAAGTCTGAGATCAAGATCTCTGCGGGGCCACGTTCCCTTGGAAAGCACTGAGGAAAAAGTCTCACTCCTGGCTTCTGGTAGATCCTTGGCTGATGTCAGGGTTTCTCCAATCTTCACATGGTGTTCTCCCTCTGTGCATGTCTGTCTCCAAATTTCCCCTTTTTATAAGAACCACCAGTCATGTTGGGTTAGGGGCTCTCCCTACTCCAATATGATCTCATCTTTACTTAATTACTTACATCTGCAATAACCCTTTTTCCAAATAAGGTCATATTCTGAGAGGTATGGGGTTTAGGGCTTCAGCATATAAATTCTAAAGGCTCAAAATCCAATCTATAACAGACTCAATGCTCGGAAAGGGGTTTCAAGGTTGCTAGGCAGGAGGGAGGGTCTGAACCAGGCTGGATGCTAAAGGATGCTTACAGTGACAGGCACATCCCTGTGCAGAGTTCTGCTTACTGCTTACTGGAGAGGATCACAAACCTTTGTGAACCTGGAGATAGGGTTTGCCAAGGGGGATTTAGATAAGAGGACTCTCAGACGACTATAGAGGTGGAAGATTTAAATTACTGCCAAGAATCCAGGTGACCTAAACCAGAGTGGAGAGGATAAAAGGAGGAAGGAAAATTAAATACTGGGATAGACAGCAAGGTAGAAACAAAAATGAGAGTTGTGCCTCATCATATCATACTCTGGGATGGAAGTCTTGCAGGCTGGAAATGCACTATTAAAAATTATTTGATTTGAAACCCCAGTCTGGTGCCACAAGCCCCCCAGGCAAACCCAAAACAATCCCCAGTCCAGGACCACACAGTTAGACAGGGAACAAACCTGAGAAAACCCCAAGTCCAGCACCACGGAGTCCAGTCCCGACAGGACCCCAAGCCCAGTGCTATGCAGAGAACCCCTGAGGTCACGCCCACCAGGGGCCATGTGGCCTGAGTGGGCAGATTATACCTGAGATAACCCTCAGCCCAGTGCCTCATGGGCCCAGGAGGGCAGACTCTACTCAAGATGACCCCAGCTCGGTGCCACATTGCACAGGTGGAACACCTCTGAGACTACTCCTGAGATGACTCCAGACACTCAAAGGCCCTGGGCTGCACTAAGATAAGTGGTGGAGAATGAAAGAGAAAACAAAACCAGAAGGATGTAGGCACTGTGATGCTTTCTATATGTTCATCCCAGTCACTATTAGAAAGTGTGGCCTTGTTGGAGGAAGTATGTCACTGTGGGGATGGGCTTGGTGATCTTCCTCCTAGATGCCTGAACATTCACAGTCTGTTCCTGGCTTCCTTTGGATAAAGATGTAGAGCCCTCAGCTCCTCCTGCACCATGTCTTTCTGCATGCTGCCATGCTTCTACCTTGATGCCAATGGACTGAACCTCTGAACCTGTAAACCAGCCCCAATTAAATGTTGTCTTTTATAAAACTTGCAATGGTCATGGTGTCTGCTCACATCAGTACAACCCTAACTCAGATAGTCACAATGAACAGAGATAGAACTGGGGACTTGAGGGTAGTGAGGAGCAGCCTGATGTGAGTAGTTGGTGATGCCACCTAAGGCCTCGGTGAGGTCCTGGCCCTTGTTGCCACCTAGAGCCATATAACACAGGTCTGTTACCACCAAAGGCCAAGCAGACATTCCTGGTCTGGGCTGCTGTTCTGGGGCCATGTTGATTTTTGAGGGCTGGGCAGAGCTAGCTCCACCCCTCTCGGGGTGGGGGTGGGGGAACATGGGAGAGCTGGGCCCAAAGGCAAGAGAGCAGGAGAGTTGGCCCTGCCCCTCACCAGCTGCAGCACGGGAGATCAGTCCCCACACCTTGCACAGGAAACACAGTAAAACTGTCTCTGGTTTCAGGAGTTGCAGATGAGGCAACATCTGAGAATGTGAACATAGGTGAGGGAGAGATGTCACCCCCACCCCATCCCTCACCACCTACGGCAGGTGGGAGAGCTAGCCCCAGGGGAATGAGAGCCAGAGAGCTGTTCCTATCCCTCAATGGCTGCAACACTGGAGAGAGGGCCCTGCACCTTGCCTGGGCAGCACCGTATAGCTGGTTCTGGTTTGGAGGGGATGGGGACGGGGTTGGGGCGTTTTTAGGCAAGCCAGTCCTGAGGGTGTGAGAGCAGGGAGCTGCCCCAGCCCCTTGCTGGCTGCTGCATTGGGAGAGCTAGGTAGGGCAGTGCTGGAGAGCTCATCTTGATGGTGTGGGTGCAGGAGAGCTGGCAGGGTGACCAGCTTAGCTACCCCAGGCCCAGATCCAGGACTTTGATTTGGCCCAACATCTATTTCATCTATGATCTGCTAGAGTATATGAAGGGGCGGGTCCTATAGCTCCTAAGCTGTAGGATTCCCATAACACAGGGCAACAACAGGAAATCTAAGAAGTCCCAAAGAGGATTCTATATTGATAGTGTCACAGAAGCAAGGGGTCTCAAACGAGATCAATGACTCATTTGCAAGTAAAGATGTGTGGACGAATGGTATATTGTGTGACATATTGTGATACACTATAGCTTTCTTTCTTTCTTTCTTTTTTTTTAAAAAGACTTTATTTATGCCCCATTACAGATGGTTGTGAGCCAATGTGGTTACTGGGAATTGAACTCAGGACCTCTGGAAGAGCGGTTAATGCTCTTAACCATTGAGCCATCGCTCCAGCCCAACACACTATGGCTTTCACAAGGAGATTTTGTTTTCTTTTGGGTGGAGGTTGCAAGGTTGGAGGGTGAGAACAAAGGGACAGGCAGGTAAGTGGTATTGGGGGTACATATTGTGAAATTCACAAAAAATTCATAAAAAGTTAAAAACTATTTGATTTAAATTTTTCTATGTATGTGTCTGGCAGTGTGTGTGTGTGTGTGTGTGTGTGTGTGGTATTATGTGTACATCATGTGTGTTCAGGTGCCTGTGTATGGAAGCAAGGGTTGCAGGCCATTGTGACCTCTCTGACATGGGTGCTGGGAACTGAACCAAGTCCTCTAGAAAAGCATCCAGTGCTCTTCACCTCTGAGCCCTTTTTCTGGCCCCGTGGGAAAGCACCTTTATACATGAGCTAGTTAAACAGAGCGGGGTTTCCCAAAGTGGACCCTGTATAGTAGCAATTCTCTGAGCTTTCCATAAAGAAAGAGTCCCATGACAGGGTAAACTGGATGCAGTATTAAGCTTGATTTTATTTTAAAACTTTTAATATGTATTCTCAAAAAAAAAAGAGCAAAGAGTAATTAATACACATTCATCCATTTGACTGGATAGAAACTTTGTCCTTCCTTAGAAACGTGTTGTGGGTTATATCTTAAGAAATATTTGGAGGTGTGGAGATGGGTCAGTAGTTAAGAGCACTTGCTGTTCTTGGAGAATATGCAGATTCAATTCCCAGCACCCACATGGTAGGTTGCAACTCTCTATGACTCCAGTTCCAAGGGAGCTGAGACTCTTGCAGGCACCAGGTACACACATGGTATGCATACATACTTGCAGGCAAAGCACTCATATGAATAAAATAAATCAATATAAAAATAGTTAGAAAGAAAGAATTATCAAAGTAGGTAACAAGTGAACCTGTTGTAAGCCAAACCAAGCGGGTGGTGGGAATAACAACCGAGAGTCCTGAGAAACTGTCCTCACAGGAACGCCTTTCTAGCCCCATTCTGTCTTCCTACCTACCTCGGCCTTCTTTTCTCCTGCTTTTTGAGACAAGTCTTATTATGCATCTCAAACTGTCTCCAAATTGCTGTGTAACTCAGACTGGCCTTGCTCCTGGGACTTCTACCATAGACTCCAGCATGCTGAGATTACAAGCACACAGCCCGGCACCTGGTGTCAGGTTGTGAAACACTTCTCAGGGATGACTAATCAAGACAAATAATCCAAACCCTCAACACTGATTGATAAACCAACAGCAAAACTATCCCACATGTTGGATTTAAGGCAGAGCTCCCTTCTCCCAAGCCGAGCCAGCTCTAACTGGTCAAATGCAAGGTGTCCGTGGGCCTCCAACAATCCACCTACATCACGGGAGGGAAAGTGCCCATCAGGTTATCCATCAAAGATCAAAATCTACTGGATGCCTGCAATGGGGAGGCCTGGGAACAGACTTAAGGCCCGAGATCGCTTTCTTTCCATCTGTAACCTGAAAGGAGCCACACATCTGGATCCTGACTATCAAAGAGAAAACAACATCTGGAGAAGGTAGTTTTCATGGGAGATGGTCCTAAGGATGAAGGAATTAGGGAAAGGGATTGACACAGAGAAATAAGAAAAGCCAACACTGGGTGCATTTTGATCAGACTCTCGTGAGGTTGCAACTTGCTGTGTAGACCAGGCTGGTCTTGAATTCACAGAGCTACACTTGCCTCTGCCCACTGCCTGCTGGGATTAAAGGCATGTGCCACGATGCCTGGCTGCACCAAGTTCTCTGTTCAGTAGCCACCGCCTGATGTTATTATACATTGTGAAAGAAACAGTACCAGCTTTGGAGCCTACTCTACTTGATTTTTAAACAGAAAATGTGTAGTCGATGTTTTTTTCTTTTTCTCCCCCGCCCCCCTTTTTAACAGACAGGATCTCTATGAACTCTAAGCTTGGCCTAATTATGTAGCTGAGGCAGAACTTGAACTCCTGATTCTCAGACTTTCTTCTGCATCCAGAGATTACGGGCAAGCACTGCCTCACTGGGCAAGCCTTAAATTTCGATTCAGTTTTGTAGCTGAATGATCTTGGGCAAGTTGTTTATTTGAATTCCATTTTTCCAGGAAGAGAATAACACCCCGCCGCCGCTGGCCTTGCTGTGCCCTTTCCCGTCTCCCCCCTCCCCAGGAAGCATAAAAGGGGTCATAGGGACGTCTTTGAGAGCTTCCCGTCAGTGCCAGCTCTGAGGTTCCAGGTAGAATTCCTGGAGTCTAGAAACACCCTGTAGCCGTGAAATAGTAAGACGCCTGGGGCAGATGTGCCCTCCACTTGACCTGCAGCTGGCGCTAGTGCCTGCCCAGTGTCCCCAGATTCTGTGCCCCTCACACCTTTACACCTGGCTCCCATGACTCCGCATCTGGTTCCCAATAAAGTTCAACTCCCCGAAGTGACACGTAGAGTCTGCGATGCAGTGGGCTGGCTGCCGGGTTGGCATTCCTTTGAGAGGAAGCGCCGCCGCCTGCCCTGCATCTGCCCCGTGGCCTTGCGTCTGATCTGGAAACATGGCCTCCACCTGCGGAAACGTTGGCAGTCTGCGATGGAAAGGAGCTGGAGAGTGTTTCCGTGGGCGCGGTGAGCAGGTCTCTTGTCTGGCTTCTCCTTGACGAGCCAACAGTGAGGTGGTGCAGCAGGTGTTTCCGGGGATGACTTTGCCTACGGAATCTTTCCAGCTTCATCTGACTCTCACTAGTGTTGGTCCAGCGAGACTGAATGCCCGCAGAGAGGGGAGGAGAGTGAGGGCCCTGGGTCCCAAACTCTCTGCCATTTTCCAATTAATCTCCAAAATGGTAGCCACACCCTATGATAGGGTTCCTAAAGTATGGCCCATATTGCACTTAACGTCACACATCCACTGCACAGAGATGTTTTGGGCTGTCTGGGCCAGGAGAAGAACACCAATAATCCCAGCACTAGGGAAATGGAAACAGGAGAATTAGGAGTTCAAGGCCAACCCTAGCTGCATAGTGAATTCCAGGCAAGACTAGACTCCACAGAGATTCTGTCTCAGACAATATTTCCATCAATGACAGACTACATATATGCAGGAAGTCCCATAAGATTCCCATGGAGCTGAACATTTCCTATGGCCCAGTGTTGCTGTGACATTATAGCATAAAATAACAAACTGGCCAATTGTAGAAAATCCCAGTAGATACCTATATAGTATATAAATAAGGCTTGACAATAAACAGCTCGGTTCTTGCCTGATCTATCTATGCTATCTTTATAATGATTATTTTGGAGTTTATTCCTTTAGCTGATTTAAAAAAATGTTTAGTGGTGCTAGCAATATGACTCAGAGGGTAAGGCTACTTGCCACCAAGGCTGTTGACATGAGTTTGATCCCCAGAAGCCACATGGTAGACAGAGAGAATCAACGCCAGTGAGCTGTCCCCTGAACTCTGCACATGCACCATGGTCCACCTGCCGTTCTCTCCAAAACAAATCAATGTAAGAAACCCATCTGCTGTAGAAGAGTGGGCTGTTACATTGGTAGCAGTCCTGTACGTTTGTGTTTCTAAGCATGCCATACGACCTAGGCGTGGGGAGCAGGGCATTCATTCAGTGAGGTCCCACAACTGTGAAATCTAACAACACACATCTCAAAGTGTGCCTCCCTCATTAAGTTAATTAGTATTTAATTCTAATTTAAAGTGGGTTCGTGATTGGCTCAGACTTTCACCACTGCAGTGTAGAAAGTCTAAAGGCAGGTGGAGTATTTCCAGTAGAATTTTATCACAGGGGTTGTGGTACACTGTCAGCATTAACTACTCGCTTCACAAAAGGACATAAGATAGCTACACTTTCTCAAACATTGATTACTAGTTGAGGTGCTAAAAAGGTGCGCATTGAGGGTTAAATGAAATATACTCAAATTATCGTTGCCTATTTCTTTTTTCGTTTTTTCTTAATGCAGTGACTGGAAGATTTGAAATTGCATACATGCCTCACATTGTATCTCTTTGGGCAGCTCTGTCCTATAAACTTGGGCTTTTCCACCTGTGTCCCAGTTTCCAAATAAGAACTTGGAGGCTTACTATTCACTAATAGATATCTAGGCCTTAAGCTAGGCTTGTTCCCCAAGTAACTCATAATTCAACCAAACAGTTTATACTATTCTATGCCTGCCACACAGCTGGGTTCCTCTCCTCAGTTTCATACACTCAACTTCCTCTGACTCTGGGTAGTGAGTCTTCTGTGCCTATTTCCTAGAGTCTCTCTCTCTCTCTTTCTCTTTCCCTCCCTCTCTCCCTCCCTCTCTCCCTCCCTCCCCCCCTCATGCCCCACCTTCCAATCCTAGCTTGGCTTATTGGCATCAGCTTTGTATCGACAGGCGATGCTTCCACACAGAACACAGATATTGTCCCTACACTGTCCTAGATAGTATCGGGATAAGATGCCGTAGACTGGGTTTGGCATCACTGGAATCTGATGCATCTGCCAGGAAAATAGATACCAGCAGGGATAGAGAGGCCACTGCGCACAAGTCACCTGACTGTACAGCTACCCCTGGTCTCATAAAAATGACCCACAGAGCATGGTCCTCCAGTCCTTTCCAACACTCTCCTTCTGAGATAGGAGTGGAGCCACAACACAGGACTTAGGGAGGGGACAAATCCTAGCCCTTCCACAGGGCTCAGTACGACCTGTGTGAAGCCACTTTCATGGAGAAGCCATACAGTGGAGGACACAGCCAGCAGGCTGCTCTGAGAGGTTTGTTCTTGAGGGAGAAGGCAAGTGAAAATCCCAAGATTATATCTGGATGGTCAGGAGTCCTGAGATCCTGAGATGAAACCTGGAAAAGGAGGAGTGAAGAAAAAAGGAACAGAAAGGAGTGGGGAGGAGAAAGGATTAGAAGGAGGATTCCACATGGACATTAGTGAATCTCAGCGACACAGACCCTAGCTAGGCCTGGTTTCCACTACTTGACACTTGGGCTCTGGAGTTTATTGTTGAAAGGTATGTATGTATGTATGTATGTTTATATGAATGTATGTATGTATGTATTTAATTATTTATTTTACCTTGTTTGTACATTGAGCTGTGTACCTAGCCTGCTCCTGGGGCCCAGTTGAATGAATGGAAGTGTAATTTGAGAATGCCATGCTAGTAGCAGAGACCCATCAGGGTGGAGGTGATCATGTGTCAGGGTGAGTGCTGTGAACAAAAGTTCCCAGGAAGTAACCATACCTATGGCAAAGACTCTATAATGGCTGATTAGCTGATTAGAAATTCTTGGGACTGGAGAGATGGCTCAGTGGTTAAGAGCACCGACTGCTCTTCCAGAGGTCCTGAGTTCAAATTCCAGCAACCGCATGGTAGCTCACAACCATCTGTATGAGATCTGACACCCTCTTCTGGGGTGTCCGAAGACAGCTACAGTGTACTTAGATATAACAATATATAAATAAATTAATTAAAAAAAAAGAACTTCTTGGAAGTAGAATGTTGAATGGTACAGCTCCAGAGACAAATTGTCTTGGGCTATCTTTAGTCCTCTCAGTAGCTGTTCACTGCCTATTATTAGGCAAAATCCCTTGTAATGTATCAACTTAACAGACCAGTAGCTTTCACCAACCCAAAAGCCAAGAATGTCAGCAGACAGCCTGAGACCAAGAATGTAAGTTTCCTGGCTTTGTTGACCACAACCCAACTACCTGATGTCTCCAACAGTACATTTGGACAATGTCTTGATTTATGAATTTATTTTGTTCTGTGAATACAGACAGAACACATAACCACATCTACACACTCTTGGAGACAACCTGAATTCACATGGTCACACATACTTGGCTCAGAACCAGTGACTTCCTCTTTCTCTTGGAGGACTGAGCTATGTTTTACATCAATGGTGGGAGGCAGCAGGAGTCGAAGGTGACCTGAAACAGTTCTACAGACCTCTGGGACCTTGACACTGTCCTGTGAGGTGAGGGTCTATCCTGGTAGAGATAGCTCTGATCGATCTGACCATGTGTGTGAATGCCATGCGTTCTTGTGGTGTAGAAGACTCTTAATTTCAAAACTCAGGACATTTACTCCTGACACCAAAGGATTCCAAGACCCCAGACCAAGGTCATTAGCACTGACTAATGCTCCCTCTCTCCTCTCCACCCCTTCTTTCTGTTCCTTTCTTCTTTGCTCCTCCTTTTCTAGGTTTCATTTCAAGATGTCAGAACTCCTGACAACCCAGGTAGGATCTTGAGATTTTCACTTGCCTTCTCCCTTAGAAACAAACTTCTCAGAGCAGCCTGGTGGCTGTGCTCCACTCTATGGCTCCTCCATGAGGCTCTGGGCCTTACTGAGCCCTGACCAGAAGGGCTAGGATTTTATCCCCTCTCTAAGTCCTGTGTGTTGTGGCTCTACTCCTGGTTCAGAAGGAGAGCACGGAAAAGGGCTGGAGGACCATGCTCTGTGGGTCATTTTTTATGGGTACAGGCAGGTGACTTGTGCCCAGTGGCTTCTATCCTTGGCTAGTCTCCTGGTGTGATGCCAAGCCTACTCTGGAGCATCTCAAATCATCATCACCTGCCGTGTGTGGCCTGGGCTGGCTCACGGACCAGGGTTTGGATGTCTCCTACTGAGCCTGAAACCCCTGGCTGCTAGTGTACTCACATGAGTACAAGACCGACCTATAACCTACGCCTAGAGATCGACCACAGGACATGGCGGGGTGGGGTTGAGGGCAGGGTGGGGCGGTCTTTGCTCTCCCTTTGTGCAAGCGGCCATAGGATAATTTCTTTTCAACTTTATTCTTGTTGTATGTGTGTATAACTGTGTGTGGAAGAGGCGCATGTTTGCCACAGCACGTGTGTGGCAGCCAGAGAAAAACCTAATGGACTTGGTTACCTCCTTCCACCTTTATGTGGGATCTGGGGATCAAACTCAGATCATCAGATGTTTCCAGGCTGCGCCATCTCACTGACCCTACCATGGGGGTCATTTCTGTTCTCTTGGGCTTCTGGATACAGTGTAGTCCATAACTAGCTAATTGTAGGGGCACCTGTTTTAGAACCATGTGGCAACTGCCACATGGCCTGCTGAACCTTGGCTACAGCCACCCTCTGGGCCTCTGTGCACTGTTCACCATCATCCCAAGCCCCAGCCTTAACCAGCTCAGCTGCAAAGAGCTCACAAATAGCTCCGGAGAGAAAGGGAGTTCTACCTTTCCCTGTGGGAACCTGATGCCTTGACCTTCAGTTTTTATGCCCAACTCTTTGGGTGCCTAAATTTCTCTTCTTATACAGACATCAGGGCCTGGAGAGATGTCTCGCAGCTAAGAGCACTTGTTGCTCTTGTAGAGGGCCCAGGTTCAATTCCCAACACCCATGTGGTGGCTTATAACCATCTGTAACTCCAGTTCCAGGGTATCTGAGCTAGAGTTTACTGCTGTGAACAGATACCATGATGAAGGCAAGTCTTAATAAAGGACAGCACTTCATTGGGGTGGCTTACAGGTTCACAGGGTTAGTCCGTCACCATCAAGGTGGGAGCACGGCAGCATCTAGGTGCAGGCAGAGTTGAGAGTTCAACATCTTTATCTGAAGGCTAGTAGTGGAAGGCTGACTTCCAGGAAGCTAGGGCCTTAAGCCCACTCACAATGACACACCTACTCCAAACAAGGCCGCACATACCAACAGTGCCGCTCCCTGGACCAAACATATACAAATCATCACACAGGGGATTCAATGCCCTCTTCTGGCTTTCAAGTGCACCAAGCATGCATGTTATATTACATTCATTCAGGCAAAACATTCACATATAAAATAAAATGAATAAATCTAATTTTAAAAATGTTTAAGGGCACCAGTTGTGTTGGGTTAAAATTCACATCTAGGATCTCATTTTACCTTAATGGTAAATTATTGATGCAATTAGTAAATGATACTGATTAGAACTAATGATAAACTAACTGGACAGTTCCCATACTGTGTGTCTCTCTCTCTGAGGGGGGTCCCTGGGCACTACTGGGAGGAGGCAGAGCAACAATGGAATGAGGGCGGGACACAGTGGTTCCTGTTCTCTTCTCTGGGTATGGGGGGGACGGGGTGTTAGAGACGCAGACGAGAGGAAGTCAGGAATGAGTCTGAGGTCAAAGCTTCCCCTCAGTGTATCCACACACCAGGAAGGAAGAGGAAGAGGAGCCTCAGACAAGCAGAATCCAGTCTGAATGAGAGCCAGGAGTGGACCAGAGGGGCTGGAGGGGCGAAAGCCTTCCTTGGGAGTCTTAGGCGTGGCTCTAGTCAAAGGTCTTACTGGGCGCCATCTTTAATAAAACAGCCCTCTGAGATTATAAAACAGCTCTCTGAGATTATTCATGCTTGTTCATACTGGTTTATTTGCCTTCAGCAAGGAATACCCAGGAAGCGAAGCTCATTGGATGAAGGCTCAGTGCTATCTAAATACTCGGGCTAATATCTAGATATTAGCATGGAAAATTCAAAGTGTTACAGTACGTAACTAAGTGTCCATGGTCCTCAGTGGGGTATCATGATTATGTGTTCTAGGGCAGGAATCTATGAGATTTCCAGGGTTTGAGCTCACTTGACCTTGGCAGTTCTTATGTCTATCTGGGAACATGGTCCCACGTGCTCTACAGACAGCTATTTGTGGGTGCATAGTACTTGTTTTTGAGACAGAGTCCCATGGAAGACACTGGAAGATCTCTAACACTCCTAACCCTATAGCTAATTCTGGGACATTCTGTGTTTCTACAGGTCTTGGGTTTTCAAATGGATAGAACATCTTCTCAGTCACTGTGAAGAGCTGATATCTGGGTAAAATGAACCCCAAGTATGAAAACATTTAACAAAAGGAAAGAAGGGGGCAACATATTTGGTGCCTTCTGTGTATCCTATAGACTAAATTTACATTTGGACTCTGGCTCTGGAAACTGTTGGGGGCCCTGGCTTTTCCAATCTTCTCTGCTCAAATTCTATATTTTTTTAAGATTTATTTTTTTATGTTATGTCTATTAGTATACTGTTGCTGTTTTCAGACACACCAAAAGAGGACATCGGATCCCATTACAGATGGTTGTGAGACACCATGTGGTTGCTGGGAATTAAACTCAGGACCTCTGGAAGAACAACCAGTGCTCTTCACCACTGAGACAACTCTCTACCCCCAAACTCTGTATCTTAACAGTTCTACTCCCTGGCCTGCCTGCAATGGTTCTCAGGGAGCACCCTAAACAGTTGTGAACATTTGCAATGCCTAGATAATTCCTTCTCCCCCTCTTCCAGCCAACCCTCCGCCTCTTCTCCCATACACCACTATGGAATTACTGGAGATTCCAGATCTTGCAGAGGTAAGGGACAGAGTTTGGCAGTGGACTGGAGGTGGGTAGCAGGTGGGGGTTGGCACACGTCCAACAAGATGGAGGAGAGAGGTTTGGGCAGGCCAGCAACCGGAGAATTTCTCCCAGTCCATATTAAACTTTAGTTTTCTGGGAAGGAAAGCTGTTCTTCCAAATGTTGCTAATTCCTTTCCCATAAAAGACAGATATTCCCCAGCCAGAAGACATCCCTTCCAGGATATCCTGCATCCTGGACACCGTGGCTTTGCCACTCACAGATGAATCAGGTACAGACTTCCTGGTAGATGCAACCCAGCACTGCTTCAGAGCCTGTGGTGATCTGCTCCAGCTTCAAAGCAGGGTTTTTCATACCTGAAGACTACTCCACATCTGAAGGCAGTTAGAACAGTTCTCAACCTATAGGCCATGAGACTCCTTGGGAGGTGATTATGATTTATAACAGTAGCAAAGTTACAGTTAGTGAAGTAGCAACAAAAATAATTTTATGCTTGGGGGTCACTACAATATGAGGCATAGAGTCACAGCATTAGGACCCAGGTTCAAGTCCTAGCACCCTCATGGCAGCTCTCACCTGTCTGTAACTCCCTGTTCCAGGGGATCTGATACCTTCACACAGACATACATGTCGGCAAAACATCAATGCATATAAAATATAGTAATAGTAGTACGAATAGACATACACGGTCTGTCTAGGGCTGATCCTCTAGGAAACATCCTTTGGTTACTGCTCAGGCCCTAAGGGCTCTGATCCTTCCAATTTAGGATGACAAGTCATCTTAAAGTGATCTTAAACTGAAAGGGGTTTGGTCACCACCTCAGCTGAGAAGACCTGCAGACTAAAACCCTGTCCACTAATCTAGGCTTCCTTGAGAGGTGGCAGCACAGGTGGCAGCACAGCCTGATGTACTTGAGCCCTGAGAGGCGATGACTTGGGGTGTATCCACTGCCTACTCTTTGAATAGGAAGCTTTTGAAGAAAGAAGCTTGGAGAACAATTCACAGGACATCAGGATGTAACTCTGCCAAATGTCACTCTGAACTCAAACCCTAGCTACTTTAAAAGACTGGAGAAGTTCTAAAGCCACTAAAGGCTTTCAAAGCAACTTTCTATCAAAATACTAATTGAACACAGTTAGGTTAAATAATACTAACAAGTTTATAGTACTAAAAAATCAAAACACAGTTAATTTTGTCTTATGTTGAGCCAAATGGTGCACTATCACGATATTTATTTTCTTGTATTAATTTTCAGTTTCCTGGAACTAATTATTATTGGGTTTTTCTTTTTTTCTTTCCTTTGCTTGGATTTCTTTGAACTTTTGAGTGACTCTCACTACATCTTTTAATATAGTTTTTTCCTTCCCTCTCAGGGCTGGTTTCCTCATCAGTAAACCTGTCTGTTTAGCCACTAAGTTTGACATATTCTAAAAGATAGCACTTCTAAAGCCCCCTTTCCTTTCAGACATTCTAGCTTCTATGGCTCACTAGGGCTCTTGGTCACCATTAGGATAACTAAAGTCACCTAATGGTGGCCCTCAGCCTTCCTAAAGAAGCGACCCTTCATGTTGTGGTGATGTCCCAGCGATAAAATTATTTTTGTTGCTACTTCATGACTGAGATTTTGCTATGTTTATGAATCATAATGTAAATATCTGTTTGCCAACACTCTTGGGTGAACACCTATGAGAAGGTGGAGACTCACAGGTTGAGAAACACTGATGTAGAAGCTACTGATTGTTCTGTTCTGGCCTGAGTCCTTGGCTTCTGTGCCTCTGTTCAGACACCCTCTCTCACATTTCCTTAAGATTATCTTACTGATAATGAAAGGACAGAGCAAAAAGTGGCTGGAGGAAGAGGCATGTTACTACTAACTTTGCCTGGACCCTGGCCATGTTTGGTTCTGACACTATTGTTGTCTGAGGTGGTTTAGGCTGAATTCTGAGAGATTTTTGGTCAGGTTGTTATTGAAAGAAATATTGTGGTGTATCTGATTTTATTCAGGTTCAAAAGTTCTATGATAGCTCAAAAGAGCAAACTAATTAGGAGGAGAGAACCCTTTGGCATCTCTCAACTCTTGCTTCTCATTCTGAGCCAGGCTTCTGTGCTGTCATCAGTACCAAAGGTGGTCCTGAAGCCCCCTGGCTCCAAATATAAAGTCAGGGAAAGGCTGCCTGAATCTGTTGCTGTGCTAATGATTAGACCTTTGTTATGGGAATTTAACATTTCTCTTGCAAGGGTCATACCTTACCATTTCTTTTTAATTTTTAAAATTTATTTATAAATACACATTTTTATTGATCTCTAGAAAACTCCATACAAATGTACTTTAATCACATTAACCCCCTGAACTCCTCCACTCCTACTCCCCTACCTATCCCCAACTTCATGTCCATTTTGGGGGGGTGGTGTTAGTTTCAAGTTACTAACCCATCAGCTCCAGATTCAGAGACATCATACTTTAAATTGCATTCGAGATTTTGCCTCAGGCGAATGTGTGTTAAATGTGTGTTAACTGCTTTCTGTAGAGCAGGGTGTGGGTGTAGGAGGCAGAGGGAAGAGCTACGCCAGGGGCCAGCAGTCAGTCCCTCAGCTCACACAGAGGGGCGACAGGCTTCCATTGGCAGGCTTGTCGGTGGGAAAGTGGTACCGAGATGAGACTGGTACCTCTGGCTCCATCTCCCTGATGAGGTAATCCCTCTACGCCTCTTCATCCTCACTGGGCTTTCTCCTAACCAACTCGCTTTGGGACTGTCTGGCATAAAAAGAAGCCAAAAACAAAAACCAGATCCCTGAGTGAAGAGACTTGGCTCTTAGCTCCTGCCCAAGGCAAGGTCGTGATAGTGAAGACCCCCTAACCAGACTGCCTCTTATCCAGGAGAATCTTACCTTCACCCTTATCCTGCTGACACAAGGACTCCAGCACCACCCTGTGGCACCTTGGTAACAGGTAATCCACCCAGGGCCCACAAGGCTGCTGAGATGTCTGGCCAGGGCTGGTTGGAAGAGAGGCCTGGTCAGTGTTGGGTATGGTAGAACACCTGAAGTTTCTAAGCAGCTCTCAGCTGTCTAACTAGTCTA
Source organism: Apodemus sylvaticus (assembly GCF_947179515.1). NCBI lineage: Eukaryota > Metazoa > Chordata > Mammalia > Rodentia > Muridae > Apodemus > Apodemus sylvaticus. The sequence goes on along the minus strand of NC_067472.1, from coordinate 23,986,827 downwards.
GACAGGGGGGACTTAATCTTTCACTCCAACTTGCCTACTTTGCAAAGAGAATTGAGGGAAAGGTTAGACCGGGCAGAGGCAGTATGGGCTCCACAGCGCACCACAAGCCTGTAGGCCAGATGTTCCCTCTCTCCTCTCTTGCCCACCCACCCCCTTCTCTGTTGGAAGCTCTAAAATAACGAGACAAATTGTAACCTCTGAAGGTCGGAGCTGGACACTTTGCTTGGCTTAGGCTCTGCAGGAGTGTGACATGTCATTTTCCGATGTTTTCTCACATTTTCACATCACGTGACAGAGAAGAGAGAGGGCCTGGTTCATCTCCCCGGTGGGCTCCACAGCTCTACCAGTGATCAAACGCATGGGTTCACATTGAATTAACCACACATGTTTTTATCCTCCAGGTCCTGAGAGAGACTGCCTATGACCTTGAGCTCGTCCTCAATAATAAAAATAATCAAATACAACAGTGGATCGAAGGAAGTTATTATGTGAATGCAGAGAAGAAAGAACTAATCCCCAAAGGTCCTAAAGACAGTCACTAACTGCTCCACCCTGTGGGAGCAGTGCAGCCAAACTGCAGGAACCTTACTTTCTTTAAGTGTCTTGTAGTAGAAGGTGATCTCAATGAAGTTCTTCCCCAACAATTTTATGCATACCATAGCCAATGAGCACACAGATCGGTGCCTGGAGAAACTAGGGTTTTAGGGTGGGAGAAGGTGTGGGGATGGAATGGGGAGAGAGGAGAACTGGGAGGTTTGACGGGAATTAGCAATCTGAATGGAAATGCACCCTCTAAAGATAGACTTGTATCTCCCAGTTCTGCTCACATCAAAGGCAATGACAGGCCAGTGATGATAAGCCCTAGGCAGAACCAGAAGCCTCTGGAGAAGTGACTACATCTGGGGCTGAGAAAGAGAAAATGCAAGGTGAGGCTGCGATGCTGCTGCATTCAAAGTAAGCAACACTCAAACCCGGTAAGACGCCAAAAAGCACGGAAACCACCGCGAAGCGCCCACACCAGCTAACCCTGAAAGCACCAAGAATGGAGAAGGCTCTGAGCGAAGCTCTGGTGCTAGACTGCTTGCCTGGTGAGCCAGAAGCTCTGCACCGCGGTCTATCTCCAGCACCGTATGCAGCAGAGCATAACTGTAATCTCAGCACTAAGGCAGGGGGAATGAGAGTTTCAGGCCAGACAGGGATTTATGAGACCCTGATTCCAAAGAAGGAGGAAGGAAGAATACTGAGAAAAATGATGATGTAGGGGGAAAGCAGGATCTTATTAAAAGTTTAATAAGATCCCCAAATCACACTGATCAGATACGAAGTGAGGTGTGAAATCCTCAACGGAAGAGCGCCATCAAATAGTTGAAAAAAATTACTGCCATTAGAAAATAGTTATTTCCCGGCCATTTCAACAGTATAAGTAAAGCCGTCGGGTGAAGGCACTGGCTAAAACCACGAGGGAACAGGATAGTTACACAGCCTCAAAATAGCATCCTGCTGAAGTCCATATTAAAACGAAAAAATAATGTGTCAAATGATCAAACTCACTTGTCACCTACAATGAGACAAACTGACCGCATGCGCCTCCTGATGGAAAGGCGTTGTGAAAGACACAAGGCCGCCCACTCATGGCCTTGCCAAAGCATTCTCCTTCAACCTCGTCACAAAGAAGCAATCAGACAAGCCCAAAATTGAGGCATATTTTACAAAATAACTTGTCTGTGTGGCTTTAAAAGAATCACAATAAAGACAAGGGGGAGAAAGGCTTTCATAATAATTAAATGTGAAGTAAGTTTCCAAGTTTTGTTATTTATTTGATTTTGAGACAGTGGACTCACTAAATAGAGCAGGCTAACCTTGAACTCAGAGAGCCATTGGCCTCTGCCTCCTGCGTGCTGGGAATAAAAGCGTGAACCACAATATCTGGCTTGATTGGGTTTTTTATATTTATATCTATTTGTGTACAGAGAGAGAGAGACAGAGAGACAGAGACAGACAGAGAAAGACAGAGACAGACAGACAGAGAGACAGAGACAGACAGAGACAGAGACAGACAGACAGAGAGACAGAGACAGACAGAGAGACAGAGACAGAGAACATAGTGGAGACAATACAGATTTGAAAGTGATATATGTTATTAAATTTCCTTTTCTAAGGAATTTTTTTAAGGATGGAAGTCTGTGCAAGCAGTGTTTGACTGTTGATCATCCTGCATCTCTGGTCTGATGTGAAATTTCTTAGCCCTGTGTGGTAGCACACACCTTTTATCCAGGCACTGGGGAGGCAGAGGCAGAGGCAGGCAGATATCTATGAGTTTGAGGCCAGCTCGATCTATGAGCTCCAGGTCAGCCAGGGTTATAAAGTAAGACCATGTTTCAAAAGAAATCCCTTTTTTTCTTTTTCTTAAGTGTGTAAGTTCTACTTAGAAGCAAACCGCTCTTGTCTTTTGGAAAGAAATGCCTAAGTTGTTAGGAGAGTGCTTGGGGTTGGCTACTTATGTTGCAATGGCTGAGGGGGAAAGCTGCATTTACTGAAAGAGAATGGAAAGTAAATATCTCAGGACAGATATGCTAAAACGGGAACAAGATTTCTAGGTGAAGAGAATGCAGTGTGGCTCTCACTTTTCCTATGTACGACTTCTCTGTAGACTCCACGACATTACTATTTCTTTCATACAATATTTCTGAACAGAGTTTTCACGTCTCCCAGCTCCCCGCCACCTCTTACCCACTGAACACTATGCACCTCCCTGTTCTCTTTCTTTCCTTTTCTCACTCTCCCTCTTTAAAAACAACAACAACAACAACAACTAAAACTGAGAAAGGCTCACACAAAAACTCCAGAAACCAAAATATATAAACAAAAGACAAAAAGATGAAAAAATGCTAGACCAAGCAAAAAGTCAATGAGAGAAGAGACAAGTCTAAAAAAAAAACAAAAAACAAAAAACAAAAACAAACAAGCCAGGCGTTGGTGGCACACACCTTTAATTCCGAGCACTTGGGAGGCAGAGGCAGGCGGATTTCTGAATTCGAGGCCAGCCTGGTCTACAGAGTGAGTTCCAGGACAGCCAGGGATACGCAGAGAAACCCTGTCTCGGAAAAAAAAGAAGAGACAAGTCTGAAAGAGGGAGAGAAAAGGTCCACAAAGACACTATTGCGGCCGCTTTGTGTTGGTTGTCTACTCTTGGGCATTGGGACTTTGAGATGTGGTTAATATATCCAGTGAGACCCCATGGGTTAAAAACTAATTTTTCCTTTGCAAGTAGGCACCAGACAGCTTCTTGGTCAGAGGTGGAGGCCCATTCCCATTTTCCCCTCTCATTGCTGGGACCCAGTCTGGCTTAAAGCTGTGTCAGCCCTGCCTGTATGCACTGCCACAGTCTCTGGGATGTCATATAGGCATCAATCTTGTGTTTGGAAGCTACTGATTCCTTGGAGTTGTCCATCACCTCTGGCTTCTAAAATCTTTCTGCCTCTTCCCCTTCTGTATAGACCCCTGATCTTTGATGAAGACATCCCATTTAGGGCCGATTACTCCAAAGACTCTCATTCTGCCCAGTGTCCAGTTGTAGGATCCTGTGTCAGCTCCCATCTACTGTAAAAAGAAGGCTCTCTGATGAAGACTCAGAGAGTCTCTATTAGATGGGTATAGCAGAATGTCATTAGGAGTCACTTCACTTCTACATTCCTTTAGTAGAGCAACAGTGTTTGGTTTTCCCCTAGGTCCATGGCCTATCCGGTCTCAGATTCTTCGCTGCTGGAGCAGCATTGGGAATGTGTTCCATCTCACAGAGTGAGCCTTAAATTCAACCAGAGAGTGGTTGGTGACACTGACAATATTTGTGCCTCAACTGGGCCACCAGCATATCTCACGGGCAGGTCACGGAGTTTGTAGCAGAGTTGATGTTTACCCTTCTTCTTTGGTATCGTGAAGTACCGTGAATGCTCATCAGGAGGGAATAAAGCCTCTAGTTAGGCACTAGCTCAACTTCTCTTTGTTTGATGAGATCAATAAATGTTGTCTTTGGCAGTAGGGTCTTAGCATCAGTTTGTGGAGAGCAACCAATAGGCTTGATAACCTTTCAAATCAAAAGTCAATTAGCCATGTAGCTTCTGTTAGAGCCCTGGCCTGAAATGTGCACGGACATGGATTCAATCGCCAGCATGGTGGTGGGACTTGGGGAGAAGCATAGAATGACAAGGTTCTGGGAAAGTGTGCTCAGGGCTTCAAGACTACATAGTAGCTTATTCTGCACATGACAGTTTATCTTGGTACAAGGCTGGCAAGGGTAGGCAGTGCCACAGGCATATTATCTGGGAACAGATGAAAGACAAATCTTCCCATGGATGAGCCCCCCAGGCTGGAGCTCCTCAGGCTAGCTCTCTTCAACCCAGATCTGGAAGGCACACAACCCATCCTTGGTGAGTGTGCCTCCTTCTTCCCCTGCACGGGGACCCCTGGCGCATCTCCAGGTGCCACTCCACAAGTGGGTTTCTAGAAGTCTTATCTCTACTGCAGAATGCTGAAACTATCCTCTAGGAATATTCTCATAATTTCAAGATGGCAGCAATGGCAAAGTGTCTTTATGCCAGCTGTTCTCAGAGTCACTTACAGTGCTCTTATGGTGTCCACACACCACTGCCTTCTACACCCCATGTTTCTTTCAGTCATTCTGAAGTGGGTCCCAGGAGTCACATAATGGAAGAAATGTCCAGGTCCACTGAACTTGGTAATGGAGTGTGAAAACCACAGGACATAGGACCTTGCAGGAACTGCCTTTTGCTGGATGTAACTTAAAGAATAGTTAGAAAGGGAAAATAGGGAATAGTATGACCATATTTCATTGTATACATGTATGGAGGTCTCAAGTGTGAAGAAAAGCTTTAATTAAAAAAATAGAATTATATAAAATAGTACCAAATGAATAATAAACCATAATTTAAATGAAAAATAGGGAATAAGATAAAGACACACATAAGAAGCAAGAAGAGACAGCTGGGGCATGGTGGCACATGCCTGTAATCCCAGCACTTGGGAGGAAGAGGTAGGCGGATTTCTTAGTTCAAGGCCAGCCTGGTCTACAGAGTGAGTTCCAGGACAGCCAGGGCTACACAGAGAAACCTTGTCTCGAGAAAAAAAAAAGCAAGAAGAGAGACTGAGGAAGATACCCAACATCAACCTTGTACCTCTGTGCGCATGTGCACATGCGTGCAACCACACACTTGTGAACATGCACACACACATTCTTGAAGCATGTACATCATACTCAAACAGACACAGACATACACACACAGGTATACAGAGACATGCATACACACATACACACAGACACATACACAAACAGATATACACACAGATACATGCATACATACATACACACAGACACACAAATACACAGAAACATACATACACACAGACACAGACAGACACATAGGCACACAGACACAAACACACAGACACACAGACACACACACACAGACACACACACACCTAGAAGAAGAGATGGGCCTGGCTCACTCTAGCCACACAAAGACAAATATCTTCTGCCAACAATTAAGGCAGCTGTGTAAAGCAATACTTAACGCTTCTGAGTGGGTTAAATAGTCAAGCCTCAGCTTGGGGCTTGAGGTTGGAAAGGAACTTTCATGTCGCAGACACTGGGTGTTTGATCAGGAGTGTGGTCTGGGAGCCTTCCAGGAGAGTCTGTGCCAGGCTGGCAGGGTCTCAGCATGGCCCAGCACCTCTCTCCCCGGGCTTCTTGGAAGGAAGGAAACCATTTAAGTCTAAAAACACCTCAAAGCACTGGATCCATCTGTGGACACAAGGAGTCTGGAATGACAGGCTATTAGAACTCAATCCAGACTAGTGATGGCCTCACTTTCCTCGCTGCTTAAGAAGTAGAGGCTGCGAGATTCAGAAAGCTTCATTACATATGTGGAACGCATTAAAATTGGGTCGAGTCATGACCAGTGCGACTCATACTTCATCTTATCTCTGGTGCAAACGTGCCTCGTGTTGGGGATATAAAATAACAGTGAAGCATTGGCTGAAGTGGAAACTGCCTGGAGAGCTTAAGCCAAAGCAAAGGGACCACGGTCCTACAGCAAAAATGCTCTTTAGTACTTTTTGGGATTTTCTCCTTTCTCTACTTCTGCTAGTCTTTGCCCCAAGGTTAATGTTTTAAATGTCCGCTTGTCCTCACAAGACAGCAATATTTATGTCCTTGTGATAGTGAAAAGGTTTATCTTTGTTACCAGATTTTTCCTGATATGGATGACTTAAAAATTAAACAATAGTGGATATGGTGATGCATGCCTTTAGTCTTGGCACTTGGGAGGCAAAAGGAGAAGCAGAGGGATCTCTAGGAGTTCAAGGCTACCCTGTTCTACATAAAGAATTCTAAGCTATACAGGAAGGCATAGAGAGACCCTGTCAGAGAGAGAGGAGAGAGAGGAAAGAGAGGGAGAGAGGGAAGAAAGGGAGAGAGAGAGAGAGAGAGAGAGAGAGAGAGAGAGAGAGAGAGAGAGAGAAGGGAGAGGGGAGGGGAAGAGGGGAAGGGGGGAGGGGGGAGATGGGGGAAGGAGAGGGGGAGGGAGAGGGAGAAGGGGGAGGGGAGGGAGAGGGAGAGGGGGAGGGGAGGGAGAGGGAAGGGGGAAGGAGAGGGAGAAGGGGGAGGAGAAAGGGGAGGGGGAGGGGGAGGGAGAGGGAGAAGGAGAGGGGAAGGGAGAGGGAGAGGGGGAAGAGGAAGGGGGGGGAGAGGGGGAAGGAGAGGGGGAGGGAGAGGGAGAGGGGGAAGGAGAGGGCGAGGGAGAGGGAGAGGGGGAGGAACAGGGAGAGGGAAATCCCAAAGTCACCCTCATGTATGAAATCTTCTTAAATTGTTCATTAAAGTGCATTGAAAAATAATTAATCAAATAATTGTGTTTTCAGTATTATTTAAGTACTGAGGAATCAGAAGCTAAAAAGAAACAAACAACCCTAAAACCTAAAAATCTGAAAGCCTTTCACTTTTAAACACTGAAATCCACTAGAAAAAAATTCTAGGTATGAATACATTTGACAATTTACAGTTGTTGTCTAAATAAACACAACTTTACATGTTAGCCATCAAACGCAGTAATGCTGCGTGGAAACACTGTACCACAGAGCACACTTTCTTGCCCCTTATTTTTGGTTATGTTTCTCTGTGTGGATATGGAGTCCTCTGCAAGAGCAGTACCTGCTCTGAGCTGCTGACCCTTCTCTCCAGCCCCCTTTCTTGTTCTGAAACAAAGCTTCGGAATTGTAAGATACTAGACAGAACTGTTGAATATATTTGCACATCTCCATTCCTTTATAAATAACAAAGCAAACAGAGGCGAAACTGTGGATTTCTTGGATTCCTGGAAATATTATTTCCCTTAATGAGACATGGGGGATTTCAAGGGATTGACAGTAGGTGCTTTGTTTGGTCTGTGTCTACTGAGGAAAAAGACACTTGTTTTTAGAACTTAGAAGATTCTAGTCAGCATCCATCTGTTTACAGACCCACTTGAGTATACTTAAGAAAGGAGACCCTGCCTTCACAGCCCAAAAGAAAATACTGAGACATCTGTGGCCGGGGGTCCAGTGTGGGGTTCTTCCTTGACCCTCTTGGCCTCTCGGTGTTCCTCAACATGTCGCTTCCTCTCCCCACTCCCCCTCGGCTTTGTCTGTGTTTTAAATTCTGTCCCACAGTCTCACAATGGCCGCCTCCCCTCACTCTGCCTAGATCTTCAGTGACAAGGACACCTTCCCCTGATTTTCATAATTTCCTTTATTTTCTATTTTATTTATTTATTTATTTTGCAAAGTCTTGTTTTAACTTCTTAGTAGAGAAATACTCTGCCTCATTTAGTCAAGCTCAGACATCTAAGACATCTGACTTACGGATGAATGGCCTCCCTTTGGGTTCCACATCACTTCTTGTTCCATTACCTGGGGTCAGAGGCAGGTGGTACAGAAGGCTCACTAAGGACAGCAGCCACCATGAAAGAGGGTGATCCCCCTACAAGGCAGTGTTTAGGAACATGTATTATTATGATAATTATGTTTGTGTCACTTTGACCAAACACCTGACAGAAAGAACTTCAGAGGGCAATGATTTTAGTTCAGCTCACGGTTTTGTATGGCTTTTGGTGCCTCGCAGCAGAGAAGGCACAAAGGAAGAGTTCTATCCATGGCAGCAGGATGTGAGACAGCTGCTGTTCACATGGTGGCAGACCAGGAAACAGAGAATGGGGGAACCAGGAGGCCTACTCTGGTGACCTACTTCCGCCAGCTAAGCTCACTTCCTAAAGGTTCCATAAATTCCCAGGACAGCACAACCAGCTGGAAAACAAGTGCTCAAAACATGAGCCTTTGGGAGACAGGGACAGAATGTTGTGGTCTGATATGTCCCAGCACACTCGTTTTTGAGTCTTAGTTCCCTGGCTGGTAAGGTGATGGAGCCCTTAGTAGACCAGGAAGTGAAGTGAACCTGGTTGCAGAAGTAGGTCACTATGGAGGGATAGGTCTTTCAGGTTGTAGCTCTGCCCCTGGTTCCTGTTGCCCTCCACTCTCTGGTCCAGTGTAATGTAATCAGCCCCATCTCATGCTCTTGTTACTATAGACAGAGCTACTTTTTTCATGTCCTTCCAGTCAGGATGAACTGAAATCCCCCAAATTCATGAGCCAAAATAACTCTTTCCTCCCTTGGGTGTTTCTCTGTCCAGTATTTTGATGATAGGATTATAAAAGCAACAAACTGAGAGTGGGTTAATATTGTATTGGCATTGACTATTGAATGGGGACCTTTGGGGGTGACTATGCTTGCTCCTGGATCCCACGATGTTTAACTATGTGTGTGAGAGTACAAAATTAGGAGATGGGGTCCCCCCAAGAGAAACCAGAAATGGGACCAAGAACCCAGACTCCCTTCTCATTTAAAAAGAAGAGTGGATGCAAAAAATGTGGTATATCTACACAATGGAGTACTATTCAGCCATTAGAAATAATGAATTCATGAAATTCTTAGGCAAATGGATGGAGCTAGAGAACATCATACTAAGTGAGGTAACCCAGACTCAAAAGGTGAATCATGGTATGCACTCACTAATAAGTGGATATTAACCTAGAAAACTGGAATACCCAAAATATAATCCACACATCAGATGAGGTACAAGAAGAAAGGAGGAGTGGCCCCTGGTTCTGGAAAGACTCAGTGAAGCAGTAATCGGCAAAACCAGAACGGGGAAGTGGGAAGGGGTGGGTGGGAGGACAGGGGAAGAGAAGGGGGCTTACGGGACTTTCGGGGAGTGGGGGGCTAGAAAAGGGGAAATCATTTGAAATGTAAATAAATTATATCGAATAAAAAAAATTAAAAAAAAAAGTCCTTCTGATTCTTTCCTGCCCTTTGTGTGTGACTCACTGACAAAGCATGGTTTTGGTGGACACGTATGAAAGCAAACTAGGAAGAAAGAAGCTGCCTGGTTGGTATTCCCTAGCATCCTCAATTGCTTTTGTTTTTTTAAATATTTATTTTACTTACAATTGTGTGTATGTGTGCTTCTGTGTGTGTGTGTGTGTGTGTGTTGTGTATGTGCAGGTGCCCATGGAGTTCATAAGAAGGCTGGACTTACTGATGGTTGTGAGCTCCTCAATGTGAGGGCTTGGAACTGAATTCAGGTCCTCTGTAGGACAAATACATGCTCCTATCCATTGAGCCACCTCTTCAGCCTCTTCAATCATTTTGGAATTCACAGATAATCTCAAACATCTTATTCAGAGTAAGGTTGGGCCAAGGTGAACCCTTGTTGAGGTATTTAAAAAAACTACTTCATTCAGTAATTTTTAGGCTGAGATCATGATGGAATGATGGCCAGGGTTGTTAACACTGGCATTTCTACTAATAGATTTCTGCTTAGAAATGCGACCAAAGAATGAAATAAGTATAGTTTACAAGATCGTAGTATAATCAACTTAGAGGGGTGGTAGGCCTTGGCAAAGTATAAAAGGCCAAAAATTAAGCTCTGAATATTCTTCTCGGTGTAGAAAAAATAGCTGAGTATTTCATCCCAGAAACCCAAGTGATCCAAGAAAAAGAGGAGAGATGACAGGAGGGCTGTAGCATGTCCCCTGAGGGAAGGTGAAAGACAGCAGGCTTTGAAGAGCTGGTGATCAAGACCTGCACAAAGCCTGGGGCATGCAGAGCCAAGCTGACTGCTAACTCTGGGTCAGTTGGAGTTTATATAGCTGAGGGTCAGATAGACTTAGACTCCATTTCTGGAAAGGCAGGAAAGATATCCACTTGTTAGAGTTGTTTGAAGGGTTAAACATGATGTCATCTGTCAAGCTGAGATCTTAGCTATTGCTCAACCAACTGAAGCCTTCAGAATATTTGCCTTTGGTCTTTGACAAAACACATCATCTGGTAGTATTTCCCTTGGCTTTGGCCATTCAGATCTGTAGTTCTTGACACAACAATGAACAAAAATCAAAAGGGAAGGAAAACATTCTTATTGCTTCCTTTGAGGTTACCTCTGCTTTGTAGAATCCTCTTTAATCTGAGCTCCAGGCTTTATTCTGAAATTGAGGGCTGAAACCTCTGGGAAAGGCAAGACTTGGATTAACAGGCACACTGCAATTCTAAGTGACTAATAAAAACCATTATGAGACAGTTTTTCTCATGGTAAGAACATGGATGATGAGGAGGAAAATAGCTTCAAGGAAACAACAGTGAACAAAAATACTTGTCTTCTCTTGAGACAACTTGGCCTTCATCTTTCTTAAAAAAGTACTCTTTAAGGTTGTAACCTCTCTCAGAAGTCCACAGTGTGGACTGCTGCAGTGTCGCTTCTGAGAAATTCTGCAGATAGGAAAGACCTCTCGACCTACACGTTTGTTGCCAAGACAACAGTCACCATATTCCCAGAACCCATTGGTCTCACCTTTACCTGCGACCATCCATGTGTATAGAAGAGAACACCCCTCCCTCACCCTCTTTCTCTCTCTCTTCCCCTCTTCTCTTTCTGCCACCACCTTTGCCCTCTCAATAAACCTCATGTGGAATTGTTAAAAAAAAAAAAAAAGACCTCTTGATGCTTCTTCAGCTTCGATGGCCCAGCATGCTGTCCATAGAAGCACTGTTGTCCACCAGTCCTTTCATCTCCTGAAGGAAGTTGTGCTCCACATCTGGTTAAGGGAGGGAAATACACCCAATCCCAATTCTCTCTCCATTTCATCATCTTGAAGGGCATTGGGTAAGCAAGCTAAATGCCTTCAAACTCATGTTAGGGTGCAGTATTTCTGCCTGCTCCATGCAGGATCAATAATTCAGTGAAGGTCATCAGTCAGATTTAAGAAAGTAGATGTCATTTATTGCTTTTTAAAAAAAATATAAAGCACACAATATAAAATTAACAGTCGTTATCATTATGTACAATAGGGTTCATGATGCATTTCTAAATGGCTAGTAGAAGAGGCACATGGAAAAGCAGCATATCCCACAACTCAGCCATCTCTAGGCTTATAAACCAGAGAAACGCTTCTGTATCTGTATCATGTGTGCACTAGAATGCTCTGGGAAAAACAGCAAGTACCAGATGTCTTCCAATGGGAGAATGGGTAAGTAAATTATAGTATTTGTATGGAATATAATGGTATATAGTGATGAGAATGAAAACACTAGACACAGGCAACATGGAAACAGGGTTGCTAAGAGACAAATTAGAGCAGCCTATAGATAACCTATACAGTTTTCTCTTCGTTTGCAGTTCTGAATGTCAAATTCAGGGCCTGAACACATGGGGCAAGCCCTTTGCCACTAAGCTACATCATCACCCCATCAAACAGGTTAGGTTTATTTTGCTTTTTGAGATAGGGTTTCCTATAACCCAGCATGATCTTAAGCTTACCAGGTAGCAAAGGATGACCTTGAACCTCCTGACTCCACCAGAGTGGCTTTCCCGTTCAGAAATGTATTTCTTAACACAACAATGATTACATTGCTAGCACAACAATGATATATTACAATCATTGATACAAACAATGATAGCTTGTCTTAGCTTCTATTAAAACTGACTGCTTGTCTAGAATCTCCCCCTCCAGTGAACAGCTTATCTTAGCTTCTGTTTAACTGCTGTCTTGTGCAAAACTACCTGTGTGGCTGCTGGATGAAATAACAGATGTGGCCTGTCTTTAAAAGTGTTTTGCTCTAAATGCTTGGGACTACACAAAGCCTGGATCATAGTTTTTATTTATCCAAAATCAAGCCAGATTAAGCAATGTATTACATAAGGGTGTTTATATAATAAAAATTATTTTATAAAGACAATAAGAAGTAATATTATTTGTAATGTGACTGAACAAGGCAGTGCAAAACTTCTTCCATCTTGTATTCTTGCTGAAGCCATTTCCAGTTTAATTAGATTTTGATCTCCTTGATGGAGAATCTCATGGAATATGTTACCAAACTCTATTCTAGGTACTAAGGTCAAGATGCCCCAGCTAGCTTGTCTTAGCATCTATTAAAACTGACTGCTTGTCTAGAATCTCCCCCTCCAACTAACAGCTTATCTTAGCTTCTGTTTAACTGCTGTCTTGTGCAAAACTTCCTGTGAGGCTGCTGAATGAAATAACAGATGTGGCCTGTCTTTAAAAGTGTTTTTCTCTAAATGCTTGGGACTACACTTTGGTCCCTGCAGTCCTCAGTGTAGTCCTAGCTGTCTAGGTAAAGACTTTCAATTGGCCATAAACTGGCAGAGTAGTCATCTCTGGTGGGCCCCCTGTAATAGTAATAGCCCAAAATTAAAACCTACTTTTTAATTGTTGGATGGATTAATATGCTCTAGTCACAAATGGAGCATACTAAAATGTAGATGAATGTCCAAAACATTGCACTTGACATGAAACAAACAAGCTAGTGACAAAGGACCATAAACCATCATTACATATATTGCTAACATTCTGCTGAAGATAGCTATAAATGCAGCCCAACATAAAGCCAGAAAGTTACTCAAAGAATTGTGAGGTATTTCAGCAGTTGGGCATATGTGTTAGATTAATCATATGTAACATTCTCAAGTGTAAACTTCGTAGATGACAATCTTGTTTCACAGTGTCAACCAACAGATTGGGAAAGGATCTTCACCAACCATAAATCTGACAGAGGGCTAATATCTAATATATACAAAGAACTCAAGAAGGTAGACCCCAGAAAACCAAATAACCCTATTAAAAAGTGGGGTACAGAGCTAAACAAAGAATTTTCACATGAAGAACTTCGATTGGCTGAGAAGCACCTTAAGAAATGTTCGACATCATTAGTCATTAGGGAAATGCAAATCAAAACAACCCTGAGATTTCACCCTCACACCAGTCAGAATGGCTAAGGTTAAAAACTCAGGAGACAGCAGGCGTTGGCGAGGATGTGGAGAAAGAGGAACACTCTTCCACTGCTGGTGGGATTGCAAGATGGTACAACCACTTTGGAAATCAGTCTGGTGGTTCCTCAGAAAATTGGGCATGACACTTCTAGAGGACTCTGCTATACCTCTCCTGGGCATATACCCAGAGGATTCCCCAGCATGCAATAAGGACACATGTTCCACTATGTTCACAGCAGCCCTGTTTGTAATAGCCAGAAGCTGGAAAGAACCCAGGTGTCCCTCAACGGAGGAATGGGTACAAAGAATGTGGTATATTTACACAATTGAATACTATTCAGCCATCAGAAACAATGAATTTATGAAATTCCTAGTCAAATGGATGGAGCTGGAGAACATTATACTAAGTGAGGCAACCCAGTCTCAAAAGAGCAATCATGGTATACACTCACTGATAAGTGGATATTAGCCTAGAAATGTGGAATACCCAAGACATAATCCAAATATTAAATGATGTCAAAGAGGAACGAAGGAGTGGCCCCTGGTTCTGGAAGGACTCAGTGCAGCAGTATAGGGGAATACCAGAACAGGGTAGTGGGAAGGGGTGAATGGGGGAATAGGGGGAGGAAAGAAGGCTTATGGGACTTTCGGGGAGTGGGGAGCCAGAAAAGAGGAAATCATTTGAAATGTAAATAAGAAAATATATCGAATAAATTAAAAAAAGGAAAAAAAGAAAGAGAAAAATAAATTCATGGCTGTCTTGATGGGTGGAAGACTGATTGGGAGGATATAAAGGTGATTACTGTTGGGCAGCATTTCTTGGAGTGGGGATGAAAGGGTCTAAATTTGATTGTGGTAACAATTATACAATTGTACAAACATTCTAGACCATTGAACTAGTCATTTCAAATGGGAAGATTATGGGAGATATATCTCAGTAAAGCTCTAAAGAATAGCAAGAGACTCTTGGACAGGAAATACAGAAAGGGGATAGTGACAAGATTGTTGTGGGGACAGGCCACATGCAAAGATGAGACAGGATGAGGAGAGGTGGCAGATAGGGCACCCACCCTACGCATGTGTTAGGAGGAGACATTGGCCTTCTTGATGATTTTATGATTACACCACATAATTTGCACATATGTTGTATGTGTAAACACATATAGGTATAACATATGTTGTGTTAAATAGTCCAAAATACAATTCTATTGCAACCTGAGGAAGGAATAGAAAAGTGAATCTCCTTCAAGCTTGCCCAGTGACTGCTCTTAGTTTTCATCATGATCTTCAGGAGTGTCAGTGTGTGTTCCACACACAGAAAATGTGCATTTCTAAAAGTGGCTGCATTCTCTGAAGTCCACCATTCCCACTGTTTGCTTCTCATAGGCTTTGTAGAGCTTTCCAAAGCTGGGCAGAGTAGCCTCTGTTATGTTGAAGGCCAAGACTCTTTCAGTTGAGGAAGAATGTCTGGTCTAGAGTCAGTCTGCCCTGGTCAATCCCACAGCTCCCCCATTTATTCCATTCATATTTAGGAGACAAAAAGTCTACCTGAACCAGAGTGGCGCCTTCTGTCATTCTCTCCCCACAGCCAGCATTGTTTTGTCCTGGCATAACCTGCCACACAGGCTGATGTTTGCTCAGCAAGTTCTATGACAAGTCCCTTCACCATGTATGTATAGAATAGTATTCTAGACCCACATATCAAGTACTGTTGGACACTGTAAACATTTAGAACAGGGCCTGGCACACAGTCACATGCACTATATGAGAGATCTTGCTATCAGAGGACAGGGGTGTCTTGAGCTCTTTAACTGGCCTTTTGGATAGATTGTTTATACTGGGAGCTGCAGTTCAGATATTTGTATGTAATGCTCTGAACATGCATTGAACATATGCTTGCATATGAACAGTTTTAGTTGTTGAATACATTTATTGAAATGAAGTAGCCAGGGCCAGAAGAACACAGACATTCAGTTTTAAAAGATAAAGCCTGAGAATATAGAGGTGTAGGCCTATGGTCTCAGGGCTTGGAAAACAGAGCCCAGAAGATCCTAAGTTCAAGGTCACATTCCCTTATATAGCCAGGTTCAGACCAGCCCAGGCTTTGTGAAAACTTGTCTCAAAACAACACCACATAGAGAAGAAGGGCAGACAGTTGAAAAGATAAGGTAAACAATGAAAAGACCCAGATCTGGAAAGTTCTACCTGACGGGAGACAAATTTGATTACTAGGTTATGTGCCTAGGTCTCAGGGTTGTGGGAATAATTCCCTCTGCAGGTCTAGGCTGGACTGTGTATGGACCAAGACTCCTTCACATCTAGATGTAAAGGAATGGTCCCTGCTACCTCAGATCCAGATGTAAAGGAATGGTCCTGCTACCATTCTACCATTGGCTGAATTCCAGATATATATGTACAAAATGCAAACCTACTATATTTTCTGTCCAACTTGCAATTAGAAGAAGAAGACTGAATCTTTTAATTTAAGCCCATTCCTATTCTGAACTGTACTATTTTCAATTTCTTAAGCCTTATTTTTTGGACATTTCTGAGGCTATTTGTTTTACAAAAAAAAATGTGAAAACATCCAACATGCCTTTAAAAAGAAAGTGGGGTCTATTATTTGAGCTTTCCCTAAACAAATTAAACTTTTATACAATGTTTGGGGTGGAAGGTAAGTCAAGGAATGCTGTATTTCTTTCTCTCTTATTTTTTACTTTATTGGATTTTTTTCCCTGTTGAGTCTAGTCAATAATCCACATTATGCAGTCACTCAAATGTCAAAATGTTTCAAAAATATATTAAAAAAAATAAAGAAACGAATAGAAGCGGTTTTGTTCTTTAAGTTAGTTCTGTGCTCCCTTGAACTGTAGGTGAACTCGCCCTGCTTATAAAAGAGCAGCTGTTCCTGCAATTGAAACCATGGTTCATTACAAGCTGACCTCGGATTCAGGACTAAAACTTCCTCTATTTTACTACGACTATTCAGACAGGGACTGGAGATAAACAATAATCAAAATCAGGATGGAACTTGACTGGGAAACCCTCTATGTTCTTTGGCTGAATTATAGCAGCTCACGGATTGCCAGGAGTGAGGCAATGCGAAATGACCCCCGAACATTCCCTTTTGAAATGCCGTGGTCCAGGCTGCCAACTTGAGCACACAAAGACTGATTGTAGCAACTGCTTAAGCATATACTTATAGAAACATTAATTATCACCAATCCTATTTTAAACATTTATAGAGTTGAGATGAAAGGATTCTTTTATATCATGTGTGTGTGTGTGTGTGTGTGTGTGTGTGTGTGTGTTGTTCCCCCTTGTTTAAAAAAAAGTATGATTACAGAGTGTTTGGGGTTTGTTTCTTTACCCTGGAAATGTCTTATTTCTAGGTCTCATTCCTAAAATGCTCAGCTCAGTGTGAGGCACACATGCTAATCAGGTTAGATGTGAGAAGGCAGCAGAGAAGTGGGTGGGGAATCGGGTGTGATGGAGGGCACCAGGTGGGGCTCATGCAGTGTGGGAGGTATGGGCCACCTTAAGTGTGGAGAGTCTGGGACTTCAGTGTCCTAGTTTGGAACTGGAAATGTTCAGTTTGTTACAAAGACAAATCTAGAGCAAACTAACCCAAACTAGCGTGTGGGGCTGATGAGATGGTTCAGTCGTTAAAGACACTTGCCCTGTAAGCCTGCCTACCTTGAATTTGATCATTGGCTCTCAGAAGATAAAAGGCAGGATGCCAGAACAGACTCTACAAAGCTGTCCTCTGACCTCTACCCAGACCAGACATGTCTTGTTCTCCAATAGATAGATAGATAGATAGATAGATAGATAGATAGACAGACATACAGATAGACTTTAAAAGATACACACTATGGCTTTTGTTCTACAGAATGTGTGTTTGTTTGTTTGCTTGCTTGCTTGCTCGCTTCTTTAGGATATGATCTCATGATGTAGCTCAGGCTGGTCCAAACTGACAATCCTGTGTCGACCTCCTAAGTGCTGAGATTGCAGGTGCCTGCTAAGGTTGGCTTTAAAAATGGTCTGTGGCAAGCTGTGTGTGATGCATTTTTACTCTTCAGGGATATCTCAGACTCCTGAAATCGATCATTATTCATCATGACGTGAGGGAGAGAGCAGCCCGAGCTATCCACTGACAGGGCTAGCTGTCCTTGGCATGTAGGATGTGGAGCTGGGTGTGGTGGAGTCCTGGGGAGGTTTGACTCTGCACTGGTAGTGCTGGTGGTTTCATGGGCACTGTGTGGGTGTGGAGACCTAGAGAAAAGCAGAACTGCCTAAAGATGTCACATTGCTGCACAGGTCGCACTGGGTCACACACTGAGACCTGGCCCTGTTTCAGTTTCCCAGGAGCCTTTGCATCCCTTCCATCTTCCTTTCCTGTACCCACGTCTTTTGGCAGAGAGTGTATGTCTGCCAAAATATTATCATCTAATCCTCAGACCTGTGCATGTGAACATGAATAATTTGAAAAACAAGGTGTCAGGAGGCCAGGATGAAACACCATGACCAAGGCAATTAATAAAAGAAGGCATTGAATTGGGGTTACCATTTCAGAGAGGTGGAGTCTGTCTTAGTGAGACTTTCTGTTGCTGTGATGAAAAACTGTGACCAAAAATCAAGTTGGGAGGGAAAGGGTTTATTTGGCTTACACTTCTGTTTCTCTGTTAATCAGCAAAGGAAATTGGGATAGAAACACAAACAGGGCAGGAACCTGGAGACAGGAACAGACGTAGAGGCCATGGAGGCTGTTTACTGGTTTGCTCTTCATAGATAGCTTGCTCAGTCTGCTTTCTAATAGAATTCAGGACCACCAGTCCAGGGATGGAACCACCCACAGTGTGCTGGACCCTCCCCCATCAATAACTAATTAAGAAAATGCCTTAGAGATGGATCCTATGAAGGCATTTTCTTAACTACGGTTCCTTCCTTTCAGATAGCTCTAGTTGTATGTCAAAATGACATAGACTAGCCAGCCCAGAATCCATGATGGCTGAACAAAGGCATGGTAGCAGAAACAGCTGAGAGCTTACATTTTAATCCAAAAGTGGGAGGCAATGAGTTAGCTACTGGGAATGGCCTCCAAGTCCATCCGCAGTGACACACCTCCTCTTACAGGGCCACACCTCCTAATCCTTCCCAACCAGTTCCATCAGCTGGGAACCAAGTATTCAGATATATGAGCGGATGGGGGCCATTCTCATTCAAACCACCACGCATTCATTCCATGGTACCCAGGGTCTGACCCATCCAATTCCTCAGCACCCAAGAGTGACCACCAGACCAAGCCAGCACAGGCTGATGTTCTCCTCCTTCCTTCTGTCATCAGCTTTCTTCACAGGACACCAGTATTAAATCAGACAGGAATCTGCATCATTCACTGCAAGATCAAGTTTCTCACTGTTATTGCCAAGGCCAATAGGTTCCAAGTTAAGAGTGAGAGAGGCAGCTATGGTTTATAACATACTTAACTGGGTCAAGTACATTGTCTTCTTATTGTATTTAACCCTGACAATAAACCTGCAAGGTTATTTCTGTCACCAGCGAGGAACGTGAGAGGCTGGGATGTACCTCAGCTGGCGAAGCGCTTGCCTAGTATATACAAAGACCAGTGCTGAATAACCTTAGCATGGTGGTATATGCCTCCAATGACAGCACTCAGGAAGTAGGTCAAAAGTTCAAGGCCATCCATAGTTACATAGCTAATTTGAGGCCAGCCTAGGCTACATAAGACTGTCTCAAAAAAGAGAAACAGATGGAGAAACTGAGGCTGAGAAAGCCTGGGCCTTTTCCTGGGTTGTGTTCTATGAAGCAGGGTGAGTATGATCGAGAGAGTACTTTATGGTTTTATTTAACATTGCTTTTTTTGGATGTTGAGACAGGGTTTCTCTGTGCCCTTGATGTCCTGGAACTCACTCTGTAGACCAGACTGACCTTGAACTCACAGAGATCTAACTATCTCTGCCTCCCAAGAGCTGGGATTAAAGGTGTGTACCCCTACTGCCTGGCTCATGTTGCTTTTATGATGTGTCCAACTCCTATGTTCCCTGTGGCTTTATTTACGTCCATTTAAGAAGTGGTGTGGAATAGGGGGAGTTCAGAGGTGTCTTCTGGAGCAGAATTCTTGAGGCTCTGATGCTGCTTTACTGGGTGTGTGTATGAGTTACTCTTACATAGCTGTGAGAAAAACACCGCTGAACACATTTTTGCAAGGGAAATATTACTTATTTTTGCTCAGGGTTTCAGAGATTTCAGACCTTGGTTCTTGGTGCTGTTGATTGTAGCCTCACGATGAGGAAGGGTGCTGTGGTGGTTTGTGGAGCACGTGGAAGAGGAGGCAGTTAACTGCACAGTAGGCAGGAAGCAGACAGTGAGGAAGATAGTGAGGGCCAGGCGCTTCTCTGAAGTGCCCTCCCCTGGGATCCAAGAATGGAATTCACTAGCCTGTGGGAGACCTTTCATGTTTAAATCATAATACTTCTCAAATCCGGGCACACCTCCTTCTCCATCTTTCATTGCTGGGGCAACAAGGACCGCAGCAACAAGAGTAACACTTTGTAGAGTTACCTGACAAGAGGCAACTGGAAGCTTAGCATAGGGAGCACAAGGCTCTAGACTAGGAACAACTCATTTTCTTCATCCGTTATCATTACTGCCATTCCTCCAAGCTCAGTACAAGACGGAAAAAAATGGAGAGCATTTCTGGAACAAACACATGAGCAATTCTTGTAGGAACAGAAGAGTTCAGGTGACAGCTGGTTGTCGGGAGGAGGACTTGGGTCACAAGATGGCTCAAGTGCAGAGCTGGGCCCGGCCTCCTGAGGTAGCTCCAACTCCCCAGTACAAAGAGCCCAGCATGCAGTCTAAATAAATGGAGGCCAAGTGAGCCCAGGTCCCTCCCTGAAGGGGTTCTTCCTGACGCCTTGGGAGTCTAGTGCCAGTTAAAGAGTCTGGAAATGATCTTTACAGCTGGAGTTTCAGGTTCTTGCTGGGAGTATGGACTTGGGGGTGTAGAGGAGTGTAGGGATGTGGTTCTTAGAGATTACAGAAATGCCTGTCCTTGCCCCACTGGGCAGATCCTGGGTCAGCTTTTTGTATCAGAGATCTACTGCTGAGAGACTTCCACATTTTCATTTCATTCCCCCAAGTGGCAACTCAAAGATTAGAAAACTAAGTCTTTTATGATGTTTAGGGATCTTCCAGCCCCTAACCTCACACTGCCTGGGCAAAGCAGCTGTATCTCTCAACTCCATCCACCATGTCTAGAGATCTGTGGAGATACAAATTCCATGGTTTGAATTGTCTAAGACCAGTAGCAGTATGTCTTAGCATTCTCTCTAAATTCTACCCTACAGTTACCTGGCAACAGCCAGGTAGGCCTGACCCACTATAAAAGGGGCTGCTTGCTCTCTCCTCTCTCTCTTGTTCTCTTGGGCTCTTCCCTTCCCCCCTCCCTTTCCTATTCCCTTACCCCCTCTCTCCATGTGTTCATGGCTACTTCTCTACTCTCTCCCTCTCTCTGTCTTTCTCTGCCTCTATTACTCTCTTAACTCCCCTCCTCATGATCTGAATAAACTCTATTCTATACTATATTGCTGTTTGACTGTTTAATCGGGGGTGGGGGGGTGGGGGGGAGAGAAGCCTCAACATGGTCCACCGAGGCACCCCTTTCCCCCACACCTGACCATACCTCATAGAACATATTCTTTCTCTTTTTATAAACACATCAGTATGAGTTGCTGCTTATTATATTTCTACTGTTCTGGGCTAAATAACTAGATATGCTTATGATCCAAACTAATTATTAAAATTGTAATGAGGTGATTTAGGGAGGAGGGTTGAGAGGTGTCTCACCACTGAGAACATGCAACTTTGGGTCAGTGCTAAGGTCACAATTGGTACCCAGAGTCTGGCTAACTACAAAGTCCTGTTCTTGATTTTTGGTTGTCCAGGGTGCACATGTATGGGTGAAAGATTGGTAACCAAAGGTGAAATGGTATCTGACTCTGAAGACAGCCTTGTGGATTGAGAAGGGTGCAGGAAAGAACGGTCCTGGGGCTGAAAGAAGATGAATTTCACACAGGAGAGTCTGTGACGAGGATCAGGGACAGGGTGGACAGTGAGGACAGCAACAGATGCCATGGCCTCCACTGACATATATGTTTAGTAATGTGGCGACATGATGTGGCAGGATGGGTGCCTTAGCGGGCCCATGCTAAGGCATCGCCCCACACCAGGCCTAGTATAAAATGGGGTTTATTTGGGGCATGGGAAAGGGGGGCTGAGAAGGGAATAGAGGCAGAGAAAGAGATGGGACAGAGAAGAACAGAAAGAGAGAGGAGAGAGAAAGAAGGGAAGGGGCCATTGGGAACACATGGAGAAAGAGAGAAAGGGGGAGATGACAGAGGGGAGAGAGAGAGAGAGAGAGAGAGAGAGAGAGAGAGAGAGAGAGAGAGAGAGAGAGAGGAAAGAGAGAGAAAGAGGGGAGGGGGAGAGGGGGAGGGAGAGGCCCAACAGTCCTTTTATATAGCAAGCCAGGCAGGTTCTTGGGCAGAGCCTAGAAGAATGCTAACATCCACTGGTTTCCCCATCAGTCCCAGGAAGAGTCCCCAAGGAACGCCTGCATTTGAAATGCCACAAGCTTAGAGGCTGTGTGGTTTGCCTTTGGTACCTGGCTACTATGTGATAGAAGGGGGCGCCCTGACTCCTGGACTTCCTCCATCTGCAAGTCGAGGAGAACCAGGACAACTTGTGGTAGAAGCCAGAGGGGAAGGCGTGGAGATGCAGCTCAGCTGCTGGAGTGTTTCCCTCGCATCATGAAGTCCATGGTTTCCACTCTAGCAACCCAGAGGCCAGCTGCAGCGGTGCTTGGCTGGAAGTCGAGGAGAACCAGGACAACTTGTGGTAGAAGCCAGAGGGGAAGGCGTGGAGATGCAGCTCAGCTGCTGGAGTGTTTCCCTCGCATCATGAAGTCCATGGTTTCCACTCTAGCAACCCAGAGGCCAGCTGCAGCGGTGCTTGGCTGTGATTCTAGCGCTCAGGGAGGTGGAGACAGGAGGACCCAGTAATTTAAGATCACCCTCAGCTTAGTGAGTTTAAGGCTAGCCTAGGCTGCACAAGACCGTGTGCATGTGCATGTGTGTGAAGGTTAGGTTAATGACCCACCCACTTGTATCATTAAATATGAAATTTTCACATTTCTCTAAGAACATTTTTAGTAAGTGTGTGTGTGTGTGTGTGTGTGTGTGTGTGTGTGAGAGAGAGAGAGAGAGAGAGAGAGAGAGAGAGAGAGAGAGTCCTTTGGCAGCCTTAAAGTCTATGGATCTTTGGTCAAAATTTTGTCTTTATTTTTATTTTTTATTAAAGCCTTGATAAGCATGATAAGACCATGCAATCTCAAAGTTGATCGGTTTTTTGTTTTTTGTTTTTTTTGTTTTTTCCCCACTTGGGCTCTGGCACCAGGAACTTGCACCTTATTTTGACCATTCAAGGCTCCTTTGTTTTGCAAAATTGAAACTCTCTCCCCAGAGACAATTTCCAGTTCCCACCACAACCCAGTCTCCCTGGCAACCATCCTCCATCCTATTTTCGGTCTCTAGGAGGGTGAGAGAGCCTGCTGGGTATCTTGTCTGAGTGGAACCTGCAGGATTTGTCCTTTGGGGCTTTGGTTCACTACATTTTTGCATAAGAACCTTAAGAGTCATCCATATTGAAGCACGGGTCAGAATGCCTTTCTTTTTTTAGGTCTGAAGAGGTGGGTATTGTGTCCTACACCTGTAATTTCATCACTGGGGAGGCCAAAGGAAATCATAATGAGTCCAAGACTGGTCTGAGTTCAGTCTCCAGCACCAGGTGGACATACAAAGAAAAGAACGTGTTAAGATGCCATCATTAAGCTAGGATCCTTTGGGAAATTTCCCCCAGAACCTTTGCGATGACAGCAAGTTTGGAGCCATGGTGTGATGTAGCCCAGAGCTTGGAAGACAGTAGCTCTGTGGCCCGGGTTTATCTAAGTCACCATCCTCAGCTAGGCAGAATAGAAGGCTTTTCACACCCATGTTTCCCAGAACCTTGCTTCTTCCTGCCTTCTGGGGGTAAACAAAGCAAGGAGGCCAGACCCAGGCTGTTCCTGTCTTTTGGCATCTTGTTGTCACAGACCTTAAGTAGTCTGAAAGTTTTAAATACTGGGAGGAGGAGGAGGCAGCAGTGACAGCGGGAGCGACAGCGTCTGGTTTCCTATCAAGGGCCGTAAAAGACCATGGCTCCTGAAGATAGGGGATCAGCAGGGAGAATCTTAAACCGTGAGCTGGAGAAAGGAGCCACCAAGGAAGTGAATTCCTAGGTGGCCAGGCATGCTGGCTATGCTCCGTGGCCCCTGGAAGATAAGTAAACCTCTGCCTGAGTGCTCGGACATTAGCTGCTTCTGGAGAGTTCTGGCCTGCTCCGTTTAACATGGAACTTCTCACAGTGCAGTGCTTCTTCACTGTCTGTGGAAGGCCAACAGCAGCTGTCAAACTGAGATGGTGTTTGTGAGAACCGCTGTGCAGGATGAGCTGGGACTGAGCAACAGCTGGGCCTCTCTGGCCTCCTCACCCCGGGCTGTTTCCGTGAGTTGATGCATCCCTCACTTGGGTGCCTGGAGGACGGACGGACACTCCTTTCTCAGAATGCTTGGAGAAGGGAGGAATGAAGCTACTGTCTTTGCATCAGGGACAGAAATGTTTGTAAGAGGCTTTTTGAGACTCTGTCAAATACAGGACCAGGGAGACAAAATGGCACACTGAACAGAGAGAAGGCTGGCCTTTTTTTTTTTCCCTTCCTTTTTTTTTTTTTAAAATTAAACTAATAAAGTTTATCTTAAAATATACAACTCAGTATTGACATTTTTTAAGTCATCAAAATAATTTATAATAGTTCACTGTCTGTTAAATGTACATGATTTCTTGGGAAGTTAAAAGCAATATGCACTCAACCAGTTTTTAAAATCTATTTGGAACATTAAACATAATAGAAGTAGAAAAAAAAATCTCTTGTGAAGTCCTCTATGAAAAGTCCTCTATGAAAGGAAATTGTGACAGGTTCCTGATTAGACAGAAACTGCTCCATCTCCAAGGGAGAATATGCAATATAACTGTGACTTCATAGAAAGAAGTGGGTAGTGTTCCTTCTGTTTCTATTTTGTGGACTACTTTGAAAAGTATTGGTATTAGGTCTTTTTTGAAGGTCTGATAGAATTCTGCACTAAACCCATCTGGTCCTGGGCTTTTGTTGTTGTTGTTGTTGTTGTTGTTGTTGTTGGGAGACTTTTTTGTTTGGATTTAGTTTTCGTTTTGTTTTGTTTTTGTTTTTGTTTTTTTCCGAGACAGGGTTTCTCTGTGTAGTCCTGGCTGTCCTGGAACTCACTCTGTAGTCCAGGCTGGCCTCGAACTCAGAAATCTGCCTGCCTCTGCCTCCCAGTGCTGGGATTACAGGCATGCGCCACCACGGTTGGGAGACTTTTAATGACTGCTTCTATTTCTTTAGGGGTTATGGGACTGTTTAGATTGTTTATCTGATTATGATTTAACTTTGGTGTTTGGTATCTACCTAGAAAAGTGTTCATTTCATTCAGATTTTCCAGTTTTGCTGAATATAGGCTTTTGCAGTATGATCTGATGATTTTTTTTTAATTTCCTCAGTTTCTGGTGTTATATCTCCCTTTTCATTTCTGATTTTGTTAATTTGGATACTGTCTCTGTGCCCTCTGGTTAGTCTGGCTAAGGGTTTATCTATCATGTTGATTTTCTCAAAGAACCAGCTCCTGGTCTTGTTGATTCTTTATATTGTTCTTTTTGTTTCTACTTGGTTGATTTCATCCCTGAGTCTGATGATTTCCTGCCCTCTACTCCTCTTGGGTGTATTTGCTCTTTCTGTTCTAGAGCTTTCAGGTGTGCTGTTAAGCTGCTAGTAAATGCCTTCTCCAGTTTCTTTTTGGAGGCACCCAGAGCTATGAATTTTCCTCTTAGCACTGCTTTCATTGTGTCCCATAAGTGTGGGTATGTTGTGTCTTCATTTTCATTAAAGTCTAAAAAGACTTTTAATTTCTTTCTTTATTTCTTCTTTGATGAAGTTATCATTGAATAGAGCATTGTTCAGCTTCCCTGTGTGTGTGGGCTAGCTGTTGTGTTTGTTGCTATTGAAGAAGGGCTGGCCTTTTTTTTTCATAGCCCTTGCATTCTGCCCATAGAGACTACCAGTAGGCATGGCCATGGTGTGGTGGGGACTGGACATAGTGCCTCAGAGAGAAAAGACCATGAGTAGAACACAATACTGTATGTGCAAAAACCAGACTCCCCTGGGAATTCTTGAAAGTATGTGTGAGAGAGTGAAAGCCAAGCAAGGTCTAATTTGATAAGCAGATGGGAGATGAGAAATGGTAAGACTTAGCTCAGCCATCAGCATTGAAACAGCATCATTAAGTCTAGGCATGTAGCTCTGTTGCTAGAGTGCTTACCTCAAACATACGAAGCCCTGAGTTCACCATACTATGGAGGCATGATGGTCCGAGCCTATAATCCCAGCCCTGGAGAGGAAAAGCAGGGAAGATCAGAGTTCAAAGTCAACCTTGGCTACTTAGCAGGTTTTAGGCTAACATGAGCTACAAGAGAATACCATTAATTATTTTTCTTTTTGGTCTCATTTGCAGCAATTTTATTTTGAGAGTAGGATGAAATAATAAAGTATGATTCCCATGGAAAGTGTGGAAAATGGGCTGAGGATGCAGCTCAGTGACAGAGCACATGCCTAGCACGTGTGAGGTGCTGGGTTTGATCGGAGGCACTGCTATACATACATGGCTATACACAAACACTAGCAAACACACATATACAAACATGCATCATGTTTGGATCTGATCCTTAGCTTGTCTATTTGTCTAGTCTAATCTATCTATCTATCTATCTATCTATCTATCTATCTATCTATCTATCTATTTGTCTATCTATCTACCTGCCTACCTATCTACCTATCATCATAAATCCAGAGAAACTCCTTTCCATTTATGAGTACAGGACGCAGTAATACACAAACACACATATACACATTCACACACACATATACATATATATGCTTCCTAGTAAGATTGTGGTTACCAAGGTATTAAACTTGTTAAGATTTATTGTTTGTTTATTTGTGTGAGTGTGTGTGTAGTTTGTATCAGTGTGGACTTATGTGAAGGTTAGAAGACAACTTTCAGAAGTTGGTTCTGTCCGCCCCCATGTTGGGGCGGGGTCTCTTATTCCTTCTCCAGGCTGGCTGGCCCATAGCTTCCTGACCATTTTCTCATCTCTACTTCCCATCTCAGGTTAGGAGTGCTGTGGTGACAGATGTGCTACTACATGGGGCTTGTTCCTGAGTTCCAGGGGTCAAACTCTAGTCATTAGGCTTGGCCACACAGTGGTTTCATCTACCAGGCCCTCAGTCTTAGTTTTTTATCACTGGGTAGTAGATAGGTTAACAAGGTCAACAGGCTGCTGGCATAAACAATGGCATTTGGTCAGGAAGCCCTGGTCCCAAAGGTCATCTCTCTTCATTCTAAGATAACTTTCCCCTTAAACTTCCCTCAGGCAAAAAGAAAATGTCTTCCAAAAGTCAAATGGCAAAATATAGTCAACTGTACAAAGTGGCCGATGTCTCTGGGCTGATCCAAAGCCTGTTCGTTGGTAACCTTCATACCTAACTACACAGCAAGGCCAAAGTCAACCAGGAGACCATCCAGTGGCTCCTGGGGGAAATGACCAACTGGTCTGCTGTTTCTTGGATTATCTGAACCAGGGCAGAGTGAGCAAGTGCATACATCAGCCAGTGTGTGCCATGGAACAACAGCCAGTGTGTGTGCCATGGAACAACAGCCAGTGTGTGTGCCATGGAACAACAGCCAGTGTGTGTGCCATGGAACAACAGTCAGTGTGTGTGCCCTGGAACAACAGCCAGTGTGTGTGCCATGGAACAACAGCCAGTGTGTGTGCCATGGAACAACAGCCAGTGTGTGTGCCATGGAACAACAGCCAGTGTGTGTGCCATGGAACAACAGCCAGTGTGTGTGCCATGGAACAACAGCCAGTGTGTGTGCCATGGAACAACAGCCAGTGTGTGTGCCCTGGAACAACAGCCAGTGTGTGTGCCATGGAACAACAGTCAGTGTGTGTGCCATGGAACAACAGCCAGTGTGTGTGCCATGGACCAACAGCCAGTGTGTGTGCCATGGACCAACAGCCAGTGTGTGTGCCATGGACCAACAGCCAGTGTGTGTGCCATGGACCAACAGCCAATGTGTGTGCCATGGACCAACAGCCAGTGTGTGTGCCATGGAACAACAGCCAGTGTGTGCCATGGAACAACAGCCAGTGTGTGTGCCATGGAACAACAGCCAGTGTGTGTGCCATGGACCAACAGCCAGTGTGTGTGCCATGGACCAACAGCCAGTGTGTGTGCCATGGAACAACAGCCAGTGTGTGTGCCATGGACCAACAGCCAATGTGTGTGCCATGGACCAACAGCCAGTGTGTGTGCCATGGAACAACAGTCAGTGTGTGTGCCCTGGAACAACAGCCAGTGTGTGTGCCATGGAACAACAGCCAGTGTGTGTGCCATGGAACAACAGCTAGTGTGTGTGCCATGGAACAACAGCCAGTGTGTGTGCCATGGAACAACAGCCAGTGTGTGTGCCATGGACCAACAGCCAGTGTGTGTGCCATGGACCAACAGCCAGTGTGTGTGCCATGGAACAACAGCCAGTGTGTGTGCCATGGACCAACAGCCAGTGTGTGTGCCATGGACTAACAGCCAATGTGTGTGCCATGGAACAACAGCCAGTGTGTGTGCCATGGAACAACAGCCAGTGTGTGTGCCATGGAACAACAGCCAGTGTGTGCCATGGACCAACAGCCAGTGTGTGTGCCATGGAACAACAGCCAGTGTGTGTGCCATGGAACAACAGCCAGTGTGTGTGCCATGGAACAACAGCCAGTGTGTGTGCCATGGAACAACAGCCAGTGTGTGTGCCATGGAAGTCCCATTTCTTCAGTGGCCATTGTGGATGCCGACGTGACCAGAGCGTCAGAGAGTGGAGTTATCTTCCGGCGGCAGTTACAAAGAATCACTGACTGGAGCCTATTTCCTATGGAGTGAAGACAAGACTGCTGCCTGCTTAGCTGGTGGAACATGATTGAAAATTCTGTGAAGAAAGCTACTAACTTCGCTGAATTTCCAACTATTTTAATCATTATATTACTTTAGTAATTAAACAGATCTCTCAATAAGATGTAAGGACCATCATGTGTGTGACACCATCATTATCAGTGTCAGCAAAATTAACTATAATTAATTGTTATATAATATTATGAGACAGCAAATATGTACACTTTTCTCCAATATTAAGAAAAAATATGGAGATATAATATGTATCAGCAATTCTATAACAATTCTATTCCCAGGAATGTAGACAAAAGAATAGATAATCAAACAGGAATTAGTTCAGTGGTTGAATACTTGCCTGGCAGGGGCAAGGTCTGGAAGCTTGACTTTCAGAACAACAAATAATAGAACCTGCTCACTTGTCACTAGCCACTCCATCCACAATAGTCAACATATGAAAACATGGCTGAATGGTTACGTGGGTAAAGGCTTTATTTTTTTTTTTTTTTTTTTTTTGGAATCTTTAAGGATTTTGAAGAAGGTATACAAGTTGTTCAATGTCCTGGATCACTAAGCCTGACAAACTGAATCACATCCCAGAATTCATGTGGTGGAAGGAAACCTACATCCATGGGTTTGTTCTTTGACCTTCACTCTTATGACATGGGTGTACACACACACACACACACACAAATAATAAAGAAAATGTAACAAGAATTATGGAAATAACACAAGTATCTAGAGAGGAGTGGAAAGCAAAAATGTAATATATCCACGATGTGGAATAATATTCCTTTGTAAAAAGGAATAGAATACTGACACTTTATACAACACAAGTTAACTTTGAAAACATGCTAAGTGAACAATTCAGTCATGAATGATACACAATAGATACATAATTCTAAATATGTGTTGCCCAGCATAGGCAAATCCATAGAGACCAAAAGCAAATTAATGTTGCCAGGTTCTAGGAGATGAAAAGAAGAGCGAGTGACTGCCGAGAATCTCTTGTAGAGGTGATGAGAATGTTCTATAACTACACAGTAGTGGCATAGTCAGTGCACAGCTTCTAAATATACTAAACGCCGTCAAACTGTATACTTTAAAATGGTTAAGATGGCAGATAGGCCACCAACCTATTGATATTTGTATTGATAACCTGTCAGTACAAAAAACACAGCTCTCACCTTAAGAAGAATAAGAATTAGGTTTTTGGGGGGACCATTTTGAGTGACCATGACTCAGGAACACAGATTCAAGTCACCCCAAATTCCATGTTCCAATATGGAGGCAGTTTTATGAAGTTTTATAGTTTTATAGAACAAAGAAACTCACGTTGAGACAAGTTAAAATGCATTGGTAGATACATCAGAGACATAGTTACAGCAAGATGGGGGAAGTTTTCCTGTAGACTTCAGATGTTATCTGATGACATGCTATAGCATGTATATGGAGGCCTGAGAACAACTTGTGGGAGTTGGTTCTCTCTTTCCATCACCTGGGAATCATATTTAGGTCACTGGGCTTGGAGACAGTGAACTACTAGCCAAACCATCTTACTGGCCTTATTTTTTGTGGAATCTTTAAGGGATTTTGAAGAAGGTATCCAAGTTGTTCAGTGTCCTGGAATCAATTCTCTAACTGAGCTCCCGAATCATCTCAGAGTACATACGGATTGACTTTAGATGTGCTGTGAGCTGTGTCACTGTGGCAGAGACCCAGCCCCTTGCTGTTTGACCACTCCCACCAATACTGCCAGAGGCAGCCCTGAGCCTAGAGCCTTTCTTGCTTGTTGCAAATAAATTCTCAGAAGGATGAAAGGAGCCTTGTGAACATTCTGTTTTGAAAACTGAAATATCCAAGCAGATTCATGTGAAACCTGAGTTAGGAGAATCAGGTCTTGCTACCACGAGGGCCTTTTCCATGGGTGTACTGTCCACTGGGACTCAACGTGAGGGTTCATGGCTTCTATACATTTTCGTTTCTTATTTTTTTTCCTTTTTCCAGAGATTGATGAGCAGTAAGCCATGAGGATGAGAGTAGCCAAGAGAAAGAAGAAGAAGAAGAAGAAGAAGAAGAAGAAGAAGAAGAAGAAGAAGAAGAAGAAGAAGAAGAAGAAGACAACGGTGACGTCAGCAAGATAATAACATCGGGGGAAAAAAACAGAATTATTGCCTGAGTCTGGCAGAGGGAAGAGAGAGTAAAAGGAAGAGGGGTAATAAAGCCAGGGGTTGTGTTGTCATTGTGCTGCTGCTGTTGCTGTTGTTGTTGTTTTGTCAGTGTTTCCCTTTGGAATGCTCAAGTAAACAGCAGGGTTCTGGGAAGAAGAGTAAGGAAGCAGGAAGAGTCTGCTGGTCCCATCTCTAAGATGAAGATGGAGATGGAGATGGAGATGGAGATGGAGATGGAGATGAAGAACTGAGCAGCTGACTGAATCATGGAGACCAGAGTTCTCCCCAGCAGTTGGGTAGCATTATGGCCTGCCTGTGGCCTGTGTGTTTTGTATCTCTTCACTTTTCCCTTTACAATCACACCTCTTAAGCAATATAGAGCCTTCATTCAGAAGGGCAACAAAGATTTCTCATTTCACTGAGTTTAAATAGAGATGACAGGGCCCATTATTAACATCAACAATCAAAACCAATTATGACTTTCTTTGCCTCCTGCAAAAAACACGCCATCGCTTTCTTTATTTTGTATTTATTTGTTTATTTGTTTGTTTGTTTAATTTTTATTTGTTTATTTAATGTATGTGAGCACACTGTAGCTATCTTCAGACACACCAGAAGAGGGCATCAGATCCCATTACAGATGATCGTGAGTCACCATGTCATTGCTGGGAATTGAACTCGGACCTTTGGAAGAGCTGTCAGTGCTCTTAACCACTGAGCCATCTCTCCAGCCGCACTATAGCTTTCAGAATGAGGCATTCCACTCTGTGACATCAACAGGATATGAGGAAATTAATAAAGTAATAAAATCTTCAGAGAAGGGAGATGCTAAATATCCTGAGGTAAGCCCAGTTATCCAGGACTGTGGAACAGTACCGGGATATGAAATAAAGAATACAAATAGTTCAAAGGACCATGACTGCCTGGGCATGGGCCAAGCATACTTGCCTTCATTCAGCCCAGCGATATGGGCACTTGCAAAACCTCTACTTCTGCCCCATGGAGGGCATTGGCAAACCATTGGATGCTTCCAAGTTCCCAGGACTGTCTAAGCCATGTTTGGCTAAATAGAAAAAAAATATTCATGCTATGTAGTAGAGGAAAACTGAATCAAGAGCCGCTCTGAGGGATCAGGATGTAACTTAACTGGTGGAATGCTAACCTAGTTTGAGTTCCTCACAATGGAACCATTGAGTTCCATTCCCAGTACCACATTAAAAAAAACAAAAACAAAAAAAAACAGGCCTAGTGGAGAAAGAAGCAGGAGGACCAGAGGTTCAAGGCCATCTTTGATTTCATAATGATACATAAGATTCTGTCAAAGAAGAAGAAAAAGAAGAGGAGGAGGAAGAGGAGGAGGACACCATAGCAGCATGCACAGGGACTGCACAGGTTCAAGCCAGATGAGTTCCAGCACTGAGAGGGGTGAATAGAAGCCAGGTCCCACCATAACAAGAATTTACCTATATTTGATACCTGCTGATGAAGGAAAAAGTTTCTCCAGCGAATTGTCAGTGGGTATATCAAGTATATTTCCAGGTAGGCCCCATGCCTAGGAGTTATTGGCCACAGCACAAACCAACTCTTTGTTGTTGTTGTTGTTGTTGTTGTTGTTGTTGTTGTTGTTGTTGGCGGTGGTGGTGGTGGTGGTACCAGGTCCTCTGAAACCTGTGACATCACATAGGCGACAGCAAGACCTATACACCTGTTGCCAAGGCAACAGCCCCCATATTCTCAGAATCCATTGGCTTCACCTTTACCTGCAACCATGTCCTCATCCATATATATGAGAAACTCCTCTGCTCAGTCTTCCCCTCTTCTCTTTCTACCTTCACCTTTGCCCTTTCCCCTCTCAATAAACCTCATGTGGAACTGTTTGGCCTGGTGTGGTCTTTCTAGAGCTGCTGCTGCCGCCGCTGCCCACCAACCCCAACAGTTGTTGCTGTTGTTGTTGTTTATTTTAAGACTGTCAGAGAGAGAGAGAGAGAGAGAGAGAGAGAGAAAGAGAGAGAAAGAGAAACAGGAAATTGTGAGTAGGGAGGATCTGGGGGGAGTTGGGAAAAGACATGATCAAAACATTGTTTGAAAAAAAGAACACATTAAAAAGTGGGACCAATAGCCAGGCAGTGGTGGCGCATGCCTTTAATCCCAGCACTTGGGAGACAGAGGCAGGTGAATTTCTGAGTTTGAGGCCAGCCTGGTCTACAGAGTAAGTTCCAGGACAGCCAGGGCTACACAGAGAAATCCTGCCTCAAAAAACAAACAAAGAAACAAACAAAAAAGTGGGACCAAGGGACTGGAAAGATGGCTTAGCAGTTAAGAGCACTGACTGCTCTTCCGAAGGTCCTGAGTTCAAATCTCAGCACCCACATGGTGGCTCACAACAATCTGTAACGAGATCTAACGCCCTTCTTCTGATGTGTCTGAAGACAGCTACAGTGTACTTATATATAATAATAAATACATCTTTAAAAACATTTTTTAAAAAGTGGGACCAATCGACCTAGCTCACAGAGCTTCTGGTGGAATTAAGAAGACTCTAGCACACAGCTCAAGTACAAGTGGAGTCTTTGGAGTAACAGTGAAGGACTGTGAAGAGACCCTTAATGCAAGGAAGTAACAGGCTGTGAATCCCAGTGAGTGGTGGAGCACTTGGCAAGCTTGAGCAAGGCCCTGGGCTCAATTCTAAACACAGGAAAACAAACAAAAACCTCAGCAACAGAATAGTGAGAATGTTCTAACTGCACTGGGCAGGGAACACAGGCCTTTAGTGCCAGCAATATAGTGACAGATGAAACAGATCTCTGTGAGTTTAAGGCCAGCCTGGTTTACAAACTGAAGCCCTGTCTTAAAAGACACACACACACGCTGGGCAGTGGTGGTGCATGTCTGTAATCTTAGCACTCTGGGAGGCAGAGGCAGGCAGATTTCTGAGTTCGAGGCCAGCCTGATCTACAGAGTGAGTTCCAGGACAGCCAGGGCTATACAGAGAAACCCTGTCTCAAAAAAACCAAATCCAAAAAAAAAAAAAAAACCAAAAAACCAAAAAACCAAAAAACCAAAAACAAAACAAAACAAAAAAGACACACACACACACACACACACACATTGAAAAAAGAGCTAAAATTCAAAAGTTTTAGCTTGTTCCGAATGACAAAGTCATTGGCCAGCAGATATCTGAGTTTGAGACCAACCTGATCTACAGAGTGAGTTTAAATAGCCAGGGCTACACAGAGACACCCTGTGTTGAAAATGAAGAACAGGAGGAGGAGGAAAAGGAGGAGGAGAAGGAGGAAGAGGAGAAGGAGGAGAAGGAGGAGGAGGGTTAGTTGGAGGAGTTGGAGAAGAAGAAGGAGTTGGAGGAGGAGTTAAAAAGGGAAATCAATAGATACATTTTGTCTGTGTCTTTGTTAATTTTCAGTGCTAACCGATGTCCCGTGACTAACACAGCTTTCCTGAGTTATAAATGATGAGTCATTATACTTTTGGGGCTGAGTATAGCTTAGCATAGGTGAGGCCTGGGCTTGATACCCCAAATTGTCATTAAGAGAATTTATCCCAAACTTGGGAATAACCAAAGAAGTTCTTCCATGCCCTTTACCAAATGACCCTGGAGAGCTATTTGAGAAGCTCACCTGTAGACCTCCTGATGCTACGGGAATTATCATTTTGTTTAGCTTACTGTTCACTCTCTGCTCAGTCTGGATATTTTTATTTCGCTTCAAATTCATATGCTGAAGCCTTAACTCCCAGTGTAATTGCACCTGGAAGTATCATGGTTTCTTCTCTATTGCTTTGATAAACACCATGACCATAAGCAACTCGGGGGAATAAAGGGTTTATTTCTTCTTACAACTTATCGTCCATCACGACAGGAAATTAGGTCTGGAACTCAAGGCAGGGGCTGAAGACCATAGGAGGAACACGGCTTTCTGGCTTGCTCTTCGTGGCTCGCTCAGCTGGCTTCTGATGCAACCCATGACCATCTGCCTAGGGATGGCACTGCCCACAGTGGCCTGGGCCTTCCCACATCAATCATTAATCAAGAAAATTGACCCCAAAGACTTGCCTACAGGACAAATTCTCAATTGAGTTTCCCTCTTCTCAACTGACTCAGGTTTGTACCAAGTTGACAAAAAGCTAACCAGCACAAGGAGGTATGTGACTCAAAAGAAGCAAATTAGGTTAAGTATGGCTGAAAGAGGAGGGCCCTGATCTAATAGGACTCACTTCATATAAAAGACTCCAGGCTATACAGGCTGGAGAAAGGCCAGGTGAGGATACTGCAAAAAAGCAGACACCTGCAAGGCAGAGAGTCCTCACTAGAAACAGTCGCCAAATCCTTGATCTTGGAATTCTGAAACTGTGAGAGGATTCTTTTTCTAAGAGAAGCCTTGGGTCTTGGTCTTGACAGCTTGTGTTGACAGTGCACTATCGCTTAAGGTTGGGCTAGAGCGCTTTTGGATATTAACTTGTTGAAGATTGATAAGTTGTTTGTGAACTGTTCCAGTAAAGACATAAATTGTTTCTGTTTGTAAAACGAGAGCCTCCAAGGTCACTCTTGATGTTTTGGTTGTGAGCCTAACCTTTAACAGATGAATCATCTCTCCAGCCCTAAGGTCACTTTGATTGACAAGTAGAACATTAACCAGTGTATCGAACTTCGTAGTCTAAGTCTGTTTTTCTGCTTTGTGAAATGGCATTGACAGTCTCACCAGACTGGGCACAATGGTTTGTAGTCCCGGACACTGGAGAGGCTCAAGATTTCCTGAAATCAGCCTGATCTGCATGATGAGCCCTTTCTCCATCTCTTAAAAAAAAAATTAACAAATAAATGGCTTCTCTCTTCCAAAGTTGCTATAAGATTGAGTGTAGTACATAGAACACCCGCTGGGCGTGGCTTCACACAAAGTAAGCTCTCGATCAAATGACAGTCACTGTAGCATTTAGATAGGAGGCCCACAGGTGCATTGATAGAGTTCTATAGTGTCAAAAGATATGAATGGTCAATAGGTAAAAGGGAGGGCATTTCATAAATCTTGAATTTCAAGATCTCTTTAAAAAGGAAAAGGCTGGGGAATCCCAGGCTCAGTTATTGTCCACAGCTAACGAGTCTCAGTGGGTGGCATCTGGGATGGGCAGGCCCTGCTCTATTTGCTGCCAACCACACCTAAGTCCCTTTGTTCCTCTGCATTACCTGCCTGGCCCTCAGGGTTTTGGTGCCCAATGAAGAGCATCATCTTCTTGTTTCCTAGTTGTAATAACCTTTGACACAGTTTCCAGAAACCCCGGAACCAGGCCCACCTAATGGGGGAGTCTCAGAGTTTCATGGGTCAACCTGCTAATGTGGAGTGTCTTCACCCTAACTCTTCTGTTCTCTATGGAGGGTGTGAAGGAGTGCACTGTACATTCAGACAGGGCACAAGGTTGGGAAAAGCTTCTTCCTGGGCACGCTAAGGTCAACCCACCTGTGCGATACTCTCCATGACCTGATAGCTTCTGAGGTTGAGGGCCAGCAGTGGCCTAACCAATAGTAACAGTTAACTTGAATATAGAGATCCACCCAGCCTCTCAATACTTAATGACTGAATGAAGACTTTTGTGCGTGTTTGTGTGTGGGCAAGACTCTAGAAATTGAACCCAGGGCTTTATGTATATTGGCAAGCACTCTACCACTATCCTCTTAACTTTATCTTGAAACAGAGTCTTGCCAAATCACCAGGGCTATCCTCTGACTTGTGATCCTCAACATTTCTGATAGCTGGGGTCAAGGGCGTGAACCATCCTCTCTCAGAAAATCCCATGTCATTTGGAGCTTTGGGAGGTAGATTTATAGATCTACTACAGTCTAAAAATTTGAAACTACAAACACACACACACACACTCAAACACATACATACATACATACACACAAACACAGGGAGGGGGGCAGTCTCATGTAGCTTACATTGGTCCCAATTTCAACTTACTGTGGAGCTGAGGATGGCCTTATATTCTTGATCCTCCTGCCTCTACCCCCAAAGTGATGGGCTTACAGATGGTGTGCCACTGTACCCAGGTCTAAAACTGTCACTGTCCCTGCTGTGGAGTCTATCTGAACTACACTTCCCCTCACCACACCACACACCCTTTATTCCCACCACTTCATGTAACCGCTGCTTATTTTGCCAAAGAAATGTTGGTGGAATCAATCCTTGGGTCTTGCTCTGCAAGCTGGCGACCCAGCTCTGAGGGTTTCAGAGAAAATATTGACAGTATGTATTTCATAGTCCTTCTGAGGATGAAGACACCAAATCCTTGAGAAATGAACATGAACACAGGGCTTCATCATGACCTTGTACTGGGCTTTGTATTCCCCAAATGCTGGGCACCATCGCAAGCTGTGTGCCATACATTTACAGGGCTGTGGGGTCATTCCATTCTTTTAATACTATACTACAACAGGGGCATTGCTCTATCTTTATTTTATGAACCAAGAAACAAGTTTCCTGAGGTTCTCTGCCAGCCCTTGTCCTTGCGTATGAGAGCTGCCCCATGAACCAGATCTACCACCTTTGTGGTCACTGGGTCCTCAGTTCTCATAGTTATAGAAATAATTTTTATTAAACACATCTGCATCAGACTTCTTCATTGAAAAGTTAAACACTTGGCCCAGTGTGTCTCTGAGTCCACCCACCCACAGCTGGGAGTCTGACAAAGGGCCCAGGACAGCTTTGAAAAGGTGTTTACTGTCTCCTACCTGGTGCCTTCTGGGGGAGGGTACCAAAAATGTCAATTTTCTGGCTATTGCCAGCATTTTCTAGGACTTCACCTCAGAGGCCTGTCTCTCTAACTTCCTGCTGTAAAGAGTTCTACAAGTAGGTGTGACATTTCTCTACAGGCTTTTAACCCCAATAGGTCTGAACCCAATAGACCCAGGCTCCTGTTAATGAGCCTGTCCCTCCCTCCTGTTCCTCCCATCTTTCCTGGGTGATTGTCCTTGCCTCAGTTGGGGGACACAGGAAAAATCACAGGAGTTTCTGGCTTCCAGGGCTCCGAGAACCCTGGTTTTATTTAGAAAGAATTGAGCTCCGATTCTCAAACCATTTCAGCTGTCTAAGGCCTTCCATCATAGCACGTTTTGCAGCCCAGTGCCCAGCAGTGCCATGATTTGGGAATTCCGTGTCCTGTAATCATGAGCATTGGAGATCCACTAGTCACCAAACCAGGGAGGTGCCTGGGGCAAAGGAGGAACTCACTGGGCTGTGGTCCCTGCTTCCACCCTTGACCCCTTCTGACTCTGGGCAAGGCATGCCCTGGGTGTGTGGGCTTTGCCCTCAGAATGTAGGCTTCCTTGTTTGGCAACATGTAGGCAATGGGGGAATGGCATTGGTACTGGATTCGACAACTTTATAGATATTACATACAGTCATCGTGTAAGCCTGAGGGCAGCAAGTGAATTATGGCTCAGGATGAAAGAGTGAGGAAGTCAAGTGAGCTGCACAGAGGTGAGACTAAAGCAGCAGGCTGAGCTACAACAGACTCTGATAGATTATTCTAGGGTCCGACACATATATTTCCAAAGCATTTTTTTTCCTGCTTTCAAGATGACTGAATGGTTGACCCTTAAGAATGATGAGAGAGTTTTGTTTCTGTGAGTCATTTGAAAGCATTGTATGAGCATTGTATGTGATTTAAGATTGGGGACAGGGCAAAAAAATGTAATGGAGCTAAAAATTAAGGGGAATAATACAAGGAGTGGGTCTAAAGTTCAGTGGTGTAGTTTTGCCTAGCATAGGTTCAGGTGTGTGTGTGTGTGTGTGTGTGTGTGTGTGTGTGTGTGTGTGTGTGAGAGAGAGAGAGAGAGAGGCAGAGAGAGAGAGAGACAGAGAAAGACAGAGAGAGACACACAGAGAGAAACGGCCTCTATTTTCGATATTAGCAAAGATGGGCTATTAAAAAATGCTTCTTTACAATGCAAATTACTAACTTGGATGTATTAGAAAGGGCCAATGTATGGAAAAACCATAGCCAACATAACAAAAACAAAGACAAACAGAACTTTCAAATAGAACACAGAGGTATAAATACATCTGGAGGTTTAGACTTACTCAGGGAAGATGAGATGCAAGGTCCCAGCATAAAACAGGCCTGTCGTGACTGGAACTGTTGGCGAGAGCAAGGAGGGAACACGGATGAGCTGAGGATAACCCAGGCTGGCCTCACACCCATGATCCTCTTGCCTCTGGAGTGAGGATTACAGGCGAAGGCTACACAGCTGTTTCCCAGTTTGAGGCGCTTAAAATTGGAGCCAGGAATTCAGATTCACAAAGTGTCCTCGGGAGGCAGAACAGCTTGTGAAATTGAACAGTTCTATCAGGTCCTGGCCTTTGGGTGGAGATTTAGTAAAGTGAACAGTTCCAAGGAATGAATGGACACACACACACACACACACACAGAGTTAGCTGTAAACCGCCATCTATTTGGCGAATGGTGAATTGGCAGGAGTCAGAGGACAAGAGCATGCGCCTGCCGGGAAAGCCTTGGAGAAGATGGATGTCCAAGCGTGCGGTGTCCTACTTACCCTGGCCAGACCCTACTTAGCTTCTGAGACCAGATGAGCTTGGGCACATTTTGTTGTCTCTCATCGCTATGATGAAGTACCCAAGACAGTAACTTATAAAGAAGAGAAGTTTATTTTGGCTTACGTTTCTGGAGGATAGGAATTTCAAAATCACGGTACTGACATCTTGGCCTCTGGTGAGAACTTCATGATGCTTTAACTCATGACAGAAAGGCCAAACAGGTGTGTGTGTGTGTGTGTGTGTACATGTGTGTGTACATGTGTGTGTACATGTGTGTGTGTGTGTATGTAAGACAAAACACAATGGATAAGCTTGTTTTCTCTCTCTCTCTCTTTCTTTCTTTCTTTCTTTCTTTCTTTCTTTCTTTCTTTCTTTCTTTCTTTCTTTCTGTCTTTCTTTCTGTCTTTCTTTCTTTCTTCCTAACTTTTTCTTGTAGCAACTATTTCAGTCCTTCCATAAAGACAATCCACTTAAGCAAATAAGAGGACATTAACTTGTGTGTAGGTCTTCTTGGTCTAAACACCCTTCAAAGTTCCCACTACCTCTCAAGGTCACTATACTGGGGACTGAGCATTGACATGAATTTTAGAGGGAACACACCGTGTTTTGACCACAGCACATGGTGACCACAGATTGTGTGAAAAACAGAAGGAGGCGTGCTTCAGGTTGAGGGAAATGCTAAGGGCCGCAGGAGGAGGCACACACAGATTGGTGGAGCCCAGGCATTTACTCAGCCTGCATCCTGGATGATCTGTTCATTATCCTGGTGGCCGGGAAGGGCGTAGGAGACCAGCCTACCCGTGAGAACTCCACGAGAAACTGTTGAATACTTCTTCATATATTCCCGGGGGAAGATCAGCAAAAGGGGCTGGGAGATGTTAAGGACAGGGACTTCCAGCTGTCAGCCTTGTGAGAAAGCAGACCACATCTGGCCTGGAGTGTCAGGGATGTCACATCAACCTCCCTACAGGTTCTTGGCAGCAAGGTTCTGGACTGGACATAATGTCTGTCTCAGTGCTAAGCCGCTAGTGAGAGCTCCCTGGTCCACAGGCCAGACAGATCAAAGTGATGGGCTTGTGGATACCTTGGGTTTCTCTCTTTATATTTTTTGGTAGCGTTTTCTATGGTACCTCTTAGCTATTTGTTGCTTTTGAAATCTGTAAAACAAAACAGAACTTATTTTTATAAAGCATTTAAGCTACTGTCAAATAAATACATTGCCTTAGAGAGATGCCCAGTGTGTCACTGGGTGAGGAACAGTAGTGAGCCACACAGGGCACATGGCACCATCTCAATTCTGTAAGAAAAGCGCCTGCCCTGAACTCTAGGGGTGGAATTCTGCTCTCTTGTTCTTCTGAAAGGCGCGCCCATGCGCGTGGGTGTAATTCTTGTAGATTTTAAGACACAACCCCCACTACCCATTTTGTCTTCAGGAGACCTTCTTGGCATTTGTTATGTCAAGGGCTAAATTAAGTCCCTGCGCTTTCTCTTGGAGGCTTCCACGGATTTCCAGCCTTTGTCCTCCGAGGCCACTGGGAACGAGATCCTTTGCCTGGATTGGACTGTCTTCCGCCCTTTGGCTCCTCCCTTCTGAAGTGTGTAAATCCTCCAGGTGTGGTCGCGCTTGTGAAGCAGAAGGCCGGGCGGGGGGAGGGGTCCTAG
Source organism: Apodemus sylvaticus (assembly GCF_947179515.1). Lineage (NCBI taxonomy): Eukaryota > Metazoa > Chordata > Mammalia > Rodentia > Muridae > Apodemus > Apodemus sylvaticus. Next base: position 23,945,850 of record NC_067472.1, on the reverse strand, counting down.
TGGGGTACTTTTTGGCCTCTTTTTCCCCCTGGCCCAACTTTCTTTGCCTTTGAAACTTGTTTCTAGTGAATTAGGGGCCGGGAGGGAGCCACAAGCGCCGCCTCCCTCAAACCCCGTTTAGAGCATGGGAGGATTGGGAACCGCCCTCACCGCTACCCTGGCTCTCACCTCGGGCCAAGGGTCCTATCAGGCTTTGTTCCTGCGGAGTCCTTCCCAGGAAGGAGGTGATCGTAATTAACACCTAAGTGGAAACACTTTTAGAGAGGTTAAACTCCTCCAGGCATTTGCATTTGAAAGCCCTGCTGCTAATTGCGGAATGCAAGGCTTTATCTCCCCAAAGGAAAGGCAGGCAATGGAAGTCTAGTGAAGAAAGGAGGGGGGCCCCCTACCTCTCCACTCCGCGTCCACTCAGAACATTCTACTTCTAAGCCTGGCGCAGGAGAAACCGGGGAGCAGGGGAATCCCCCAAATACTGATTTTTTTTCTTTCCAAATCCCAGTGTTTCTGAAAGTGAAGCCTGTCTTCTGTCACCTGGAACTCTCAGCTCTGTTCCCAAAGCTGGCTGGGCCAAGGGTGCCACCCAGCCCCTAGATAGCCTCCGGTGTAGATAGTAATTATTATTATTATTAGTAGTATAGCTGGAACACCAGCAAGAGGATTGCTGTGGTTGATCTGCAAAATAGTGACAGTGACAACACCCCCCCCCCACACACACACACGCACACACTGTCACTAGAGCTGATTTTTTTTCAGGGTAAAATATGCCTTTGGTTTGGTGGTTTGGGTCTTGGACAGACTTGCAATCAGCCGGTTCCCTGGGGCAGATCTGACCTCCTCTGCAATCTTTAAAGTGCTGCAGACACAGTGTGGATGGAAGCTTGTATAGAATCAGGCAGGACGCAGGAGCATCAGATCAATTCTGCTAAGTAACGAGGACCACCTTTTGGAAGGAGGCTTCCTGTCACCACAATCTTGGGTTCTCTGGGCTCACGGTAGCTCAACCCATGCTGAATGAAAATCACCCATGTTCATGGTGCCCAGAGGCTTAGGGCGGTAACAGGACCGCATAAGGATGCAATAAAGGATGGACTCTCCTTCTTCAAATGTGGATAGACAGCTAAGGTCTTTCCCTCTTCCAGTCTGCACGGGCTGGGCCGGAAACCTCTGGGTCGAGCATCTGGCCACTTCCTTTAGGCCTAGCTGTAGATTTCTACGCAGGCTTCTCTTTCTCAGGAAATGCCTGGAACTCTTCATGGTTCAGGGCGAACAGAACCAGCACCGAGCACCCTAAGCTAATTCACAGTTAACAAGCCACCAAAACACCAGTCACAGGGGACATCATTGCCTGAGGCGCGGGAGTGGCGCCTTTGAAAATTCCACCCTGCGCTCTTGTTTCGTTTGTTCTGTGAGCAGCCTGATCACACACTCATTTTTTTGCTGTTGAACTATATACATACATACATATATATATATATATATATACATACATACATACATATGTATGTTGAACTATATCTTGCTGATTGGTATGAGTTCTTTGTAAACCAGGAAGGCCTTTTCTCTGAAGACTCCAACTGAGCCTTCCAAGTCCCCAGCCTCCCAAGTGCTGGGATTGCCTGGTCAGTCTTACTGCTCATAGGAGACAATAATCTCACCAGCTGCTGCTTATAAACAGGTTCCCCAGTTTTATTTATATCATTTTGTTAATTGCAAACATTGTTACCATATAGACATCTCTCTCTCTCTCTCTCTCTCTCTCTCTCTCTCTCTCTCTCTCTCTCTCTCGTGTGTGTGTGTGTGTGTGTGTGTGTGTGTGTGTGTGAAATGCATCAATTTGCTGGGAAATGGTAGCTGAGGCCAGAGAATTTTGAGTGAATTCTAGGCCAGCCTGGGCTACAGAGTGAGTCAGAGAGAGAGAGAGAGAGAGAGAGAGAGAGAGAGAGAGAGAGAGAGAGAGAACGAATTCTTTTGGGTTTGTTTTCTTGTGATCTGTGTAGACAGCTCCTCTCTACATTGAATCGATCAATCTGACATATATTTATGGGCACACTTAGTTTTCATTTTTCAGATTTAAACTTTAATCCACCTGAAGTTTACTTGAAGGCCAAAAAGTGTAATTTCATTCTGTTCCCTGAGATTGTCAATGAACCTCAAATAATTCCTCACAAAATATCGTCACTAAATGATCCTTTCATCACAGGTGAAAGTTCTGGGTGTGTTTACTCCCCTCTGGCCCCTCTATTTTATGACGCCACACTCTCTTCTCATAGGCTCTCCAGGCAGGGTCTTGCTGTGTAGCTTACCCAAGCCTGGGACTCTCACCCTCCCTCCCTGCTTCTGGCTCCACAGGGCACCGTGGTGCCCACTGCTTCCACCTTTCCCATTCCATAGACTATTTTAATATTTAGTAGGAAGACCGTCTACTCGCTACCTCTGTACTTTTTCTAACCATTTCCTACGTGTTCATTTTCCCAGTTAAATTTAACATCCTTTTATCAAGGCCTCAGTTTTCTTGATGTGTAACTGGAAGAGAGATGAGTTGCGGGTTAATTCAGGAAGTGTGATCTGAGAAGGGGCTGCTTCCCCATCCACTTCTGTTTTCTTTTTTATCGTCCACTGGACCTTTAAAATGTACCCCACCCCTGCCCCCAGCTCCTGCGCACTCCCTAGGAGAGGCATCCCTGGGACCCTTTATCTTCTCAGCTCCTTCAACAAGTGAATTACAAAACTTGCCATGTTTTACTTCTGTGTCTGTTGTGCAGTGCCAGTGATCTGAGCCGCAGCCTTTTGCCCAGCATTTGAGGGCCCTGTCTGAGATGGGTCTCCCGTTCAGTCACACTTCTCTTATCTTCTGACCGGGATGACTTTAAATAGCAGATCACCGACCTTCTCCAGGCCTCGGGTTTCCTCACTGTCATGAAGGGAGCTGGGCTTAGAGGACCAGAGTTAGGTTCTCAGCATCCCAGTCAGGTGGCTTGAAACTGCTGGTCTGGCCTCCGTGGATACCTGGACTCGTGTGTGTGTGTGTGTGTGTGTGTGTCTGTGTGTGTGTGACTCGCACACACATTTATGAGCTTATCCCTGAGAGTGCTCTTCATCTTCCCCAGAAGCTACCTAGCCAGGAGCTCTGAGGGGGTCCCCCTGTTGGGATTTTTTAGGGATAGCTTTGCCCTCATTGCATTTTCATGAGGAAGACCCTGGGTCAGCTCAGTGTCTCGGCTCCCAGCTGTGCAAACAAATACCTAGGTTGACCTTAATTGGAGCCCTCTGTGAGTCACTTTCAGGGACTGTGCCCAAACTCTCCCTCAGGGGCACCCCAGCAGGATGGTCAGCAGCTTCTTCTGCACCCACCATCCTTCAGGAATCACGTCAGCCCCTGGGCGGGCCCATGGGTGGCTGAGCAAGGCGAAAGGCTCAGGATCACTTGGACCTCCAAGTGCAATTTGTGTTTGTGGGTTGGTTTGAGATGGTTTTTGTTTTTTTATTGGAAAGACCCAAATAAAAGAATCTTTGAGGTGTTTTTATCTAGAAGAAGACATAGACTGGATTCAGTGAGACGCTGCACATGGGAGAAGATGCCTTGAGAGAGTATTTCTCAGAGAAATTAAGAATGCTGGTAGGCCAGCTGGCCAGGTCACCAGTTCAACCTCCTACCCAGAGTGAATCTCTTCCTTGCTCTCCTGCGCCCCCCCCCCATTGCACCCCACCGTGTTGATGGCTGGGTGACAGGCTCACACTCCCGGCTAATTCCAGCAGAGACACATTTACGGTTTAGTCTAATTGTTTCTCTAATTGAAAGCCAGCAGATAAGCACGGAGCTCTTTCCCATGCAAAAGAAGCTTTAACCAGAAGAAACAGACCGAAGGCAAAAGAAAGCAAGGGCTGGCCCAAGCTGGCTTTGGCGACCTGCATCATAATGCATTTGAGTTAATTTGACTGGTGGGGGTGCTTA